>NW_024737068.1:12755316-12877816 GCF_018991925.1 Homarus americanus
CCTAGTGTAGGTCTGGCCTGGATCTGACGTGTCGTTGGTCTTGTTTAGGTTCTAGTGTAGGTCTGGCCTGGATCTGACGTGTCCTTGGTGTTGTTTAGGTCCAGCCCGGCCCGGCCCTGAGCTAATAGACCCAACCCTGGCCTGGTATGGGAAATCGATACATTCAGCCTGTGACGTCCTGAACCCAGCTAACATGATGTCTATCGATAAACATGAAGAGAAGAAGAAAATCGGAGAAATTAAATAAGAAAAAGAAAACAAGGAAAATAGAAGAAGAAAAGCAGGAGAACAGAAATAGTAAAGGAGGAGAACAGAAGAAAAACAGAAAAACAGAATACAACCAAAAGAAAAATAGAACAGAAGAAAACAGAGAAGCAGAAAAAGAAGAAAAGAAATAAGAGGAAGAAGAACGGAAGAAAGAAAACAAGAAAAAGAACAAGCCAAGAGTTCTGGATAAGAGATGAACCTTTTACTTTATAGTGCAGTGTTCACCTTCAGCCCAGCACGGCCCACCAGGTAACACACTGAGGACAAACGTGGCCAGCCAGAATTTGGTCCTCTGACAACCAAGCCTGTCTCGACCCAGCCTGACCTCTACACACACTACAAGAGGCCAGGTATTGAAAGCAGTGGACCGGGATTAAGGGCCGTGGGCTTGGATTAAGGGTAGTGGAATGGAATTAAGGATAGTAGACCGAAATTAAGGATAGTGGACCAGTATTAACCGTAGTGAACCCGGATTAAGTATAGTGAACCAAGATTATGAGCAGTGAACCAGAATACCAAGAACAGTCGACATTTCAAGAAGGTTTCCCGAAGGATTATCCACTTATCTATCTTCACAATCAACTCTATACCCACAAGTAAGAATAATCTACCTTGAACTTAGCCTAACCTAACCTAACCTAACCACAAATAAGAATAAACTACCTTGAACCTAACCTAACCTAACTGTTACACTGTCAGATACTTCATTTGTATTCATTGTGACCCTCAGTGGTAAGCCTTGGCACGAGGAACCACAACAATAGATTAAATAAGGGTGTTGTGTGGAAAGGTCTAATGTTATTATGATGAACGTAATGTTTGAGAGTTTTTATGCCTTTTTATAGGGGAGAGAGAGATGAGGTGAGAGATGATTTGAGAAAGGGATGAGGTGAGAAAGAGAGAGATTATTTGAGAGAGAGAATGATGATTTGAGAGAGAGAGAGAGAGATTATTTGAGAGAGAGAATGATGATTTGAGAGAGAGAGAGAATTTATGCTATAACAGTACTTTTCAATCGCCTCACCATCGCATATAAAGAGATTTCCATTGTCCTCAGCTATAGTGCACAGAGGTTTCATTCCAGTTAAGTAAAGTGTTGTTGGTAGGGAGATCGCAACACCTTCAGGGAGAAACTTATGTCCTGAGGGTTGGTGACCACGTCCCTCATCTTCAAACAGCTGGGTATCTACTGCCCTCTAGTGGCGGTGGTCTGAACCCGTAACCCTTGGTGGGGACGTGCAAAAGAAATCCCAGGGGAACAATTTTGATAATGGCGCAGTCCAATTCCTCCATATTGCAAAACGGAACATTCCATTTATAAAACTTATTCCAGCAATAGTATCCCCAGGCTGGAGAATCCGCCGCTAGAAGAGAATTCGATCCAGAATTTATATTGCAAGGCATTTTTTCCACCTCCTAATGGTTCAGTATGATTCTAAAATATTGACAAATGGATTACTCTAATTCTTGACTCGGATCCCGCCACTCGTTTTCTTTCGTCACTAAAACATCAAAAGGTTAAAGAGGTCTTGCAGGGATTATTATAAAGAATGTTCTAAAATAAAATAATAAATCAAAGGAAAGTTATCCCGGGTCAGAAAACTCACTACATGTTAGGAATTTAATCCAGTTTTTAAATACTGTAATGACAACAGTCCAATAATCTCCCCGACTTGTTACAGAGGGCCACCAATTGTCGTCTTGTGCCACTAAACTACTGTAGTACCCCAAAATTCATCCAGATTTTTTTTATTAGGAATTTAGTTTTTCTCTTGTTAATAATGATACTTTTCAACTTTCCTATGTTCCAAAATGATTCCTCGATAGAGAGAGCGAGATACACAAACTGAAATAACAGGGTAAATAATTATTTCCCTTCGGCCCATCTATCTATCAGTCGAATTATAATTGGACTGATAGATAGATGGGCCGATAAACTAGTGTATAACTAATGTTCAAACACCAATATTTAAATGATTTCTGGGTATTATGTTCCTTCATGACACAAACCAATACTTCAGTGCAGGATATATTAACCCCAATAAGACATGGAAATAAACAAGTGAGTGTAAAACAGTTGTGTGGTAGGTGGGTGGGTGGGTTGAGGCGTTGTGTGGTAGGTGGGTGGGTTGAGGTAGAGGAAAAGTACAAAAACGGTGACACAGGATTTGTGCAGCTGACGAGGTCCATCTTGATACAGCAGAGTGTAGGTAAGAATATTTCTCTTTATGTGAGCTGGTGGAGATGGCAGCGGCAGTCGATGAACACCCGCCTCCACATCACACTATGCTGCTGCTGGGCTCGTGGAGTGAGCTGCAGAATCATGTAACTAACACAACTGAATTGTTCTAAGTTCAGGGATTCAGAGTTGACATGGCCCTGGTGTTTTTGGCCCATAGACTCATAATTAATGTGTGTTTTTTTAAAATAATTATTGACAAAAATTCATAAAACTGCATTAGCCTCTTCCCGATGAGGTCGGAGGGGGGTTATATAAGTCCGTTTGTCTGTCTGTCCTTAGTGTTCCGTTACAGTCTCTTACACAGAAATCACTGAAAAAAAACTCGGATTACCTAATGATTTAATGCCCCAGCTTATTTAACCTGAATATTAACCACCTAACGCTAACCTAATCTTATTTGCCCTAACAACGTAATTTAACCTAACCTCCCAGGTAACAATAGGGTGGTTAATGCTCAGATGAATAAAGCTGGATTGTCTGATTTCCAGGTGATCCAAAAAGTAATTAATCTTGACACAAATTTAAAAAACAATTTAAGACAATAATGCACATGACTTTTGTTTTTATTTCCTAGTAAATAGTCGTCTGGCGTTTTTACTATCACAGTAGATATAACCGGTATGTGACGTGTATTGTTGTTCAGTATTATGTCTTGGTGCTGTTATTGCTGGTGACGGCAGTAGTGACAGCAATTAGGAAAATTATCAAGATTTCTCTAATTTTTATTTTGGTTTATTTTTGTGTGGTAGATTTTGTTATATGAGGGAAGGAAAAATTATTTTTGTCTGAAAAAGGTCGCTGTGTTCTGATGACCGCTCACAATACGTAAGAGAAGTGGGCAGACGCAACACAATTTTTCTTACGATGGAACAATGTGTAAAGTTAAGTTCTCTCTGTTTACAGATTCTGAAACTGTCCAAGGTGAAGGAAGTGCTGCCGAAACCTCGCCTCCTGGGTAAGTAAATATAGTATATATATTTTTTAATTCCCAACGTTATGGTTTTGATCTATTCTTTCTTAAACTTAAATATCTTACTGGAAATGGGTCAAAATTGTTATCGTGATTACAGTTTTGTGTCGAACTTTCCCGCCAGAAGATTTATCATCTAGGTGGCGCCACTTCCGTATGACAAGAACCACCGTGGCTTGAGTTCTATACGTAGGAGTTTTCACCTTGTACAGTATATGGTGTTATCGTTTTACTGTTGTCTTGTGTTGCTCTTATCAAAACCTGGATGTGTATGGAAGGAGATTTACAGACGAGTAACATAAATTACTTTCACTCGTTAATGTCGGGGATTCTGATTTTTTTTTTCTTGACAGACAATAAAGCAGCCTTGAGGAAGAGGGGAAGGGTTAGGCTTTGTTAATTTTATTCAAGTATGTATTGTGTCTTTCTTTTTATTTTTTTCTAAGAAGAAAAAAGTTTCTGAGAATTAAATGTTCCAGAAGCCATAACAGTAAACATCGTAAAGTAACTTAGGAGTACCTGGGTGTTATTGTTTTGATTTACTTAGGGAGGTTTGTGTCTTCTGTTTTTCAAGATGACCAAATTTCTGGAGCATTAAATAATCCACAAAGTGAACCCAAACCTCAGCCAAAACTTGCCTTAACAGGATGAGAAAAGTTAACCTCGGCAGGAAAGTTTTCATAACCGCAGTAACGCTTAGTTAAACCAGGCCAGGCCAGGCCGGCCACAAAAGGTACTGCGGCCAATTTACCCATGACGCTGTTGGGTCAGGTGCGGTACATGAGCCAGCGACCTAATGCACTGGAGCTGGTCTAGTGTACACTAATAGCGACTCTATTGTGTGCGTGTGGGATGTTGGCGCTCGTTGGATGTTGGTGTGGTAGACTACATCATTTGAGGGCACAATTGAGATGTTTTTGTAATTGGTTTATTGACATAGATCTGATGTTACGGGTCGGATATTGTCACGGATATTGTTGTCACGGACCTGATGTTGTAATGGATCTGAAGTTGTCATGGATCTGACGTTGTCACGGACATGTTATCACAGATCTGATGTTGTCATAGAACTGATGCTGTCACGGACCTGATGTTCTCACGGAGCTGACGTTGTCCCGGAATTGATGTTATCACGGATTTGATGTCACAAATTATGTTGTCACGGATTTGATGTTGGCACAAATCTGATGTTGGTAGAGAGTGAATAGTAAAATGTTATCAGTAACAAGACTTTACGAATGAAGTTTTTTATTGTTTATACTGGCGCTGCACTGCGTCATGTTCCCTCTCTCAAAAAAGCGACTATTTTCCCTGACCCTTCAATATTTATGCACCAGAACTATACAAACAACAGTACGATGTCCCAAATAAAGTTATTGTTATTCTCTCCCTTTCCCTCTCTCTCTCTCTCTCTCTCTCAGGAAGTTGTAACTTGTCAAAAAAACTTCGTCGCAATTGCACACGAAGCGTTTTTTTTTAAACCTGGTAAAGAAAAGCCATTACCAAGTATACACAGTAGATAGTGAATCATTCTCTGTGTAAACGGTACATCGACGGTACAAAGAGAGCGGGAACCTGTTAACACGTTTACCAGAGACTCTTGACTCGGCTAAAAAGTGACTCTCCATTTCCAAGAAAACAAATTCATTGCGGGATATGAGTGTTACCAGATGAGCGAACACTAAGGTCACATTACCCGCGTGCTAATTCTCGAGATTAAAATCCTCGTTAATGAGTATCAGGAGCTAGGCTAGAGAGAGGTTGACGCGTCCGTTGATTATTTTCCGGTTATTTCCGAGAAGGAGAACTGACTAAAAGCTGGAAATCACCGAACCAGTGATCAAGTGAAACCCTTCAGAACTGTCATGAATTAACGGGAGAAACGAAATTGCACTGCCAGATAGAACTACGCAATAGGTGTGAAATGTTCAATTTACTACGAGGGGATGAGGAGGAGGGTGAAGAAGAGCGAGCGAGGCCAGCCAATAGCCAGCCGGTGTTAAGAGTGAAGAAAGGCATCAGAGAAGTGGCCCAAGTCACAGAAGAGAGAGAGAGAGAGAGACTGGAACAGGTTTAATGAGGTGTGTCGTCCTGTATAGAAAAGAAAAAATAAATAAATAAAATAAACCAAGAATATCGGACTATTATAACTTTTGGAAAATTGTGAAAAATGCCACACCATCCAGCCTGACCAACGACAGCAACTAAAGACATGAATAGAACAATAGGGGCTATGTTGTTGTCAAGAGAATTCTCCTCAGATCTAAAGCGAACAGAAAGAAACTACCAGTCTAAACCAGGAAGTATAATGGGCACACAACATGAGACTAACAAGATGCAGCGGAAAAGTGAACTGTATAGAGTTAATGGAACTGCCCAAGGTAGAAATGGAGACACAAGGAGACTTATAACTGCCAGTGCTATGTGACGTGAGAACTTAAGAGGGGTGAAAAAAAAAGACTCCTGGCGAATTACTTGGAGAGATGTTGAAAAATGGCGGGAAAATATTGGGAAATGCGATAAATGAAAGGTCAGAGAATACGAAAAAAACATTAAAATAGAAATACTAGTAAAACCAAGCCTAATTTAAAACACATGAATGGGTCTTTTTTGCCCCATACGGATTTGAATAGCCAATCGAAGCTCACGTTACAGACTGATAGTTGCAAAATGCGCCGCAGTACTTGGTGACGCTTCGGTCTGGGTGTGTTGGAATAAGGCCAAAAGACGGGGAAGAAATTTTTTTAATAGGGTTTTTATTTATTTTTTCTCTCTTATTAATTATTAAACAAAAAGCCGCCTTGTTGCGATGGAGAAGATAGAAAATGAAATAAGCTGCCAAACATATTGTAGAGTTATCGTCGGCCAGTCACTTGTACCAATCCCTACTGCTTGACCTCAGATGAGTTTTGACCCTTTGAAGTGACTTTCTTATTAACTTCAACGATGTTTCTTGTATCAAGGCCTAAATTAACAAAGTTTTAATTATTTTGAACTCTCGATAAACAGTATTACTCGATGTCTGATTCCAGGGGTGTCCTGCGTATTTCACTTTTTTTCTGATATGAGAATTTAGTATCAAGATTGTCATAAAATGGTTGTGCCTGTGTATGCTGTGGTTGTTAGTTTTGTCATCGTAAGAGACAAATGTTGACAATGCTGACGGAAATGTGAGGGAGAGTTTAAAAGGTATTAATGAGAAACAAGTACAGGCAGCATCAAACACATTCCCAGGTGAGAAAGCTCGTCGTCATGGTAACATCTCCAGCCGGGATCATCCCCTGAGCTGTTGTGTGATGCGTCACATAATGAACGCGGGTGAATTATTCTATGAATTTTGTTAATGAGCTTTTACTTTTGTTGCCCAGAGCTGTGCAGGGTTCAGGCTTATGCTCTCGTCATGGAATATAAAAATAAGATTATGTTTATTTTAACTCGTTGTTGGAGTTGTATTTGTTGTTGGTGGTGTTGTGTTATTACTGACGTTGGTGGATAGATAACAGCCACTAGAGTCCTTACTCTTAATAACTAAGGACAGGTGTTGTTGTGATTCCTGAGTACAATAACATAATTTACTAAGGTGTTGTTGTGATTCCTGAGTACAATAACATAATTTACTAAGTTGCCCAAGATTTGTATTAAACAAATAGAAATTGAAAATAATTGAAGACACACGTTAAATAATATATCATCGTTTGCCGGTAATTGTTTTAAATCTTCTCGTCTTAACTTTCTCACTGTTTCTTAAAGTAAGAATTTGACTTTTATTGTTAAAATTTACGATGTGTTTATAAAATATTGAGGAAATAAAAGATTGAATTTTATGTTTGAAGTCAGACAATACTTGGGACCAGATTCTGAGAAATTCTTGTAATAATTCGTCTCCTCGTAACTTAAGGACTAAAACAACAGGTGAGTCTCAGTGTAAGTTGACCGCCATCCTTTTTGAGTGGTAGCTTAACCTATCCCGGTAGATGGCGCCTCGCGTCTCTTAACTTCGGGGATATTTTTAACTTAAGGGCTTTTGAGAATCCAAGTTCCAAGGATATATATTCCCCTATATATTACGTCAAGACAATACCGCAACAGCTTCTCCACGAACCATACCTGTCTTGAATACCTGTATTTTATCCGGATTACTTATATTATTTACATGTGTTGAGGGCGATGTTGTCAGGTTTGTGCCGCACAGTATGTCCATGTTGGATCACTTGAAAATTATACACCTCGGCTTATTTCACCTTAAGATTAACCAACCATTACCTAACCTAACCTAACTTTACCTAACCACGTTAATGCTAACCAAAACCTAACCTAACCCCTCCCCCCCCCAGTTAGCGTTAGGGTGTTTAATCATCAAGTAAAATAATCTTGGGGGGGAGGGGGGCAGGTTAGTGGCGCTGCTACCTCTACTCACAGCTGTGGAATTATGTAACACAGTTTGTTCTGACCAGTGAGTGTACCAGAGTTATTTAAGGGGCATTAATAGTGTATTTATTAGTGTAAGTTCTCATTTTCTTCGCAAGGTTTCATACTGGCCAGTGTGAAGCTTGATCTTGCTACAGGCGGATGGTGATGTGTCGCCTAGATGGTGGGCATGAGAATACTAGTGGGAGGACTGATGATGATGATGATGATGATGATAACATTTTAGATAATAATAATAATAATGATACTAATAATATTAATAATAATAATAACAACAATGACAGTAGATATCCAGCAACAATATAATCCCTAATAATTCAGGGTGTCGTTAATTCAGGTGTGGCGCTCCATCCAACAACAAACGACTCGACTCTAAAATTCTGTTCTTTGGCCACGTCTCTCCATTGATCAGTATACGACAATAAATGTTACCTTTCGGAACCCAATTACCGTGAAAGGTTTTAAGACTCGAGCTAATCCAGGAAGGGAGACAGTTCAACCTTTCATGTACCGAGGAAGGTCATTTTATGATAACTTGTACCGTATCTGATGTTGTGGGAACTGGTGAAAAAAAGAATGTCTCGACCGGTGATCTAATTCTGGTATGTATTCATTAGGTTCGTTTAGAATCTAAACTATAGATCAAAGACGTTAGGTGCTTATAAACTCACTCTCTCTCTCTCTCTCTCTCTCTCTCTCTCTCTCTCTCTCTCTCTCTCTCTGTGTGTGTGTGTTACATTTCAATCTGATAATTCCACTTCATTTTTTCCCGAGGGACAAACGCTTAACCAACATAGACCGGATCAGACGCCGCCTCCACACATGATCTAATCTTAGCTTGCAAATATTACCACCACTCACTCTGCCTGACTCTATTTTACCTCGCAGACTTACATCATTTAATATCCAGGTAGTATAATGCTAACTCCTATAATTACCTGTTTTAATCACCCGGTTCCGTATTGTTATATAAGGCATCTATGACCCAGTTTAATTTATATTGTATTGATGTTTACCCTGTTGTTTTTGTTTACATAATATATAAAATACTGATTTATTATGTACAGTTGCTATAAAAAAAAAGTATCGTTGCAAAAATTATGTTGGACAATATGACACAATGGGCGAAGGATTGTGACGGCCCTACCGAGACATTGAAGCTATCATTCCTTACAGGTTATGTAAGTATGTATGTAAATTAGTCTTCAGGTTATGTAAGTATGTATGTAAATTAGTCTTCAGGTTATGTAAGTGTGTAAGTAATTTAGTCTTCAGGTTATGTAAGTGTGTAAGTAATTTAGTCTTCAGGTTATGTAAGTATGTATGTAAACTAGTCTTCAGGTCATGTAAGTATGTATGTAAATTAGTCTTCAGGTTATGTAAGTATGTATGTAAACTAGTCTTCAGGTTATGTAAGTGTGTAAGTAATTTAGTGTAAGTTATGTGACTATTTAATTCTCTGTAAATATAATAACTTGTAAAAAATTTCACCTCTTGTGTCTGTCTGTGTGTATAGTGTATTAATGTGTTAGTGTGTATAGGCCTAAGGGATGTGTTTATCATTGCTAGTGTGTATAGGCCTAAATGATGTGTTTATCATTGCTAGTGTGTATAGACGATGTGTATTAATCATTGTTAGTGTGTATTAATGTGTTAGTGTGTATAGGCCTAAATGATGTGTGTTAATCATTGTTAGTGGTGTGTATAGATGATATGTATTAAGACCGCTGGTGTACCTGTCCCCAGTGAGTCTCAGGCTTCAAGGTTTCAAACACTGAACTCGTTTTGTTTGTACTTTTCCTTTATTGATTCCGGACTATGATCTGTTGATTAATAATGACGATGGTAATAACAACGCACACACACACACACACACACACACACACATGCACAAAACATGAACTAAAAAAACCATAATTTTGTTGGATTTAATACGAAAATCGTGGCGAGCGATATTAGCGGTGAAGTCAGAGACCAATGGCCGGCATATATAACCCAGGTAGTTTGTTCTGACTTAATTGTATACCGTAGACAGTGATTGAGTTTCTTGCGTGTGTGGTGGGGCCGGTTGCTGCTATTGTATATCTGTAGTGTATACCAGGATGTGTACCTGTAGTGTATACCAGGATGTGTACCTGTAGTGTATACCTGGATGTGTACCTGTAGTGTATACCTGGATGTGTACCTGTAGTGTATACCCAAATCTGTAGCGTCTCTTTACCTTGCATGATGGGCAGTGTTCCGTGGAAGTTCCCCAGCAACAACCAATGGACCTGTACCTTACTACATAGCACGTAATAAACGGAGTATTATGTAGTGGAAAGCTGGAAGATGTATTGGATCACGTGAAGGGTAGTTAGCCCCTCCCCGCTTATTTCACTTGATGATTAAACACCCTAACGCTACCTGGGGGAGGGGGGGGAGGTGTTGTGTTAGGTTAGTGTTAGGGTGGTTAAATCTGAAGATGAAATCATCTTTAGGGAAGCCAATCTTCAGGTAATCCGATGTAATTTGCTTTTGTGTCGGGGAAATATATGGTCACCTGGGAATTGGATTTTTCTCTGAATTCATCTTGATTTTTTTTTATGCCTTTAAGATCATAAAAATGTCAAGGTGTGTAGGTGCAGAAGCGGAAAGTCGCTTTGTATTTGGTTTCTTTTATTATTACAGACTCTTGGTCCGTGTGGTCTCGTAACTCACTCCTACCAGCCAGTCATGAAGCGGTCAGAGTATTGTAATGACTCTCTCTCTCTCTCTCTCTCTCAGTTTTGTCTTAGGATTCATAATATGTGAACATGTGGACTCGTTGGGTCGTCAAGGTTTGAACTCGTTGGGTCGTCAAGGTTCGGACTCGTTGGGTCGTCAAGGTTCGGACTCGTTGGGTCGTCAAGGTTCGGACTCTCAAGCAGTTGTTTATCTTCGGAACTTTGACTTAGAACGATTGTAGTTGCGACATTTCAGTATATTCAACTATTTACGTCATTTTTTTTGTCGTATATTTAACTGTGGAATACTTTGTTATCTTACGTCAGGAGGATATTGTGTAAGAAGCTTTGAAAATCCGGAGTCCAGAAGTCTTTTAATCACTGGTGTTGGCAACGCTGTCGTCATGCTCGTGCATTCTGAAGTTGATACCGTCTCAGCTTATTGAGAATAGTGAAAGTTGTCGATGGAAAACTTATATTTTTATAACAAAACTGACTGACTAATGATGGACGGACATACAGACAGACGGACAATTAGACGGACAGTATCACTTCTATAGGTCTACGGACTTTCGATCGGGGCGATAAAAACAAACTAACATATAAATTAGTTAAATAAACTCCAACAAGTAAAAAAAAAAAACTCGGGTGGAGATGTGAGGAGAGGAATGGGTGCTGCAGGCCACAGATAATAGTATATATTATTTATTTTGACTGATTTAGGTCAGCGTCTGTGAACATCGTTCACTAAGTCTCAATTACTATATTAAACAGACTTATTTATGTGTTTCATCGGTCAGGTTCTCGTGTACAGTCCACTGGAGTAAAAAACATCACTGAAAGGTTATAAAACAATGTTCTTTCTCTGTGTAAAATAAATACAAATAATTCAGGTAATATTGCCAGTGTTATTCATTTGTGGCTAAAACAATTGTATTCCCTGGTAGTGACATTTGAATCATAGTCCCCGAGAGACCACACATTACGTACCCTGGAACATCGTAGCCAGTTTTACCTTAATAGTTTTCAGTTTCGTGTTTTCCATCCTTGGGTGTTGTGAATACACATTTAATAATTTCCGTGATGTTCATTCACACTGTACATTAAGTAATAAATAATGTTGCTTCAGTAATACTCACTCTGATAGTGAGGACATTACCGAGGCTCAGCCATGTCGATATAGTGAGTTGTGTAATTTGTATTCGTAACTTCCAAGTATAATAAATTGTTTAAAGTTTTAACATTTAACGAAGTTGGGTGATACTTCAGTACTGTGCCGTGGCGCTGGTCGAGGCTTCACTCACATACAGGGAAATGACACCATGGACCAACGAAGATTGCCACGTACTGTACCATAACGCTCTTCCACCACCGACCAAGGATCTTACTGTATTACCACCTGGGGATTACTGTACCTGTACCACATACATAAATCTGACATTGTACTCTGATTGCTGTCCCCACACAATGGATATTGTACCTGTAATGTATACGTACATTTCTGAATCGTGAGATAGGAATCGTTGCGTCTTTACTTTATACATAACTCAGTAATAACCTTTAGATTTCTGAATAAATTGTTTGACTCTGATTCTGTAGTGGAGGTGGACGTGTGAGTGATCGTCCTGTCCAGGGAACACGTACAGTAACCATTCGGCTCTGTGCTCCTGTGTTTTACAATTTTCGTGCGAAAAATAAATTGGTTTGATGTAGCGCTACAAACTTGTCTTACGCTTTATAGTATTTACACAAATAAAACTGCAGACACACTCCCTCGTGGTTAAGTAAAGTGTAGCAGCAGGTCGCAGGTTGTGGTAAGGGGAGGGGGGGTGCACCTGCGGCAGACGATGGCATCTCTGGCCATCTTTACACGTAAGTAAGTCATGGCTTCTGCATAAGACACGAGCAAGGAAAGTCTGACCGGGAGGGTAATTTTTACCTTCTCAATTATAGAGCAGAGCTGAGTCGTCTTGTGGCTGGATCCCCCGTGACCTCTGTATCTCTGCCTCCTAGCACACACTCATCATTTTGTCACTTTATGTAACTTGCTGACAAAACCTATGACCCTTCAGGCTTCTACGCCCTTAATGCATGAGTCATAGAGACAAGCATGAACTCCGCATGCTTCCCAGATGAGCACTGTAAACGCTTCTGCGCTTCACCTTGCACAGGATGTAAGGGGATGCCCAATAAACTAGCCCCCTCCGGGGCAATCTAAAAATCTAAATCTCTGTAGTAGTGTTCTACACCAACCAGTCGTGCCTCACACTGAGCTCAGTGTTGTTACCTAGTTTATCCCTACATTGTGGCCACTCTACCATCCTCATTTGGCCACTACCGCCCTCTTGTGGCCACTCTACCACCTCTTCTGGCCACTCTACCACCCTCTTCTGGCCACTCTACCACCCTCTTCTGGCCACTCTACCACCCTCTTCTGGCCACTCTATCATCCTCAGTATGATCACACCATCGCTCTCCTGTGGCCACTCTATCATCCTCAGCATAACCACACTATATCCTTCTTGTGGCCACTCCATCATCCTCAGTATGGCCAATTTGGCCATCCCACCGCCCACAGTAGGGCCACACCGGTTGGTCTCCGTAAGCTACTTATGAGACCGGAACCCGCATCCCGAATTCATCTTGGAGATTAATGAAGCAGACACGAACTTTCTGTATGACGGCACTCCAATGATGGCGACGGCAATGTGGGGTGGAGGGGGGCGAGTGTACCAGAGCATGTGGCAGTGAAGCGGAGGGGGGTCACCTGTGTGTGTGTGTTGTTCTCTACAGATAGCTATTGTGGTGTTATCCTCTTCAGCGACCTCAGACAACATATTAAACACTTTACTTAGCCTGAAATGAGGACTTCCTCAACACCTGTCTGTCATCTTGCCAATGTAGTCCACACCTACAGTTTTAACCTATTGTTTACTTAAAAACTGGCTTCCTCCTCCTCTAATTTCTTCTTCTTCTTCTTCTACTTCTTCTTTTTTTCCAAATCTCCTCTTCCGGTTCTTCCTCTTCACTTTTCTTCCTATTCCTCCTCCTCCTCCTCCTCCTCTTCACTTCTCTTCTTCCTACAAATCCTCCTTCTTCTCTGCATCCAAATCCTCTTCCTTCTCCACCCCCAGTTGGCATTACTCCTTCTGTTCAAGCATCCAAATCTGTGTTTTTCCTCCATAATAGTCTGCCACTCACACTGGACCCACATCCTATATATAACATTCCCCCTTGCTTCATGTTATCATCTCACTGTGTACGGTGGTTAGAAAAACACTCGTTGACTGCAATCTCATTTACTCTTCTCATCGAGGTTGCATTAGCAATTAAGGAAAGTATTTGTAATCATAAGGGTAATTGAATTTTTTTTTAACGGGTTCGTAGGGTTAATTGTAATTTGGAAAACCTGCTGCAATTGTGATTGTAATTGGACTTACCTGTGTTTTATTGAACTTAAACCTAGCATTATACAAAACCAGAGGTCCCCCAGGTTATAGAGTCACAGGTTTACAAGTCATAGGATTATATTTTTTACAGGTCGTACAGAACATTTACAGGTCATAGGTTTGTATTTTTACAAGTCGCACAACTACATGTTTACAGGTCACAGTGGCAAGTTCTCATAGCGCTCTTACATCTCTCCCTTTCTCTCTTTTCCCTCTCATTCCATCCCTTCCATTCTTTCTCGTTCATCCCTCCTTCCCTCCTTCCCTCCTTCCCTCTTCTTCTCTTCCTCTAGTTCCTCTGGTTTTTGCATATCTATCTTCTCTTTCCTTCTTCGTTCTCTTATTCTCATGAATTCTCTTTTTTTAATTTTTTCGTTTCCTTTCTCCCACACTTTCTGCCACTCCCTCCCCCACCCACACGTTCTCTCACTCTCCTTTCCCACACGTTCCCCCATTCCTTATCCCTCTCATATGTTCTCGTCGCTCCTTCCCACGTCTTCCCAAGCTCCTCCCACGCGTCCCCTCCCTTGTTATCACCGCTCTAACGAGGCCAAGGGAAGTAGGAAGGGGGAGGAGGGGAGGGAAGTGGGTGGAGTGGCATGATAAAGGAACGACTTGTGTTTTTATCTGAACTTTAAGTAAGCCTTATAAATATCCAGCGTCCGGTGAGTGCTGGCGGTACACACACACACACACACACACACACACACTCACAGGTCCAAATATTTGCCAGGTATTTCTTTGCTCAGAATCTTTGCTCCAATTTTTTCTTTCTTGTGTCTTCGATGTAAATATTATGAGTTTAAACTGATTTTTCTTTTATTGTAACCCAAGATCATTTATACGAAACTCTTATTAGTAAACATTCTTATTTCGAACGTGTGCATTGTGTATACTGGGTCGAATTGTTTTACTCTTTAACACTTTGTTTACCCGCACTGTCTAGGTACAGTGGCTGGCGTGTTTTGTGAGATGTGGCACCACCGTCCACCAGACAACAGATAGGAACAAATGACGTTCTGCTTGATAATCTATATTAAAACTATAATGCAGGTAATGCACTCATTCACAGATAGAGGGGGACTGCTTATTTAGCATCCTTGGTACGGTTACTATAGCGAGAAGGGTTATGTCCATTCTGTTAGTTTTTCTACCATGTAAACATTGTTATAGTGGTGCCACATCTCAAATAACACACCACCACTGTACCCGTTGTAAATGGAGTCAACTATACAGGTACACACCTACGTTGTCTATATGCTTGTTGAAATATATACCTGCATTGTCTATATACGAGGGCGGATCCAGGGAGGCCCTGGGGGTCCGGACCCTCACCCCTTTTCACCAGAAAATTCCAGTACTTTTTCTTTAATGCAGTATTGTACTCAGGCATTTTTGTATAGTAAAAATTATTTACTATTGACTTCAGAATCTCCCCTAATATCAAGTGCGCATAGCTTTAAAATAGCCTCAAAATGGCTTCAAAATGCCCATGATATTGGTCAGATTTCAAAATTTTCTCGGGGGTTTTACAAACCCCCAGCTGGGTGGGTTCGCTGCGCTCGCCATTTTCCCCCACCCACAATTTCTTTGACCCCCATTTTGATATTCCTGGATCCGCCCCTGATATACATGCTGAAGCAGTGATAAACTTGTTTGACGATTTTACTGAATAATTTATCTCTCTATCTAGGAAGACGATAAAGAGTTTCCGATTTCCTGTGTACTCTACGTCGGGGGAAACTATGCCAATAAAAGATTCACGTTGATCATATAATCAGGTTGGGGGCTTGAGGGAGTGTTAGATGACCCAGCACTTTCTCCCACCCCAGATTATTCTCTCCCACCCCAGATTATTCTCTCCCACCCCCAAATTATTCTCTCCCCACCCAGATTCTCTCTCCCACCCCAGATTATTCTCTCCCACCCCAGATTATTCTCTCCCACCCCCAGATTATTCTCTCCCAACCCCAGATTATTCTCTCCACCCCAGATTATTCTCTCCCACCCCCAGATTATTCTCTCCCAGCCCCAGATTATTCTCTCCCAGCCCACCCCAGACTATTCTCTCACCCCAGACTATTCTCTCCACCCCAGACTATTCTCTCCCACCCCAGACTATTCTCTCCCACCCCAGACTATTCTCTCCCACCCCAGACTATTCTCTCCCCAACAGATTATTCTCTCCCACCCCAGATTATTCTCTCCCACCCCAGATTATTCTCTCCCACCCCACCCCCAGATTATTCTCTCCCACCCCCAGATTATTCTCTCCCACCCCAGATTATTCTCTCCCACCCCAGATTATTATTATCACCATTACTTCCTCACTTTGATGCTAGATATAACTTTGGTTTTTGTTCCATTGTTTAACTTTTCTATATATTAACAGCAAGTATAGTCAGCAGTATGTTTTTTCATTGTTTTCGTAAAATACAAAAACTTTACCCTTGATATTTGTTTTTACACACTTTTGTATTAGTGGTAAAGATTAACGAGGAGGAATTGATGAAAACAGACATAGTAAATTAGTTTCAGTCGTTACATTATAGATGAACATTACTTGAACACCAAAACAGAGAGAGGGGTTAGCAACTTATGTGGATCATCTGAAGATTAGACACCTTTACGCTTACTTAATCTAGCCTAGCCTAACCTAGCCTAACCTAACCTAGCCTAACCTAACCTAACCTAGTCGGGTAGCGTTAGAGTGTTTATTTGTCAGGTGAAATATATTAGTGTACCTAATTTTCAGGAGAGAGAGAGAGAGAGAGAGAGAGAGAGAGAGAGAGAGAGAGAGAGAGAGAGAGTCGGAAGAGATGAGTAGAATGTAAACAAACAATCCCTACATGGAGTGTGTGTGTGTGAGAGCCACCGTTGTGTACGTGTGTGTGTCTGTCTGTCTGTCTGTCTGTGAGCCGCGTTGTGTGTATGTGCGTGGGCGAGTGTTAAGCCACACATTAATAACTTCTTGAGACACATAGGAGACAGCATCCGGCACTGAGACGGTTCATTTAGGGTGTATCCTGGTTCACGAGTGACTCTCTTAGTGCTTTTGTGCCGGTCAAGTTTATCTTGTGTTTTGATCATATGTAGATTTATCTCATTCCTTTGTAATTATTGTTTTATTAAATTGAAGTTTAATAACACTTTTCCTGGATGAACTTTTTATCAATGTGTGTGTGTGTGTGTGTGTGTGTGTGTGTGTGTGTGTGTGTGTGTGTGTGTGTGTGTGTGTGTGTGTGTGTGTGTGTCACTACATACCGAATGCACTGAATATAAAAAAGTCCGTAAAAATGTTTCCTGTCTGCAGAACTTGTTTTCTGTATTGTACCAGCTTTACACAGGGCCACACACTGTATTGTACCAGCTTTACACAGGGCCACACACTGTATTGTACCAACTTTACACAGGGCCACACACTGTATTGTACCAGCTTTACACAGGGCCACACACACTGTATTGTACCAGCTTTACACAGGGGCCACACACTACCAGCACACACACACTGTGTACCAGCTTTACACAGGGCCACACACTGGTTCAGCTTACACAGGCCACACACTGTATTGTACCAGCTTTACACAGGGCCACACACTGTTTTGTACCAGCTTTACACAGGACCACACACTGTATTGTACCAGCTTTACACAGGGCCACACACACTGTATTGTACACACTTTTACACAGGGCCACACACTGTATTGCCAGCTTTACACAGGGCCACACACTGTATTGTACCAGCTTTACACAGGGCCACACACACTATTGTACCAGCTTTACACAGGGCCACACACTGTTTGTACCAGCTTTACACAGGGCCACACACACTGTATTGTACCAGCTTTACACAGGCTGGCAACACAGGCCACACACTGTGTACAGCTTTACACAGGGCCACACACTATTGTACCAGCTTTACACAGTCACATTGTGCACACACTTTACACAGGGCCACGCACTGTATTGTACCAGCTTTACACAGGGCCACACACTGTAGCTTTATACACATATTTGCCACACACTATTGTACCAGCTTTTACACAGGGCCACACACTGTTGTACACAGCCACACACTTTAGACAGGGCCACACACTATTGCACCAGCTTTACACAGGGCCACACATTGTATCGTACCAGCTCTACGCAGGACCACACTGTATTGTACCAGCTTTACACAGGACCACACACTATTGCACCAGCTTTACACAGGGCCACACACTATTGTACCGGCTTTACACAGGGCCACACACTGTATTGTACCAGCTTTACACAGGGCCACACACTATTGAACTAGGTTACACGGGGCCACCACGTACTATTCTACCAGTTAATAGAGGGCCACACACTGTATTGAACTAGGTTACACTTGGCTACACACAGCAATGATACGGTCCAGACACCCAGTAAACAAGTTAGTCGTCCACCTTCACTCTGCCTCTTTATGTAAATTTAGGAGTGGATGCCTTGACCACGAAGTGATGCGTGTTGTTGCTATGGAATCCTCCGTATGGTAGACCAATGTGGAGGCTTACTTAGCGGAGTATGATGGGCTAATGAAACGGTCACATCAACAGTAACTGACAATACAGTATGGCGGTCAGGTCAGTGTCGACTGACAGGCCAACATGACGACGATGTCAGCGGGTGATGGAGTCAGCAACACAATTGTCGACTTTGTACGCACAGTTAATATAAATTTATCAGTTAATGTATTTGTTCAGCATAAAATTAAATCTACACAATGAAGACATTAGGTGCGGTGGAGCTGACAAATCCAATTGTGGGTTTACTCAGTCTCCGGCCGGCGGGTGAATATCATCTTTCTCATTTTACAGATGAAAATTGTATTCACGCCGCCCAATGTACCGTAAAAGCTCTTTGTGACTTGAAAATACGTAAATAACAGCTTTTACATGTCACTGTCTTCATTGCCATTTACGCTCACAACACGTCATTGTCATTCCTATACGCTCGCAACACGCCACTGCAACATATAACATTTTCAACAGTGGCAGAAGCTGCATTACCTACGACTTTTGCTGCTTTAACAATATTACAGTAGCAACAGAGTTTTTCCGCAAAAAATACTTCTCCTGCTTTAGTAATATTTCTTTACTGTATTACCAGCAGATTTACATATAGGTACAATTTCACGTGAGAAGATAAAAAGCGTCTTATCACGGGACGGTGAGGCGACCCTGTAGGAGCACCAGCCAAGTTGTGGCAAGTGTGACTTATCAAGCTGATGTTGTTATGGCACTTGATGCCAAGAGCTAAACTTGGCCTAAACTCATTTTACTGCTGCTCTAACTTCACAACTCAATGAGATGCGACTATGAACTAGTCTGAAAAGAAACTGTATCTGTACTGTACCTTTAGATATGAATTTGTACTTAAATATCTAAAATAAAGTATCTGAATTTGTCTGAACCGAGAGTAATGGATAAGACTCTTTAGCGCCTGTAAGAGTGACTTTCAAAGGCAATAACAAGACCCATTCTAAAAAAAAATATCACATGATAACAGCCAATAACCGTACATTATTTCCACCCGGGCGTGTCGATATACAGTAACTCAACAGCTCGGGAAGGACGAGGGGGTCAACTGTAAACAAGATCTCTGTGTTGCCTCCTGCATAAACATCGTCGAAAATTGGTTATGTGAATTGCATTTAACATGATTACGTGTAATTAAATTGCACGTTTAAGTGTCATTTTAGCACAACTACGTGTAATTACAGATGAACTATAGCCAGTACCTCAATTTGTTGTTCTAAGAATGCTTCCCGAGTCAAATACGCTAACAAGGCGGAGGGTGAGGGGTCGTGATAGTGGTGGTGGTGATTGTTGAAGGCGAACAGTGAGTCCCTGAGCCACCAACGGCCAGGCCTTCACCCACCTTGTTGATGGGGAGTTACGGGCCACTGCTGCCACCAGGGGAGGCTGGGGGCGTACCACGGGGAGTGAAAAGTGTTGGCCAATAACAGACGTTACGTGGGCAGAACCATTGGGGAGGGTGATATACTGGAGAGAGGGGGGGTGGGGGCAGGCTCTTTGGAATGAAAATGTGAGGAAGGGTGAGACTAAGCTAGGAAGAGAAATGCACTAGAGAAGGAGAGGCGCTAAAAAGAGTACAATAATCAGAATAGATAGTACATAGAATGTGAGCAAAACACACACCAAATTGTTTGAGAGCGAGGAATATCCCCCACCCCTACTTCTTTTTCCCTCAAAAAATCTTAAACTAACACACATTTAGTCTCAAACGGAAGCCCATTTACGCTGGGATGAGTTTTCAAGCCGCCTTTCTAACTGTAGATAACGTTGCCAATTCCTGCATTAAAATGTTCCGCCTGGTAAGGAGTCTCCCTGGTCATGTGTTTACGTTCATTGACTCCGCCTCTCTTACTGGTCACCGAGAACTTCTATAAGACAATGGATCACGTTTAGAGTAGCGCCCCCCCCACCCAAACTTATTTCACCAGATGATTGCTTTTTTTTTTACTTTTATCCTCTTCACCGCTGATCGGCTCGTTAGCCGCTTGGGCGATCGGTCACGTCTCTGATTACTTTTCCCTTTCTTTAACACCGTAACTGAACATAAGCTAATCTAACTGTACCCCTCCCCCCTCCCATGGTAGCGTTGTATTCATAGGTGACCACACTTGCCTGTTACCTGTACTGTAATTGATTATTTTATGTGAAAATAAAACTTAGTAACTGCAACTATTGTTATATTGTATCTTTTACTGTCTTGTATACAGCGCTCGCCTCCTTTCCAGGAGTCGGCAGTTCGATTCCCGGGCGCTCTCAGTTCATCCAGCTGCAAATGGGTACTTAATCGTAACTTTACAACCTGGGCAAGTGAATGTGGTCGAGTGTAGTACCGGCCATGCTGCCTCCTTGTGTACCGAAGGCTTCGTATACAATGTGCTGTATCCATACTGTCCGTAACGGACAGTCATACCTATGGGACTCTCTTTTAAAAAATAAAATTAAAATAAATAAATAATTAACAAATAAATTAAAATTCAATAAATAAATAGACAGTCCAGTTGTCTATGTACCCATTTTTTTTTATCATAGGGCCTAAACGTTGTATCTTATTGTCATTTGCTCACAAGCATACGTAAAGAAGCTAAATATTCACATACTTTAACCATACAAACATAAAACAGCAACAAGTTATCAGGCAGTGTGAGTGTGGTATGAAGGTTCACAGCGCTTTTATCAACCAGACATTTGAGTCTGCCCAGTACTTTCCGTTTTTTGTAAGAGTTTATAACACCCCCACCAGCGGTCACTGAAGAGATGACGTCACAGGCTCCAACCAATAGCAATCTGGCTGACGGACGCTTGTTAACCTTTCGTAAAAAATGAACCACAAATCAGTATTGGTGATTTATGTTTATGGTTATTTCCAGGGTTAAGTAAAACACAGTAAAAGATGAATGTCAGCTCTTTTTTTTTAGTTTCTTGCTATATTGTAAATTTATAGTGAAAACAAGAGACATATTGTGGCTATATTGTGGTGTGTGGCAGCGAGCTACCGGCCTGCCACTTCACAGGCTAACAAGAGCATAATTGATGATGATAGCAACCAGCCCCCACCTCCCTCACTTGCTTCTCCGTATTCCTTGCCTGTTTTTTACAGTCTCCTCAACTATCCTCCCTCCTTCCCTTCACTCCCTGCGAGCTTACCCCCCTCCCTCCCTCCATTCCCTTCGAGCATTCCTCCCTCCTTCCCTTCATTCCTGCGAGCTTACCTCCCTCCCTCCTCCCTCCATTCCTTCTAGCATTCTCTCCTTCCCATCATTCCTGCAGCTTACCTCCCTCCCCCTGAAACATCATTCCTGCCCCTCCCTCCTCCCTGCATTCCTTCTAGCATTCCTATCTCCTTCCCTTCCTCCTGCAGGCTTCCCTCCTCCATTCTAGCATTCCTCTCTCCTTCCCATCATTCCCTGCGAGCTTACCTCCTCCCTCCCTCCATTCCTTCTAGCATTCCTCTCTCCTTCCCATCATTCCCTGCAACCTACCTCCCTCCTTCCCTCCATTCCCTTCTAGCATTCCTCTCCTTCCTTCACTCCCCTGCAGCTTACCTCCCTCCTCCCTCCCTCCATTCCTTCTAGCATTCTCTCTCCTTCCATCATTCCTAGAGCTTACCCCCCTCCCTCCCTCCATTCCTTTGAGCATTCCTCCCTCCCCTTCATTCCCTGTGAGCTTTCCTCCTCCTCCCCCGTCCCCCTACAAACCTTCCTCCTCCTTCCCTTCATCCCTTGTGAGCTATCCTCCCCCTTCCCTCCATCCTCTGTGAGCATTCCTCCTTCCTTCCCCTTTGAGCCTCTCTCCATCCCCTCTCTCCCTACTTCCTTCCCAATACACTCCATGACCCTTCTTCCCCTCTTCCTTCCCCTACAAAAGTCCTTCCTTCCTTTTTACCCTTTATATCTTTTCCCTCCTTTCCCCTGGGCCACTATTTTCCCTGTTCCTTTTCTACACTTTTCCTTTCTATATCCTCCCTTCCGTCACTGGCTTGAAGGGGCTATAAGATAAAGGGTGACTTTAGCCTGTCAGTATAATATATATAACCCAGTAGTTCACAGGGCTTCTACATGCATAAAATCCAGTACTCCCCAGGTTCCATGTATGATCCACTACTCCCCAGGTTCCATGTATGATTCACTACTCCCCAGGTTCCATGTATGATCCACTATTCCTCAGGTTCCATATATGATCCACTGCTCCTCAGGTTCCATATATGATCCACTACTCCTCAGGTTCCATATATGATCCACTGCTCCTCAGGTTCCATATATGATCCACTGCTCCTCAGGTTCCATATATGATCCACTGCTCCTCAGGTTCCAAATATGATCCACTGCCCCTCAGGTTCCATATATGATCCACTGCCCCTCAGGTTCCATATATGATCCACTGCTCCTCAGGTTCCATATATGATCTACTGCCCCTCAGGTTCCATATATGATCTACTGCCCCTCAGGTTCCATGTATGATCCACTACTCAGGTTTCATATAAGATATCAGTACTCCCAAGGTTCCATGTATGATCCAGTACAGTACTCCCTGGGATCTATATATGATCCAGTACAGTACTCCCAGGATCTATGTATGATCCAGTACAGTACTCCCCAGGATCTTTGTATGACCTAGTACAGTACTCCCCAGGATCTATGTATGAACCCGGCTTTGGGAATGATTTTTCGAGAAAATTTCAATTCCAGCTCTGGGAGAGTTCTGGGTTTGTGGGATTCCAACTAACAGAGATGTTACTGGTACATATAAGCCTTACAATGCTTCTAACAAGAGACCCATAAGGTTATAATAATAATCAGAAAATATGGAGAGTATTCCAAAGATAAAATTTATTTGTATGAGAAGCACCATACACCTTGTACTTAATATTCCACAATTTGCTGTTAATGCACAAGTAGTTAGATAATGTTATTAAAACTGACATAATGTATTACAGTAAATATTTGACTCAACAGCAGCCTTAATTTATTAAATGCATAAAGTATCCAGTATCTCCATCAGGAGTACTGTATAGATAAAAGTTCATTTTCTAGTCAGAATTGCTCTATTTACCATTTCAATCGTTTAACTATAGTAATACAATATTTTGAATGGCACAACACTTTAAAGACACCCGAAGTAAAACAGCGTTTTCTGTGCAGGTCCGCTGTGTTTATGAAGCTGCAATGAATTTTACAATCTGCTGTGATACAAGAAACCATAATGAAAGATAAAGCCCAATTCACAAGATGATATTTGTATATTTTTACTTACTTTCACATGCAGAGAAGTGAGGTCAACAAAGTAAATACTGTATAGCCATAATGTCACATAACTCCAGGACATGTATGATCTTCATTTGTCCCATCTTCTGTCTTTTACAATCCATTTAACTTTTTTCTGTATAAAATATCTTTAAAAATTAAGACATGAATGAACACAAATATTTCTGGCAGTGACACACAATATGTTTGCTTATACTTGTACTAATTATACACAGTTAATTACATATATTAGAACCTCATGTCTTTATCTGATTAGTTGAAAACAGCAAACACCATTCTAAAGATTAGCATAATGCCAAGTAGTAGTTAAACCCATTCTCAGTGAGGGGGGGGGGGGAGGGGGCTACAGATATGGTACTTATTTTGTTTAATGAGCCTATGTTATATACTTCCCATTTGTTTTTAAAAAAAATTTAAGTAAATATAGTATATTTAAATCTAAGTGACTTTCATAATTATGTGTGAAGTTTAGAGTTTGGACTCCTTAGCTTCAGTTTGTGGGAGATGTTTTCAAACTTATTATTTAGCTTGGCAAGATGTGGCCTTTATATCTTACAGTAACCCCTGTTCATACTTATACCAAAACTTTAGGATGCATTTGGCTAATTACCTTTTACTTAAGCAAGGCAAAATTCACATTTTTAAAACCATACATAAATAAGTTTGACTTGATGATATATATTATGGAGGTGGAAAGATGAGAGGTAGTTGGACATGTCAGCGGCAGTGATACACTCAAGTGATCAAGAAGCATGGCGTTGTGTGGATTAAGGGGATAAATGTGTTGCTGATTCATGATGCCAGTTTTGTTTTAAGTGACAGGGATATATCAACTGGAAACTTGTTTGGTTTTTTAATTAGGAAGATACCAGAAATGGTATAGAAGAAAATATTGTTCTTACTTTATAAGCTTAATTGTTTAAGCATTTTATCCAAACAACCACACATATGTATGGTAAACCAATAATCACAACATCTGTTTGCTTGAGGTACACTCTAATCTCTCAAGCCCCCACCTCTCCACTAAGGAGAGTCTTTCTACTGTAACTAAAAACACACTAAAATCCTTTAACACTAAGCTATAATATACAAAAAAAAAATAGCTTTTTTTTTACATAATTACTACTGAGATTTGGCTAATAATTATACTGTACTAAATGATATTTTGTTAGGAAGAATTATTTTTAACATACAACTCTCTTTATCCTACAACACAATTAAACAGTTACAGTAATTGTAGAAGAAATGCATGAAGCTTCCAGAGAAAACAGGAAGTCCCACTAAATAAAGTTAAATGTGTGTAAAATCTGTACGAGAAATCAGAGACTTAGTTGAGGTTAAAATTTTATAGAGACATTTGTTTTGACAATTAAAGAGTTTAGTGACTTCAGACCCATCTCTTCCTTCTATAAGTGTTCCCACTTCTATCAAGGGTGATTTAGAATTGGTCATTAGCTGCATTAAGCTGCCCTTGGAAATACTTTTCTTAAGTGAAAAATTTCCACTGGTCATGTCAGGGCTGATTAAACACAAAAAGTAGGATGTAATCGTGTTAGAAGAATTAGAATAGGTATGGCTGAGAAAGACTGCATGACAAAATTGATACTGTATACAGATACTGTAGAGTAATTCTTGTTAATCACAATTGGCAAAATTGCAATACGATAAACTAGTTTTCCCATAAGAAACTATATGTAAAGGTGTAGTTGGGCAGATATTTCTTATAGAAACACTTACCCAGTATACCCTGTACATATCAATAAAAAAGAAGGAAATACTGCGTGTGTGTATATATAAGGTCACCCTGTGTACATAAGCTCTCTCTCAGTCTTTGTAATTCAGTTGTGTCTGAAGATGTCTTGAATAAAGACAAAAGCTAAGGTTCTCCATTGTTTCCCTTTTCTCTGTGTGATTTTATCTATCTATCTATCTATCTATCTATCTATCTATCTATCTATCTATATATATATATATATATCATGTAAATCCACAATGAAAACGTGGATAAGATTTTATCAATATATATATATATATATAGTATAGTCTCGATTTGCGCGAATTTCCTTCACACGGTTGGTCATTTACGCGGCACCTGGCCAGACCGGCAATTATTAGTTACGTGGTACATTCCATCATTTACGCGGGAAGCGGCGCGAGCATGTTGCGCACAAGGTCGCCCAGTCATCAAAACATTACCGAGTTCTTCACCCGCCACCCACCACAGCCGGCCCAAGTCAGTGATAGTGATAATTATAGTGAGGATATGGACTTATATGGACTTTGAGGGGTTTGACAAAGAGGCCCTGCAAGCCTTTGTGGTGGATAGTGATATAATTGATACAAGTGAGGGCCAATAATCTGCCCTCTGCCTCGAAACCAACCGCCCATCCCCGTGTGCCCAGCCATCTTTTCTACTAATGTAAGTGTTAAAAAACCTAATTATTGATATTCCTCTTAATTATTAATTGTGTGTGCATGCCATCATAAAGTTAAGATAATATTTTTACTACAACATAGTTGTGTGTCGTCAAAAAGTGGGGTTTGGGGGGTCAGCCCGGTCTCTATTTCAATTAATCCCATATGTGATATTGTTCACTTTACGCGTTTCTCACTTTCCGCGGTACCCTGTGGGTTGAATTAACCGCGTAAAGTGAGGGTTGACTGTATAAAGATTTAGTTTTCCCCAAGAAACTAGGCAGTTCAATATGTATTTTTGTACTGCTTGTATTATACAGGTACTCCTCGACTTACAATCTACTCGACTTACGATCACCCGGGCATACAACCGCCGCAGTCGTATAAAATATTTTTCAAATTACGTATTTTCGAGTCCCAACGTTAGTGATCGCGCTGTGTACTGACAAAATTTTCGTTTGTAATTCCCTTTAAATTGGCTGGAAAGCGTAAAAGTGAGAGTTCTCGTTATGCTGAGAAGAAAAAAAAGACACCCATTTTAGATTTTCTATGTATTATTTTCGCATTATCGACTTAAGACCAATTCGACTTACGACCTGGTCGTTGGTCCCTAACCCAGTGGTAAGTCGAGGAATGACTGTATCTAGGTTTACTTGTACAAATATATGTACATTTGCAGATTTAAAATTTACCACCCCCCCAACATACACTGAAATGGTCATGAAAATGTCATGCACTATAGACTTCAATTCACTGATATACAAGGGAAGAAGTGTCTGTGTGAATAGTACAGTATGTGCCAGTGTCAGGCATCACAAGAGAGGGAGTACTGTATGTTTATAAGAATAGTATATGTATGGACCAGGGTCAGGGTGTACAAGAGGAGGAGTATGGCTGTATGTAAGGTTCAAATCAGTGTCTAAAAATATGTAATGTCTAGTATTTGCTGAATATTATTAGAGAAACCCCCCCCCCAAAAAAAAAGGAAAGCACCTAACTGGTCAGAAACATTAATTATACAAATCTCTTAACAATTACTAAATATCAACACTGGAGCACCATACACTAGTAATTAAATGCTAAAAAATATGTTAGTACTGTCAAACCATTTGAAAAATCTTGGTTTGAAGAATAAAAACACATTTGATCAAGATAGAGGTAGAATTTGTACAAGTGAAAATCATATTTAATGTAACTTAAACAAACTAAGACAATATCATGAATAGCTAATGGTGTATATTCTTGAAGGCACTTACTTCCAATCTTGCCCTAAATAATACATTTGAAATATTTTCCTATACAGTCAGGAAACAATGATTTTGAACATCTAAAGGGCACTTTTGGTATTACGGTAGAGACTTGTGATATAAGCTACTCTGGATAAGAGGATATTTCTTTGTTTGGTATTTGTAGAGCAGTTTCAAGCAAGCCAGTCCTGCTCAGAGGACATTTTGTTCAATACAGCCTTCATCCCAACACATTTGATTTGGTGCTAGCAGTGTGGAGAGGAAACCATGGTACAGTATAAAGATGCTATGCTCTAATTACTTTTATCCTCTTCGCCACTGATTGGCACATTAGTTGCTTGGGTGGTTGGTCAATCTCTGTTATGCACTGTTGGCAAGTACTGGACATATACTAGCTCCTGAATGTATCTGTACCTGCACCAGTGTTGGTCAAGCCTGGCCTTGAAAGAGCTCATGCTCGGGTGCCATCATAACACTCTCCAGCAGATTGTCCCAAGAGTTTACAATTCTCACTCTGAAAAAGTTTACCCTCAGTTTTCCGGACTTGTATCTTCTTCAACCTTGAGCTGTGACCCCTTATGGGGCAGGCGTCCGCCAGCTCCAGGTATGGAAACTTGATTGAGTAGTGCCCTCTGAGATGTTTATAAGCTTCAATTAAGTCACCCCTTGCCTATCTATAATATATGATATGCAGTTGCAGGCATTCTAGTCTCTGAGTAGCTGAGGTGCCTTAGTGAAGGCACCAGTCTGATGGCCCTCCTTTAGAGATTTTCAATCAACTGACAGTCTCTAGCATATCTCAGAGACCAGACAGGGTGACAGTACTCCAGACAGGGGAGAATCTCACTCTTGAAGAGCATTTCGAGGGACGGACTGTCTAAATATCTGAATGACCTTGTTATGACTTACTAGTTTAGTTGCTTGATTTACCTTCTTCTCACAATAGCCCAAGAACTTCAGTTCAATGTCAAACATACACACTAAGGTCCTTTTCACATTTGGTCTCTTTTAAAGATGTTTCTTTATTCCTTTGGGACATGTGATATGTCTCCTTACTTTTGAAGCTGACAGAGATCTTTCTGTATCTCTTTACACAGTCTGTTTGGATTTTAATTTCCATGAATAACATTTGTATGGATAAGTGTATAGCTTCTGACAAGTCATTTATGAAACAAACAAACAACAATGGGCCCAGTACACTGCACTGTGGTACCCCACTTGTCACAGGTACACATGACGATTTTGTACCATTAATCACCACACACTGCTTGCAGTCATGAAGGAATTCTCCGATCCACGCTAGACCACTTATCCGAATCCCATATCCATCCAGTTTAATTCTCAGCCATTCATGGGGTACGCTGTCAAAAGCCTTGGCAAAATCCAGATATTACCAACCTATTTCAGAATTTGAGTCCAAACATCCAGCACCTTGAGTAATTGTGTCAATCATGAATGTCCCAGCATAAAACCATGTTGGCAGTCTGTTGCAAAGTTGTTACATCATGGCATCTCTAATAATGCTCTCTAGTACTTTATGCACTATGCTGGTTAGGTTCACTGGTCTATAATTATTTATGAAGTGATGATCACACTGCTTGAATATAGGACTCACATAGCCAATTTCCAGTCACTGGGGACCTTTTGCTCATCCAGGCATTTCAGAACAGGATCCTAAGGGGCTCAGCAAGCTCATTGCACAATTCTCTTTGCACTCTGGGATGCATCATGTCAAGGCGACGACTCTTGTGAATCTTTAGCTTTGACTATTTATTTCTTATACTCTCTTCTGAGAACAAAATGTGAGTCAGTGCTGTGTCACCATCTTTCCTCAAAAACAAGAAGATTGTTTGCATCCTCTCTTGTAAACACGGGGGAAAAAAATTTGCTTAACACCTCAACCTTGTTCCGATCTGAATCTGCGTAATTACCATCTGCAAGCCTCAGATATGATACCCCTACACACATTTTTAATTTCGATTTTGCATAGTGGTAAAGGGCTTTTGGGTTTGAATTAACCTTGCTTGCAGTCCACCTCTGAAACTCTTTTTCAGCCCTTACACTCTGACTTTGCTTGGTTCCTGGACCTGGCATACATCATCATGTCATGCTCATTATTTATCCTAACCCATGTCTATAATTTGAGAGTTTTTCTCAATTTTGTCAACCACTGCATGGTTTCGTTTATGTGTAATGGTCTCCTTGTATTCCTGGAGCCAATGGGTTTGGTCTTGTGTATATATTTATTGATCAAATAATTTACTTTACTGGCTGATATTCAGCGTAGTATCTGCATTCTTATACCTCAGTGAGTTCTTATGCTGTATCATATCTTGGACTAAGTGCCCTCTGCCTGAGCTTGTTGATGACTTATTTTGCCACATTATTCATGACACAGTAGTCACAGTAACATTGTGATACTACATAAGATTTGTACATATACACTGCGTTTTTATCACATTAAGTGTGCAGTGTTAAAATGGTGTGCACTACATGTTTACAATGTAAAGTAGCCAGTGCAGTGTCCATCAGTGTTTCTCTAATCATTTGGCCCTTTTATTATTCATACAATTCTACAAGAAAGAAAACTTCAAACTTTAACTAATTTTTTTTTTTTTTTTTTTTAGTATTTGTGATAGTCAGAACACAACCCAGCATTATACTGCTATGGGTTTGCTGAAGAAACACCATCAACAATCAGAAAGATATATACCAGGTAATTTATATTCTAAAAAAAAAAAAAAAAAAAATCCTGCTAGTTCCAAAAACTGTATCCTCATGAACTCATACCCCACACCTTAATAATAAATGTAGTTCAGTTGTTTTAGTCTTAGTAAAGAATAAAGTATGTTTTGACTACAGTAAGATCTTGTATTTCGCGAGTAATATAGACTGGAAAATTTGCGCCAAACTCATATTCGCCAATTGCAAATACATAAACTAATGGGAAAAATAACAATATAGACTGGCCACTCTACATCAACCTCTGATTTTCCCATTTACAACCTCCAAATGATACAAATTCTGCCTTTATTGACCTGATTGTGCTTTCCGGAAACTAGTTTTTAGGCCTTCAAGTAACTTAATCACACGCTGCTTATCCTGCATCGAGTACTTGGCAAACTTAACTCCCTTATGATAGTCTCACTTCTCCTTTTCCTTATTCGGCCACTTAGGTGGGTCTGTCCCACCCCCACCAGCACCAGTAGGACCCCCAGTAGAGGTAGAGGCCATTATCTTGACTTGACAGGTGGTAGCACCACCCAAAAAAGCACACAATAGCAGCCCGGGCGGTCGCTAGGATGGCGTGGGTTACAACGCGATAGTTGCGTTCTTGTAAACCTCTTTTATGTTCACCACCAGCATTTCGATCACCAGGACGCTTCTTGGAAACATTCTTCTTACCTTGTCTTTCCACATTCATCGCCAACACAACAAAATTGGAGAAAAGAGCAAAAATCATGGAGCAATCGACAAAACTGCGCGATTCAACTGATCACGTGATGGAAACCCTTATTAGTCCTCATTGCGAAACATTCTTTTTACTTATTCTTTTCATACAGTATTTATGGGAAGCAGCTAAATTTGCAAAAAAAAAAAAAAAAACGAAATTTACAGAATACCTCCCAAAAAACACTTCACAAACAAAAGACACGAATTAATTGAACAAGTGATGTCGAACGTGAACTGTAAACACTGCATAACCCCACGTGACGCTTAAAACGTTAAGGATAGAATCAAAACATTGAGGATGGAATTGTGCTGTAGCCAACATTCGTATGCAAAAGTTAGCATTTTACAAACAGCGTTCCCCTATTCATCAATCGCGTTATAACCAATTCGCGTTGACAAAACACGTGTTGTAGCAGAAATGACTGTAACTGGTATGAGGGCTGTGATGTCATTCAAGACGGTGGCCAGCATTCAGCTTGCTGAATCTCGCGTTCAGCTGGCTGGATCTCGCGAAATTCACGATATTTTATGCCAAATATAAGACTTGGTTACATTAGGTAGTGCTCGCGAAATTCAAAAACGTGAAATTAATCGCGCGAAACATGAGATCTTACTGTACATTAAAAATGCACTTCTTAAACTGTGAAAAAAATATGTTCTAACAAGCAATATCCTTCACAGAAGGCTTGTAAAATTTACCTATTTACATAACATCAGTACACAAACATTTGTATGGTGTACATGTAATGAACTTATGTGCAAAATAGTGCATTTTATATCAAAATGCTCACATGCAGACACTGTTCACAACACAAGAAATTTAACAAGTTTGCATGTTTTACAAATAAGTAATATCTCCGTTAGCAGATATCCCAGTTAGCCGGAACTCTCCAATACCCTGAATTGAAATTGGCTCGGAATTTTTTTCAGGAAAAATTCTTTCAATTTCAGGTTTGTGAATGAGTTTCAGAGGTTGAAAATCAGGCACAATTTCTTAGAAAATTCCAGAAAATCTCTGAAAATTCTGTGAAATTCTGGAAACTCTCTCCAATTTTTTTCTGGGTCTGGGAGCAAATTCAGTGTATGAAATACTGTAATGCCTAATTTTGGAAAAAATAAAATAAAATAAAATAAAATAAAATAAATCCGGGTCTGGGAGCAAATTGCGCAGATGAAATACAGTAATGTGGAATTTCTGGATAATTCCGAGAAACTTTTCCCAGTACGTACTGTACCTGGAAAAATTCCAGGGATGTGGGATTTTTCCGGATTTGAGAGAGTAGTCTCGTATCCTGGAAATCTCTAATCCCTGAAAGAGTTATGCACCAATTATTCAGGCTAATGGGGATATCACTGCAGGAGAAATGGATTTAGTACACTCACAATCTTTAACAATACAGTATGTCTCAGTGTAGTAATAATGTGCTGCCAATTATAATGAACACTGATCAAAAGGTTCCTGAGATAAGACTGCATGATGTGTAGTTTCATTACAGTACAGTATATATAAATATGCTGTATTCTTAGACCCAGTACACTACAGTACTGTGTACAATACATGTACTGTACAAAATCAATCTTGCAAAGTTTGGTGGCTTGTTTGTAAGTAATTTCATTTTCTAGATGTTGTTTTACTGTGTATTCACCTCAGCCACAACTTTGAATCTGAAATAATTCATATAAATCTGAGTTTTGACATGAGAAATAGATTTCCAGCAAAATTATAAGGTGAAAGAATATTAATACTGTATAATATTTGGCAAGCAAAACTATCAGATAAATTTAGGAAATTCGTATTAGCGAATTTTAGCACCTCGAACATTCATATAGCGAGGGATACCTGTATTATAGACTAGCAACAAAACTAATTGTTTTGAGTTTATGAGCACTCTACCCCTCAGGACAATTCAAACTCTTAAGAACTGCTTTCTTAACCACAAATACTGTACTACAGAGGAGTACAAACCTGCTATCAAAAGTGCATTCTGGTTCTGTATTGTGCTACCAATCTAGAAGACTAAATCATGTGACAAATTTTACCCTCTTGTGATCCCAATTCTTCCCCAAAACTCTCAATTTTAACTACGTCATGTCCAGTTCCCTTACTCTTTAAAATTAATATGATCTTAATTACCGGTAAATGCTTGCTGGTGAGTTGTAGGAAGTGACAGGACAGGACAGGAAATTCTTTTAGAAAACAACAAACAATGCATAATATATCATACAGTAGCGCAGGGTAACAAAGAGGGTATACTGGGTAAAGGGTGACAACATATATCAAGGGAGATAAATGCAGAACAATGTAGTGAAGGGAAGACAGTGAATGTCAGAGCCAAGAATTATGTGGTGTTTGGGTGACCTGGAAACTTTTGTCATTGCTACTTCTTATGAGAGAGGTACTGAAAGCAAGAAAATGTATCTTATATCCTCAACTTTGCTTCCCATAATTTAAGGGGTGGAAACCCCAGACGAGTTAGATTAGCCCAAGGCATTAATGTGACAGGTGGCCAACTCAATGCACACCACAGTACATAAATGCCTCACAAACCTTTCCTGGCACAATTGAACCTCTCTCTCATAGGATGGGAAGCTTGATTACTAACAACTGAATAATTTTTTTTTCCAGTTACTGGCCTTTCCCTCCTATGATACAAGGTAGGCTAACGGAAATCATGAGCTAACAGTCTCTCCCTTCATTCACTGCCATTCATTTTCTGTCCACTAAAATTGATGTGCTTTGTTATGGTGTTCCACATCCACAAAAGGCCCCAAGATACCTACCTGGTTTATCCTTTTCACTTCACATAACTTGGTATAATACAGTTTTCATAAAAAAAAAAAAATTAATGCAATGCTCTCTGGTCATTCACACACATTACTCCTTCCTAAATGTCCATCCCCTTCCTATCGAACACATACCTCATTCCAGCCTTCCATCTTCTCTATCTCTCTCTCTCTCTCTCTCCTGCACCCTATTTTTCAAATACCTTTATTTTTTTCCAATATTCCTTTTCCAAATCCTACAAAGTACACATTACCTAAACTAATCAAAGTCAGCAATGTCTGACATGACTCTTTAGCTAGGATTCCATTCACGCAGTAGCGGTAGTGTCAGCGCCAAAAATAGATCATATTGAAATGTACACTGCTGTTTCCATTAGCATGAATGCGTTAGTGGTAGCATTTGCAGTACATTTCAATCGGTCCCTGTAGCAATTGAAAATGCAACCTCATGAAAACAGACAAAGTAATCCCACACTGTGACATCACTAGTTCCTGTTTCATACACATGCTCTCCTCACCCAGCAAAATATTCTTTGAATTATTTTTCATCCAAGCTTAGCTCTTTTACCAAAGCATTGTAGACCTCCAAATTTGGACTGATTCAGTAGCAATTTAATCACTCACCTTCTACCAGTATGTTTCCTTCACTGTTTTCCCTTTGGTTTATGCATGGTCTTATACAAAACCAAGATAATTAATAGCAAATCTTCCTGTTTTTATAAATAGCATCATAGCTTTGATGCACTGGGAGCCATCTTTCCTGTCCTGTTTCTGCTAAGACAGAATAGGCAACTGCAAATGGAAACGGGTGTCCATTTTCAAAGGCAATTTAACGCAAACACATACTGCAAACGCATACTGCAAATGCACTGCAAAAGCATATATGAAATCCTAGCTTTACACTCCCATAAATCCTTCTAATACATTAAAGTACTGGGTATACATCAACCAAAGATCTACTTTATGAAATAATATATTCTATTTTACAAAAAGATTTGAGCATTCTAAACATAAAATCTGAGAATATATAGTAAATCTAGTTCATTCAAATTCCACATATTACAAGAAAGTAAATGAGAAGGAATTGAAAAATCAGGCAACTGTGTGTTTGTGTTTGAGTGTGTGTGTGTGTGTGAAAAGTCTAATTTTCTTCATGTGAGTTTGAGCAGTAAGTTATTTGGTGATTGTAGGAGAATGGTGGCACATTGAAAGCTTATTTGTCGACTAAATAACACTGAATTTTAGAGATTATTGAACTAAGTTTTATTACATGCTTGCCTTGCACACATGTTCATGATAATATCCTCTTTACATAATTATCTATTTTATAGAAGCTTCTTGGACCCAAACTTTTCAGTTGACAAATATGTTAACTGTAATTGAAGTCTCTCTCTCTCTTTTTTTTTTTTGCATAATTTTCATCCCCTCCCCCCCCTCATCCATTCTTGCCCATAGACACATACACACCCACAAATACCTGTTGATGTCTGGAAGGTTTCTGCATTCTTCTTGATAAGAGATTCCATTCCTTCTCAGAAGATCTTGGAGAGTTTTGATGTAGACGTCCTGAGCATAGCTGTATGTTCGGTACTTGGAAACTTCCTGCTCAGCCATATACCTGTTCTGTTGCTCCTCCAGCAGCCTCTTTTCACCTGCTCTCTGCACTTGTAACACCATTGCTGAAGACAGTCATGGTCATCAGAAAATAACAGACTGAAGTACAATATTACATTTTATGGCCAAAGGCAAGAGTTCTGTGTGTGTTCTGAAGCAAGGACACAGTCCTGTTTGATCATTATAAATTGTTGAATAAACCCTTTCACATTACTGTACAGTTGGACAAATCTCACCCTCTAATTGGCCGATAAAGCAAGTTGCGTCATCCAAATCTATTTGCATCGCCCAATTATTACCCTCTTGGTGGCAGATGAACCTGGCTTCTTCATTCAAAATTGGGTACAGTATGAACTTTTTGGTTCAATAAAGCTGCAGGATCAACAATAATGAGTTCTTTATGAATATTACTGTTACGAATATCCAACTTACGAACATCTGCCAATACAAACGAGGTCCCATAAAGTTAAACTTTAAATTTACAGTATTTTAATTACCCGATGACTTATTTTTTACTTTCATTCACTGTATTTTGTCATTTTATTCCTTAATTTCTCTTAAATTAAGTGATTTTAGATGTATATAAGGATTTAGGCTATGATATAGTGGGAATTTAAACATTGTTCTGTAAGTACGGTGTACACATAGCATGTGTTTCGACTTGCGTACATTTTCAACTTAAGAATGTCCCCAGGAACGGAACTTGTTGCAACTCGGGGACTGCTGATGTTAACTATTCATCACACTAATACATACTATATTACACAATTCTTTGAACTTTTAATAAAATAAAATAGTGGTTCTCATTTGGCTTCGGAGAATTGCCGGTAGCTGCCATTTCAAGACCATATGTCAGCTGGAGCGATCAACTGCTGGCAGATGAAACTCCATCTGCTAGCCCCCCAAAACCAGCCACTAGTACTAGCCAAAAACAAAAATTGTCAGTAAAAGTGCTTGTGTCATGCCACTTTTAATGTACCAGTTGACTTAATATTTTTTAAATACAGCTGGAATGGGATGGAAGCTTCTTTCATAAAACTTAATTCACTTGAAGGAGTTGTGTTTATAGACTACTGTACTGTATAATTTACAATGATCCAGCAGATAGCCCCCTGGACAAGCTGGGCTAAAAGGTGCTGTGATTGAGTAATCTTGTTGGTTGCTATACAGCAATGTAATTTTTATTATTTTTTTTTTTATGGGAATTAGCCCACCCGGGCACAGGTCACTGACCCACATCGGTGCCTGGGGGGCAAAAATTTAATAATAATAATAATAATAATTCAGATAAGTAAAAAAAAACATGTACGTATACGTATAAAAAAAATAAAATAATAAAATAATAATGATAACAATAACAACACTGCAATAATAATAATAATAATAATAATAATAATAATAATAATAATAATAATAATAATAATAATAACAACAATAATAACTGCAATAATAATAATAAAGAACCATAAAGAAATAAAATAAAAAATATCAAGAGTGAGAAACAATATACAGTATGTATGTTGTGTTGTCAAAGTAAGAGAAACAATTGAGACCCTGCAATTGTGTGTAAATGAGGCACAAAGTCAGATCAGTAACCTGGGACTTGGTCACAATTTTCGTGATGCCATATGGCAGCAGGGTCTATAGACAACACATTATGCTTCCAATATCTTTCCAGGCGGTAGTACCTCCCTGTTTGGTAGCTGCCTTTCTACCTACTACCTAAATAGCAATGTTTACTTATGACCAAAACATATGAAAATGTAAGCCAAGTTATATTGCAGTTGATGAACTTTATGCTTGATTGATTAATTATATAAGTTTCAGCATCAAATTTTATTTTTTTATGGTACAGTCCTTCTAAATCCCTTCACTACAGGGACACCACTTTTAACATTTTATTTGGCTAAAGGCAGACGATTTTATTCATCAAAGGTGGGGAGATCCCACACAAGTGGTTAATAAATACACAGTTTGGGGAATGTAATAATACCAATAAGAAGAAGTTTGGGCATGCATGGATCTGTGGAAATTCAAGAATACTATAAGGAGAACATAAATGCAGTACAGTACATACATGAAAGATATGAAGAAACTAAAATGGAAGATAGTGTAGAGCACATGAATCAATGCACTCCAAGATATGCAAGGACTACAGTATTTCAAGAAAGTTATTCATATAAATACCACTCTGCTTAATACAGTTTAAGAACTATTACAGTATGACTAGAAATACAGTAAATATAAAGATCTTTTTTAACAAGCAGCTTAAACTTAAGTTACCATTCTGTATTCGAACAACTCTCCACAGCCGTAGAACTATGATGAGGCCGACTCCAGTGTGGGCATCATGGGAATGAAGATAAACGCCATCGAGGCACAAGGCAACAATGACTACAATGGCATCAAATACGTCTCCCTGAAAAAATTTGAAATTTCACCTATTGATCTGTATGTGCTTCCACTTTTCTTGTTTTGTTTTAAATATGTTTAAATCAACCTTCTTCTACTAGGAAGTGTCTCCGAGAAATAAATTTTTATTCATGGAACATTGTCCACTTGAGGCTCACTTTACCTATTTTAGTTTATAATATAAATATCTAAATTACCATTACAGTATAGAGTGAAGTCCCTTTTAAGGTTGTGAAGGGTTGATATGACACCTGGAAGTGTCATCCCTTGGCTGAATCAAGCCTGTATAGCCATCAGTCAGTAGGATCAACATCTATGGCCTATTCAGGTTCCAGCAGACACCAATGTTAGTGTGTCATAATTGTGCTGTCCCATATGGCCACAAGAGTTACAGACTTATCTTCATCATTACCTTATGTGTGAAGAAATCAAACTGATATGCATATATCTTCAGTCCTATTTCCACAATGAAAAGTGCCAAAACACTGAGGGAGAGTGTGTGCAGAATGAAGGGTACAGATGATGGAGTACCATTCATTTCCAGGTCCAGCAATAGTTCTGTGATGACCAGCATTGTATCCACCACCACCAGAGCAACAACAAGCACCTGTTGATATAAAACCTATTAACAGACTAAAGAGCAGACATGATTGATTGATTGATTGATTGATGAATTAATTGGGTAAAATATCTAGAGTTGCAGCCTGTGGCTATTTGATGTTGAAAATGAAAATCATAAGTCAAACTATGATCTAAATAAAATAAAATACTATTTCAAAAATCATAAATGGATGAGTACCCATATTGAAATTTAAGAAGTCCACCATCAGATGATAAACTTCTCCCACTTGGCACCTTTGAGATAGAGAAGAAGCCATCCCCTTGCTGACACTCAGTCAAGAAATGACTCAAGTCCACAAGGTGTGTTGTTGTTGTGAACTTGGTGTGTTGTTGTAGTGAACTTGGTGTGTTGTTGTTGTGAACTTGGTGTGTTGTTGTATTGAACATGTGTTGTTTTAGTGGGATATAATTTTACTAGGTTAGACATTTAGTTGTAGGCTGTACAGTATGTCTCAATATGCAGTTGAAATGCTTTAAAAAGTATAAATGCATTTGATAGTTAGACTTCAGCCTGGACCCTTCTGGCTGACCTACCACTTACCCAAAGATCCCCCTCCCCCCAAAAAAAGAATCTGTGAAAAAACAACTGGAATCCAAGAAAAAAATGGAATCTGTGACACAAATTTGATTCCAAGGATTTGGAATAAATAATTCTCATCCTGTACAAGCAATACAAATTATTTATATCATCGTATTACTACTTTCTTACAGAACTGTACTAATGGATTGATATTACTAATAAAAGCAAAATTATCATAAATGAGGGAATATTTTGTGATGTGCAAATTCCCTTTCTACATATTGGGAATATCCATTTAACTCGAATCCCTAGCCTTAATTTACTGGCTAATAATAATGATGGTTATGGGAATCTCAAATTTGTACTGCTAGTGAAAAAAAAAACATGATTTTAACAATTTCTAAAAATAGAAAAAACTGCAACACTGTGTTTTATTACATCCATAATCAACCTTGGCTTGTACATTTTAGTTAATTTCATTAACAAAAGTGAGAAAAAAAAACTTGAGATCTTATTATACGACTGGAAATATACAATAAAAGAATGGATAAAGCTGAAACTGTATGATAAAAACTTAAATTACCAACCCACCCTAAAGACCAGTATGTTCCTACAGCATGTATAACTATAGATTAGAGTTATCCACCCAAGTTACCTGACATCGAGTCGAACGAAGAAAATGTTGCAATTGTTGTCTCACAGAAGTTCGTGATCTAAGGGCCACGCCATCTGAGGAGGTAGAGTCTAGACTGTGTGTGTCCTGCAGTCCTGGAGGACTATCACCTTCTGTTCCTCCTTCATAATCTAAGTCACTCTTGTTTCTTTCCATGTTTTTTCCTGAAGATAATTAAGAGATAAAACTTCAAATATTATACTGTACTGCATAAGCAAAGCTGTATACAATGTTAATTTATATTTTATTGCTTTATTCTTGTGATGACAAATTTATAAGCTGTACTGTATTAGGGTAAGGTTTTTAATACATTCAGAGGTTAGATTGTCATGCCAAAAAGACATTTAATGCCACTGTTAGTGTTGAAATGAGCAGACCACTGTTGGTCAACAAATTAAATCAAACCACCACTAAATTACGTTAGTTTTAACAAGACCAAAACATTGAATGATGATGCTAATAGTACAGTGATGATTTGTTTTGATTCTGTATAAGTTATCTCAACACTAAAGGATTGAGATGACATCATCTTTGTTTTTTATGCCAAAGTTTGCCTGATTAATAGTGCCTCCCTAAGATAATGTATGTAGCTATTGGCAGGGGGAGTCTTGGGGGGGTCTGGACCCCCCTTTTCATCATAAAATTTTCAATAAAAAATACAATTTAAAATAAAATAATAATAATAATAATAATAATAATAATAATAATAATAATAATAATAATAATAAAAAACCATAAAGAAATACAAAAAATGAAAAAAAGATAAAAAGTGAGAAACAATATACACTACTGTATGTACAGTAAGGTGTGTTGTCAATAGTAAGAGAAACAATTGAAACCCTGCAATTGTGTGTAAATGGGTCAGAAAGTCAGATCAGCAACCTGGGACTTGGTCACAATTTTTTTTTATGCCATATGGCAGCAGGGTCTACCATTAGACAACACATTATGCTTCCAATATCTTCCCAGGCGGTAGTACCTCCCTGTTTGGTAGCTGCCTACTACCTGCTGTATAGTATACAGTATACAATACGTATATAAATTACACCAGTGCCAACCTTAGCTATTTCTTCTCTTAGTTACTAAGAGACATAATTTGAGATAATTAATATGGATGACATATGACTTCCCATAGAGAATCCTAGTTTAATCAATAATAACTATTTTTATAGATTAAGCTTTAAGGCATTCATTATTCATGCTTAGATGGTCTACCTCTCATAATTTTTCTTCAAAAGTTAGCTGTTGCCTCACTTGGAGTACTGTACAGGGGTACTGCAATTCTGCTTGGTGTCCAAGGTATGCCAAGGACTGCATATTGATTTAGAATATCGAAAGGAGGGCCACCAAAGAATTATAGTCATTGCATCCCCCTGCTCGAGTGTCCTGGTCCCCTAGTCAATTGGGCAAACTAGAGGATGGAACACATACATCATCTTGGGTGGAATAGGATATCGAATAGGCAGAAAGACACAACTCGGCAACTAGACGGGAACTGAACACTTTAACTAACAGGGCCCATGCATAGGTAGTCTAAAGGCACTGTTGTTCTGGGATCAGGAAAACTGAAGGGTCTGACAAAGTAAGGCAGTTGTTGGATGAGTGCCGGAGCCCAAAGTATGCATGATTGAGCTCGGAGGAATAGCCCTCAGGGTACATTATTTGATGACATATTGTACAGTTGCAGACAAAATTTCCTGAACACTTGGCAATATCTGGCATCTACTTCTGGGTCATATATATGATTAGTTTATATCTAATAACGCTGCTTTTCATCACATATTATAGTGGAACCACAAAAGGGAAACAAATCCTTAACACAGAGAAAATTGCAATCCCCTTCACATAATGATCCTCAAGTACCTAAATGCCAGACACTGCCAAGTGCAGGTGGAAATGTGCAGGCAGTGGACCACTTGTCAGGCAGGTGGACACTCAGGCAGGGGAACACTCAGGTAGGAAGACATGCAGGCAGTGGAACACTTGTCAGGTAGACATACAAGTAATTTGACACTTGGTAGGGGGACACTCAGGCAGGGAGTCACTCAGGTAGGAACACTTGTCAGGTGGGCATTCCGGCAGGGGACACTCAGGTATGGGGACATGCAGGCAGTGGAACACTTGACAGCAGGACACTCAGGTAGGGGGACATGCAGACAGTGGAGCACTTGGCAGGGGGACACCCAGGTAGGAGGACACTCAGGTAGGGAAACACTCAGGCAGGGAGACAATCAGGTAGGGGAACACTCAGGCAGGGGGACAATCAGGTAGGGGAACACTCAGGCAGGGGGACACTTGGGTAAGGGGACACTCAGGCAGGGGAACACTCGGGTAGGGGAACACTCAGGCAGGGGGGCACTAAGACAGTGGAACATTTGGGCAGAGAGGAACTATGGCAGGGGGACTCTAGAGCAGGGGAACAGTAGGGCAGAGGGACTTATTGACATGTACCCCCCATCAAATTAATACCAGCACTCAGACACCCCACTTAAAAAAATAAATTAGGAAGTCTTCAATTGCTTCGTTTACACTGTACTAGAGAAGGGCAAGGGCCAATTTAATATAAGTTTAATAAGCACCTTAGTCAAATGTACATGGTGTGGTGGTGGTACAGCATTTACATGCTTTCCTCCCACCACTGCAGTAATGGGTTCGAATCCCCAGGCCTGATGTGAGAAGGGTGTTATCCTGTATGACTCTAACAAATATAGCAGTTTTCTCCAGATACTTTGGTTTCTTCTTGTAATAACACTGTACACTGAAGGTTGTAATAAACTAACAAAGACAGACTAACTGCCTTAATGGCTAGTAAGATTGTAAGTGGTAGAAATGATAGATAATGAAAAAATGTCATGAAATTAGCAGATGGCTGCTCCCCGCCCCCTAGAGGTCAGTCTCAAGTTAAAGAAGCAAGCAGTACAGAAAACTGTCAGAATTAACGTCTTTGGAGTAAGAGTTGTGAAATCGGTAAAATTTTGGTTTCGGTCATTCCTGTATTTAGACATCCAAACCTAACCTAACCGAACCTAACCTAAACCTAGCCACAAAACCCAGGAACCATATCTGACCTAACCGAGGGAGCGACCCCCCTAAAATTCTCTAGATGACTGAAACTAAAATAATAACACGAACTCTTGCTATAACTTGGCAGAAAGTGTTGTAACAAGACCAGGTGACCAGGTGTGAATTCTTAGGTGACCAGGTGTGAATTCTTAGTCTATACTTGACCAACACTGGCACATATTCAAGTACATTCAAGAGCCCAAACATGCCCAGTACGTGTTAACTTTGCTTAATAGAGACCAGACTGACAGTCCTAGCAGACAAAAAGCAAAATTTATTAATGTAAAAGAGCTTCAGTTCATTTTATATCTATACATAATTAGTTGTGAAGTCATTATATGTACAGTAAATTTCAATGTATTTTCATTCCATTTGGTAAAGTTGCATATTGTCTTAATACAGTATAAATAAATAGGTGATTTTAATATGCACTTCACACATACAGGTTACTAATGACAATAAAACATTAAGCTTAAAACAATTATTAAAACTTGACACCTCGAGTCATAATTTTCGCTTTGTCTTTGAACTTAATTGACAGATGTACAAATATTCACTACTCCCCTTCAATGTGACAAATACAATTAACACAGTAAATAATTCATTATAACATCATTATTCCTGTAGTGAAGTCTAAATGTATACCTACGTCTACTTAAAACTCTTGAGGTAAATATACGCTCTTACGCACCTTTTGTCCAGACCTACGCTCGAGGCTGTACTACTACCATATATTTCGTACTTTATTTTTGGCATCCATAATACAAATTTTATTCCCATGATTTATTATTTATTTTTCTATACATAAAATAGTATGTTCCTCTTTATATATTCTTATATTGTTATTTATTTAGGGTGTGTATGTAATACCTTAAGAGGACGGCTTGTGAACGTAATGAAGACTCCTATAAACCAAACGATAGTTACCTAGTGTACTATGTTTTAGTTAGATAAATAGTGAGAGTCTTGTAATAACCAGTAATTTCTATGGCGGTTAGGCAGCTGTTGAACTTCTCGTATTGCAGCAGATAGAAAATAATAATGGGACATCCCACATTAATGGTTTCAAGCAGTTATATCATTACAGACTTTAAATTCAACATTAATGTGAGTCAGAATTGGATATCCATGGCAGTTTGATATGGACTTATATGCAGTATATCAATATTAATTGAATATTATATATGAGCCAATGAGCTGGCAAGGCACTACAAAGGGGGTGGGGATTGCACCATCAGCAAAAAAAAAAAAAAAAAATAGTTGCTTGCTCTTTGTGAATATGTGCCTTTGTGAGCACTCATTTGAAATTTGAATTACTGCACTAATAAAGTTGTGTATGTTGTAAATTTTCTTTAACTCCATCACCTGCAAAATTTGCTTTATGCATACTGTACAAATGAAGGTGAAAAAGTAGATATTGGGACTGGTTTGCTTTTATTGTTTATATCGCCCCACATACAGGACAGCAATCATTCCAAGCATGGAATGGGATCTTACTAAGCCAGGTGCTCAGTATTAGTCAGGTGTGGAGCCATCTCAAGCAAGGTGTGGGAGCTTTCTGATCCTGGTGTAGTGCCTTCAGAAGCCAACTGTTGGTCTTCACAAGGAGTTAGATGTGTAGTGGAAGCCAAGCCAGATGTGTAGTCTGTCCTCGCCTGATTGGTAATCCTCATTCATCTGTGCTGGAAAAAGGCAGGTTCCATACCATGGAGGGTTACAACCAATGATGAGACAAAACAGGTTCATGAAGCTCAGAGTTCATAGTCAGTGCACTTTTAATCACTTGTGACTATTAGATATACCGACATAAAAAAGTACATCATATCGTGTTTCAGTGAAATTGAAATGGCACTTAGCACTGCTGGAACTGACACTACAACTGTGACTGTGAACCTCTGAACTTATCACACGTCTTTGTGATCTTGCACATAATATACTGTACCATAAGTTTTTATGACATGTCCATTCTTTATATTGGCCTTTTAATATATTTATGTTAGTTCTGGTAGTTGAATTCTTAGTTGGGTGTCTTTCTGTATGACTTGTTTTATGATCAATAAAATTAATGTACTAAGTTACAGAAAGGCAATGAAATGTAAAGCATTTTCTTTGCCTTAAAGCTGAAATATACAGTATGTTCATTTATTGAGTTGATGAAAAAAAAGTGCAAGTACTGTATCACTTAGAATCTGTAGTTACTGTACATAATGTACAGTATTCCAAAACTGTGAAGACATTTCATGATTCAGAGGAAGCTTCAGAGTTAAGAACTTGATATGAGTACTATAAGCTGACACCCGGTGGCTAAGAATTCAACTCCAATGACTTTGCATGTTAGTATAATAATGTTAACATATAACAGCTCCAGCAACACTCAGGCAGGGGGGACGACTGCTTACTGTAACTGATAATTGGTCTTGGTGACATAGATGGTGAATTGCTAATAACAATTCGGTCAAATAACTTAATCACATAAAATATCATAAATGTCTAACAGTAACTCATAGTGAGGCATCTTTCATAGTTACCTGAAAAAATAAAATGAAGAGCTATATTTTTATTCCTTGTAATCTGACTTTAAATAGGTTATTTCTGAAGGCAAAGACAGATTGCAAGAAATTCTACTTATAAATTGGCTTAATATTTGTTTGTTCATCACAGACCAGAATCAAAATATCTGCAGTCAACCTGCCGGGTAGCTCATTTTTATCGATTATGTGAAATGATATGCAGTAGTGGATAAAACTGGTAGAGGTAGTGAGGGAAGCTGATGCTCTCAGTGCTAATATCATCCAGGGAAGACTATTAAGACACAAAATGAACTATAACATTCTCATTCAATAACATTGCAAGATCACAATTATTTTATTATTAATTTGCCTGTGAAAACTGTCATCATAAACTGTGTATTTACAGAGCTGTATGTTTTATACTATACTGTACCATCTTCTAGGAAATGATTATGTAAAAGTAATTAAAATAATTTACAGTAAGATCTTTGTTATTTGTATTTGTAAAGCAGTAGCTGTTATATATGTTCCTGAACAGGGGAGCATTACAGTGTCCTCTTGGGGGGGATTCTAAACCTTCAATGAATGAAGGAGAATGAACAGGCAAGTCTGAGCAGAGGCAATGCAATATTTTACCATTGTACAATGTGTATATTATGCACTCCAATACTACATTATTTAGACTGGCAAAATAAGGTCTTGTAATACAAATGCTAGCCACATAAAATGATAATTACAAATGAGAAAATTAAATTGATTATTGCCATAGTTTGGGAAGCTGAATATGAATGAGTGTAGGTAAAAAAAAAAATCTGTTTTGCCTACTGAAACGTATGTGCAATATAAATGTGTGCACATCAAACTTAATGCCATATTTATTACAGGTCACCAAAATCTCAAATATATCACCTGCAGCTGCAATGATGGGCAGCAGTACATAACATATTACCAAGGCTGCAATAATTCATATATAATAATTTATCTATAACACATGCTCTATAATGCATATGCTCATAATATTCACAAAGCATGCATGCATATTTCATCATAAGAATTCTATACATTTACAGTGTATGCACTATGTAAAGTCGTGGTTCTCTCTTTTGTAGTGGGATGTGAACAATGATGCACCTCTAAGACACACCTACAAAAGGTGGCACAATGCCTGTTTGTCATTTTGTGTCTATAGGAACTTCTGTTCTCCATATTATATGTAAAATTTGATTTCTAATAAATTATATATATATATATATATATATATATATATATATATATATATATATATATATATATATATATATATATATATATATATATATATATATATATATATATATATATACTGTATATATATACTGTATATATATATATATATATATATATATAGTAATAACATTTACATAATTAATAATTGTGTTATTGAGCCCACAAGTATGCAGCATTAATTGGTGTTGGTATTAAGCCATAACTATCTGTGCAGAGATCAACATTCTAATTTACAGCACATTTAACATTTTTTACGAGACAAACCACATGTCTCTACATAGTGGTTTTATATTAACAAGTAACTATTGGACAGGTTTTGGGTGGGGTACATCACATCCACAGTCCAGTTCACAATAACTTGCCTCTCACTGCTTATAAGAGACATTCTTTTCATCATACTGAAAGTGAAAATTCAAATAATGCACACATGGGGAGCACCTTTGTTGCACTTGTCTCGGTTGTTCCACAGTTATTGGGGACTCGAACAGTATCTATTTTGTGCTCTAGCAAGACCTGTCCCGCCACTCACTCGTATAGAGAGATGGCGAATTGTCTCAGAATCACGACCTTCATTCTCATACCAACAGCTTGACTTGGTTTATGAGAAATTAATATTATCAGCAATAAGACATATAACAGCAGTGCAACACTTAGAAGTCTATCTCACAGTTCACTTTCTTCCTTGTATCACATTAAATTCCACCTTATCTTTTTTACTATTGGCACTATCAAAATTAAATCTTTCTATTTTTTGTCTTCAAATTTTGTATTAGCACTTTCACCTGGTAACACTGTTGGTTTTCAAGGAAACTGATTACTGATGTCCATTTGAGTAAAATATGCTGTAAACACTTGGTTGGCTTGTTTGGATTACTGTACTCCTAACTTTCTACTTGAGGTGTGCATTACCTGAAGAGCATGGACTCAGCAGGTCACATGAATACTAATTACCACAAGAGGGAAGTCTTCCTCTTCTATAAACAATCTATCTGTATCAAAATAGACAAGAAAATGTTAGTCTGTTAAGTGGTACAATAATAAGTACAGTATATCTGACAGTGAATGAATGTTTGTAGTTTATTTAAAGAAGAATCCCCCTCCCCCTACACCCACAAAAATACATATTCTTTTAAATCTCTGCTGGTATTAAATGGTAATCGGTATGTGTAACTGTATTCTTTTCATAAAAAGGTGATACAGCCCAGTTTGCATGTATTAAGGTACAGTTCCTTTCAGAAGTTTGTGATACATTGGTGGTGGAGGGTTCATAGTCCGTTGTGCCCTTCCTGGATGGCAAGTCACTATACTGAACCTCCCACCAACACACAAAGTGGAACTGACAACAGAGTAGTTTAATTTGAATGAAGACTTATCAAAAAGAGATGAGAAGGATATTACCGGTAATACTGTATGGATATCGGCCAACGTTACTGCTAATGGATGATGTGTTAATATTCTGCTTATGAGTAGAAGAAAACCATTAGTGATAAACGTATCCATTCCAATATGAGAATACAATGGGGAAATCAGTTCCAAATGAACACTAGAAGAAGTAGTTGAGCAGAGCTCATATATAACCTCTTCAATGAATTCATTACTTGAAGATTGGTGTGAATTACATGAAAGCACTTGGGAACTTTGTGTTTTCTTTTTCCTATGTAGTTATCGACATTAATACTCTGTGTGTGTGTGTTTATATATACAGACTGTCCCGGGTTACATATGAGTTCCGTTCATACAGACATTCTTAAGTTGAAAATGTATTTAAGGCGAAACACATACCCTATGTGCATACTGTACTTACAGAACAATGTTTAAAATCCCACTATGTATAGCATAGCTTAAGTCCTTATACTGCATACAGGCACATCTAAAATCATATAATTTAAGAGAAAAGAAGAAATAGAATGACAAAATACAGTAATGAAAGTAAAAAATAAGTCATAAATAAATAAATATATATATATATATATATATATATATATATATATATATATATATATATATATATATATATATATATATATATATATATATATATATATATATATATATATATATATATATACACACAGTTGGTCCTCACATTAAGCGGTCCCGCATTCCGCGTTTCACCGTTCCGCGGTGCCTTGCCAGAACCTAACATTCTCACATTCCGCGGTCGCGAACGCCATTACGCGGAGAGTGTCCGGCGCGACGCTATTTTTAGATTTTCCCCACGCGCCACCCGCCTGCCTGCCTCTCCCTCCTCCTCCTCCCTCCGCTTGGGCAAGCGGCGCGGTAAGGTTGCGCAGTGTGTCTTTGTTGCGTTATCACTGACGTCATATGACGTACAAGACCTGTGATTGGCCATGCATCCCTACCCTCCTCTGCTGCTAGCTGTAATTGGCTTAAAGTATTATGACGTGTCCACCCGGGGGAGGGAGGGAGGGAGGAAAGACGACGCTTGACCTAGCCGCGACAGTTTCATCCCTCAAGGCCACTCCGTGTTAACGCGCATCCATTGTTCCGTAAAATGGCTTCCGCCGGACCACCACCCCCAGAGAAAAACCTTTCCTTACCTGGACCCAGCGGCACTAAGCCAAAGAAGACACGACGTTCCTTAAGCTACGAGGTGAAGTACCAAATTATTCAAGATTTGGAGAAAGGAACACGGCAAGTTGATCTCGCGCGCCAGCATGGCGTCAACGAATCTACGATTCGCACGATCAAGAAGGATGCAGCCAAGATCAAAGAGCACATGAAAATCACAAAGTCTGCAGGTGCTTCTGTGATCAAGTATTTTCACAACCAGGTGCTTCTCAAGACAGAAAAATTACTTGTGAGGTACTTGGTGCGTCAGGCGCGACGGAACATGGCGGTCGACACGCGCTCTGTGAAGGACTACGCACGTGAACTGTACATGGCAGTGGCACGAAAGATGGGAATTACAGAGCCCAAACCCTTTAATGCTTCCTCTGGGTGGTTACAGAGGTTTAAGATCCGGAACAAGATCACCAATATAAACATTGGTGGTGAAGAAGCGAGTGCTGATCGTGCTGCGGCTCGGGAATTTCCTCCGTTTTTACGTGAGATTATGGAGGAAGGACAGTACAGTGACGACCAGGTGTTTAACATGGACGAATCTGGTCTTTTCTGGAGAAAACTACCTTCCAAGTCCTACATTGTGAAGAATGCCAGCAGGATTCGGGGCCGGAAAATGCAGAAGGAACGCATCACCGTCCTGTTTGCCACCAATGCCTCCGGTACCTGTAAGCTCAAGTTATCGGTGATCCACACAGCACGCAAGCCGCATGCCTACAAAACCATGGACATGACCAAGCTAAATGTCCACTGGCTGACAGCACGTAAGGCATGGATGTTCTCTACACTGTCCCTCTCCTGGTTTGATGACTGTTTTGTTCCCGATGTAAAGAAATTCTGTGAGCAACAGAATGTCCCATTTAATATTTTGTTGCTGCTGGACAACGCACCAGGACACTCGCCCCTACTGTTAGATCGTCACCCCAACGTAAAAGTGGTCTTCCTTCCTCCCAACACTACGTCTATATTACAGCCCATGGACCAGGAGTTGATTTGCAATGTGAAAGCTGCATTCTCAACAAAAATATTCCAGCTCCTGAACGACTACACCAACACCAGGGAAGAGTTGCGTGACCTGAGTGACACCACCACCGATAGCAAGAGCGACGAAGATGAGGAACAACGGTTAGAACAGCAAAAAATACTCTTCAAACAATTCTGGAGAGTATTTAACATCAAGAAAGCTGTGGACATCTTGGTGGAGTCATGGGATCAGCTGTCTATTGCTACAATTCGTCACGCATGGAGACATGTGTTGCATGGAATACCAGGTGAGAGGAGGAGTCAATCTGTGACTGGTGAGGTTCAGAATGTTGCAGTAGCAGTGGACCTCAGAGAAGCTGCGCAGACTGTTACAGTTCCAGGCTTCTCCGAGACCACCAACGACGACATCCTGGAGGTGATCAGAGATCCTGAAGTGACTGCCGACGAGATGATGGAAGAAGAACACGTCAGTGAAGAGGAGGAAGAAGGTGCGTCAGTCTCCGAAGAACACAATTTAAGTCATAGTGATATTAAGGGTGCCATGGAGTGTGCAGAGAAGATGAAGTCCTTCCTTTCCCGCGACAATGACGATGACCGCTATGAAGTCTTCCATAACCGGCTGGTGCAGGCTATGGAGCCGTACATCAAGGTGTATCACGACAACATCAACGCCAGCCGTCAGCAAAGCATAACAGATTTCTTCACCCGCAACCCACCACAGCCAGCCCAAGCCAGTGATAGTGACAGTGAAGTTGACTTTGAGGGATTTGTCAGGGAAGCCCTGACAACTGTAAGTGACAGTGATGATGATTCACCTAGTAATGGTGATTCACCTGAGGGCCAGTAATCTGCCCTCTGCCTCGGAACCAGCCTCCATCCCCGTATGCCGACCCATCTCTTCTACTACCGTAAGTGTTACACAAAATTTTTAGTTTTTTAACCTATTCTTTATTTTTCCTATGTTAACCTTTATCTTTCCTAACCTAACCTCTTCTATATTACTTGTTTTTTCATACCATCATAAAGTTAAGATAAAATTTTTACTACAACATAGTTGTGTGTCGTCAAAAAGTGGAGTTTGGGGATCGGCCTGGACTCCATTTCAATTAATCCCATATGTTATGTTGTTCACTTTACGCGTTCCTCACTTTCCGCGGGACCCTCCGGGTTACATTAACCGCGTAATGTGAGGACCAACTGTATATATATATATATATATATATATAAAATATATATATATATATATATATATATATATATATATATATATATATATATATATATATATATATATATATATATATATATATATATATATATATATATATATAACCACAAGGAAAGAAGAAAACACGTAGATCACGCGCACCTACAGGGCATCCTCTCTTATGAACACCGAGGAAAAGAAGCTGTTCACTGCCTCAGCTTTATCCTGGTCAGAATCTGCATAACTACCATCTTTAAGCCTCAGGTCTGATACTCCTACTCGCGTTTTTAATTTCGACTTTGCATAGCAGTAAAATAACTTTGGGTTTGACTTGACCTCACTTGCAACCAGCCTCTGGAACTCCTATTCAGCCCTTCTACACTCTGCCTTTGCTTGGTTTCTGGCTCTTGCATACATCCTCCTGGCCTGCTCATCGGTTGACCTAATCCATGTCTTGAATTTCTGGGTTTTCTTCTTAACTTTGTTGACCGCCGCATGGTTCATGTGTAGGGTTCCCCTCGTATTCCTAGAGGCACTGGGTTTGGTCTTGGGTATTAATTTATAGATCAAATGGGTCACTTTACTAGTTATGATATTCAGCGTACGGTAGTGTCTGTGTTCTTGTGCCTTAATGAGTCAGGACAGTGGATTCCCTTCATCTCTTCCCTCATCCTGCTGTAATTTCCTTTGTAATATTTGCACCTTGGCCTGGCTTTATCTTGAACTGCCAGAGGCTGACAAAATGTGCAACCCACTGTACAAATATTTTGACAACAAATAAATATGAATACATGCATTCTTCATAACTTTGCAATACATTTTACAGTAATGATTGCATAAATAATTTAAAAGCAAATGCAGTAGATCTCTGCACCCTGTCATTGTTGTATAATGAATTGGGAATTCTGTCAGTCTCTGGCAGTGAGTTTTCAGAACACTTACCCCTCCTCTCCCCTTCAACGGAGAGTTTTATCTCTCATAATTTTTTATCACTGTTGGACTAGTATATTACTAACCATGCTACTTGCTTAAAGACCTTTGTTGTTCAAGCACAGTGATAACATTATAACAACACAACAACACCCCTTCTGCCTTTCTCCTCCATCTCCCCTTCTCTTTCTCTCTCTCACTCTATTTATCTGTATCTATATATCTATCTATGCCATCTCTATCATAGAAAAATTTAATGCCACAGACAAGGGATGAAAGGAACTCCTATAAGCTGCATCGTTTCTCTTTTTAAATGTTCCTTCTCTGGTATACATACACTGTATATTCTGTATAAATCCATTGGTGTCTTTAGCTAAAGTTATAAGCAATATTATTTTGCATGTGAGATATTGAGATAGAGTTCTCGAATGTGGAACTATAAATGTTTTGCTGATTAGGGGTGAGAGGTGAGGTGAGGGAGCGAGGAATCCGCTATGTGACGTCAGCGAAGCTCCACCCACCTGCGTGTGGGTAGACTTCCTCTTCTTTAGACCATGATAACAACTACAGTACTGTAATAGAGGTTAGGAGAATGACACCGAACCAAGCGTGTTTTGTTGAGTCAGGTTACCCTCCGTTGCCATACTTAGTTAAACTCAAAACAACATAAATTTTTCTTATACATATGGTCTGAAATAGTGATCCTCACTGATGACCCATTATAGTTTGTGATCACTCTTATAGCCAACACTAATACACCAAAAGGATAATACAAGAGACTTGATAAGAAATGGAAACATGGATGCAATGACTGCTTGAGAAAATGTTCTTACAGTATATCAGTTTCTCAAGCAAAAATTTGCAAGTTGTAATGTGAATGAAGAAGTTAATCCAAGGATGATTGTCTTAAAGTGCACAATCTTTTTAAGACAAACACTTTATAAATGAGTTTCAGAGTGTCAGGTTACTCTTTGGCAGTCGAGATGGCACTGGAACAGGCCTATTGCCTAGGTATTTCTGTTATAATGTACTGTATTTGTGTATCAAATGTCAAAAGTGTCAGCTGTGTTCAATAAAGTATATTATCTATCTATATGTTTCAACATCTATCTATTTGTGGGTCTGGAGATGCCAGTGGTAGTTGTCTTTGCTACTTTCCTGATACAATTGAGCATTAGTAATTTAATGGTATTACTGTATATATCTTGAATACAAGTACTGGGGAGACATTGTAATATAATAAACCCTTTAAATATATTATATTATAATCACCATCACTTGTTAATTATTCCTTACAGTGAGAAAGACAAACAAGAAGGTTAGTTTCAGTTGATGTTCACTATACAGTATGCAACTCACAATAGGCCATGAATGATACTACCCCCAACAACCACCAACAATAGCCTGAATAGATTATAAATACACTGTATACAAGTACTGTACTGTATTTGCTGCCTTTACGTATTGTGTATGCATAAATTGAGGCGCTCCACATTACAAGGGGGTGAAGCACCAAATTTAAAAAACAGAGAAAAATGCATTTAAAGTTTTTTAAAGTTCAAACAACCATAACTTTGTTGTTGTTTTTTAAACTAGAGGGTTAATTTTTTTTTCGTGCAGCTCAATCCCTCTCCTAGCGAACACTGAAAACTGGAAGTTAGTACTGTGAATAGTTATTTTATCGCGAGTTGAATGAGAATAACTACCCTTCATGTATGGTTGTTTGAGCTTCAAACCAACAATAATTCCTTTTTTCTGCTTAATTCTCTTATTATTGTGTGTTAATACTGTAAAACAAGTTAATGATCACCAAAAACAGCACTCGTCTTGCACCCGCCCCCCATAAACCCCCCCAGACCCACCAAAAAATTAAATAATAATAAAAAATTCATTTGCCTATCAGTATTTATCTTTCCGTCCCTATTATTAGCCAAAGATTTATAATAATGTTTAGTATAATAGTAGTGTGTAATAATAAGGAAATGCCACTACACTCATCCCCCAACCATTAACCTCTCCCCTCTCCCTAACGTAAGAAACATACGAATACAAAGGAGGAGAAAGTTTGCATAATCTTGGGTAAAAACAGTTTTATGATAATAGTATTACAATCTTACTTTGTTTAGTTCCTTCGTTTTATTATCCCTGATGATCGTACTAAGTTGAAGTTACGTAAATCCTGAGGAGTGCGTATAACTTTAATGGCCATCACCATCGCCAGTAGCACTTGCATCACCATAATCACCACTAAATTCACCATCAAAATCACTGTCACCAAGCATGGCTGGGGTAGCCACGTGAGCACTGTCGTCACTAGACACATGCTCAGGACTCAGGGCACCTGAACCCACACCAGAAGGGCTGGCCTCACTCAAATCTTGCTCTAAAATCGGCCAGACATTGTGTAGCACTTCTCACACCCATGGAACACGAATTATGTCAATGTTACGGGGAAAAGTTATCCAAAATAGCAGTAGAAACACTGAACCTCCTTATGCTACGCAGTGCGGCAAAACTGGGCGAGTGGATTGGCCGAGGAGCTTGTGACGTAGCAAGGGAAATCCATTGTGATTGGCTGACTCGGGGTATGGTCCGCAGGATGTGCACTGTCATTGGCTCGCGCTCCTCTCATTCTGAACGGGATGCAACCAAAGCCAGATACGTAGTTCCCGGCCTGAGGCGAAATGACACCCTATTTTTGATGAACTTTCAACCATGTTTCTAGTCTACCTAGGGGGTTACATCCAACGCCAACATGTAGAGGAAGGGTAAAAATAGTGACATCCATCAAAAAACGCATTTTGCCGGGGATGGCTCTTTACCCCCCCTGTAATGTGGAGCGCCTCAATTGTAGTCTGCATATTATTGGTTACCAATGTCTATTTAACAATAATAAAACACACACTTTAGAAGAACAAATTAATTCCATTTTCCACATTATCATTTAATACCTCGTCCAGTCTACCCCTTCTCAATAACTGGCATAGAAGACAAGGTCACGAATAAACTCTGGCCTACGCCTGCAAATTTCCTATTGGGCATAGACATGGTTCAGGAGTTGATGGCTGGGCCTCTCATAGTGATCTGCCATCTAGGAAGGGTGCAACAAGCTATTCACCCTCCACTGCCATTTTATCACGAACTTCTGAAAGGAGCCGTACATGCCCAGTACAGGTACTTGCCAGCAATGCATAACAGAGAACTGATCAACTATCCAACAAGCTGACAAATGGCAAAGAGGAAAAAGTAAAGCAATTTTTATTTACTTATTGTATACTGTATATTAGAATGGTATCAAGACATCAGTAATATTGTTTGACATTTTATGACATTTTATGACTGGTATTCTAGTTTAGACATGACCCATGAGATGGTTCTTACTTTGCATTGCCATCAAACTAGTACAACAGAGGTACAGCCTGATAATGTACTGTACTCCTCAACATGCTGATTAAGGATCTAGGGTAAAAATTTTGTGAATATGGTACTGTATTTATTTGTATTGGATACCATTTACCCTTGAAGTTAATTTCTCCCATTTTTTAACACTACCAGTAATTATTCTTGTTCTTTAAATTTCGGATGCTGCTTTTCCTGTACAAAGTTTTCAGAAAGACTGGAGTTACTGTACTAAACAAGCAAACACATTAATTTCCATTTCAAGACAAAAGGCTATGAAAAATCCCTGTTACTCCCCCAATATTATATCTCTCACTTAATCCTCTATATCAATAATGGTTGTTCCTCATGTTCAAGGATGGCCAGCTCACGGGCCACTTAGGTGTGAATTTGTCATCAACATAAGAACCACACCTAAGTTAATGAGTTGTATGACACAGTGTGAAGGAATAGTCCAAGAAGACCAGACAACTCTCCCACTGCACTGGCTAACCATTATCTTGAACATGATCTGCAAATCGATTAACATCCAGGTTCCCAATTACTGCTGGGTAGAGAGGTAAATGGCATAAAAAAAACTTGCCCTTAGCTTCACCCTGCCTGGGGATTGAGCCCAGGTTCAATCATTTGCGAGGTGAGCATGCTGACCATTACTCCACTGGTCCCTATATTACTTCCATCACTGAAGATTGAGCTGCTATGCTATTCCTTGACAGCTAACTGAAAATAACTATATAATGTAGCTAATAATCAGAAGGTACTAAATTGACAGGTATACCTATTGAAAGTAATCAGTGATGAGAAATGAATTAGTATCGCGTGTGTACAGTACTGTACATGTATTTTACATAATTTGTAATAAGTTATGTTACAGAGTCTTGCTACTAGTTTATAATCAGTCACACACAAGACTTACCCTTTCATGCCTTCTCAAGCAAACTTTCCCGTATCTCATCATATCTGCAACACACAAATCAAGATGGTAAATAAATGTTTGACTGCCTTTGAAATATTATAAGGTACTGTATTTTGATGACAGCACTGTATTGTAATGCTTATTACAGTACTTCATTCCAGTATTATGCACAATATCAGAAAATGGTTTGAAGTGACATACAGTAAATGCAGTGCTGGGAATTGTGGTGTTAACAGTCTGTTAGTAATACAGTACCATTAGTGCTGCTAATTTTCAAAACTGTTTGTGAAACAGGTTGCAGTGCCAAGTTTTGAGAGAATGATTCATTGACTGCTAATCACTAATTTTCTATAAAAAATTGTACTGTGCTAATAATTAGTTCATGACTGCAGTCGACATTATAAATGACTGAGGCAGCACTAAATGAAAGTTGCAACTTGTTATTTTATCCTCTTTGCCACTGGTTGCCTTTCTGGCCAGTTGGGCAGCTGATAATTTTTCTGTTATGCCTGTGGGCAAGCACTGGCTCTAGAATGTACCTGCACACACACCACTGTTGATCAAGTCTGTCCTTAACTGAGCTCACACATGGTGCCATCATAACATTATCTTGCAGGTTATTTCAAGAGTTCATAACTTTTTCTCCAAAAAAAAAGAAGAAGTTAGCTCTGACAACTGTCTGCACTTGTGGTGTCTAACTTAAGGCTGTGACCTTTAATGGGGGTCATCCATTAGCTCCAGACATGAACACTTGGCTGAGCACAGTAATGTCCTTTATTGTGCTTATAAACTAATATTAAATCACCCCTTGTCCATCTATGGTGTAAGTTAGGCAACTGAAGGCATTCTAATCTTTTCTCACTGTGTGTGGTGCTGGAATGCAGGCATGGTTTTGTGGTCCTCTTTTTGACATTCCAAATCAATTGTCAGTTTATGCCAGATGGAATGACTACTCCAAGAGAGGAAGCACCTCACTTTTGAAGAGTATTATGAAGAGTGGACTATCTAGGTATATGTGTATGATTCGTATACATGTAGTGTAATTACTTTATTTGCTCGATTCACCTTCTTCTGACAATGATCCAAAATTTTCACTTCTTGTCAATATACATACCCAGATCCTTTTCACATTTGATCTCAGTTAATGATGTTTTTTCATCATGTTGAGACATGTGATATGCCTTCTTATTACTTGGATGACCTTGGTGCAGCTAGTCTTTTGTAATGCTGAATCATAGCAGCAATTTCTTTGACCACTCCTAAAACCGATAAAAATCTTCCTGTAACACTAGACATTCTGTTTGGTTCTTAATTTCCCTGAATAATTTAGCAGTCCAAAAATGTATGTTTGGAAAAATGAATAGCATCTTGCATATCATTTATCAAACAAACAAATTATACAATGGTCCCAGCCCACTGCCCTGTGCTACACCATCCGTCATTAGTACACATGACAATTTCGTGCTAATAAACACTACACACTGTTAGTTCATGAAAAATGTCTCCGGTCCATGCCAGGACACTTCCTTGAATCCCATACCCTTCCAGTTAATTTCAGTGTTTCATGAGGTGCACTGTTGAATGCCTTAGCAAAGTCAAAGTATTACCTCCAGAAAGACTTAACATCCCTAGAAAAGGTGCAATACACAGCGACTGTGATGATTCCTGAATTACATCATCTTGATTATCATTTTGAGGACCATATGACTATCAACTCCTCAGGCAAAACATAATAGGGTGGATTTCATAGACATTAAAAATCTTAAAAGGGATAGAAAACCTGAATCCAAACTATTTTTCATGATATGCACCACTGACATGAGGGGACACAATTTCAAACTTGCCAAGATGTCATGCCATATGAATATGAGGAAATACTTCTTCATACAGAAGGTGGTAGACCCTTGGAACAGTCTACCAGCTCAAGCTGTGGAATCAGGAACAGTACTGGGCTTCAAAATATTTCTTGACAAGATTATCAAGACCAATGGAGGGATCCTACACAGGCTACTGGCCTTCTTCCTTTGGCATGACCACTTGTAGTTTGGGTGGCCATTAGGTAAATATGGTAAATATATACTGTATTCAATATTGCCACCATGCTTCAGGTTCTGTGTTCATTCATCCATCACTATATGCAATTGCATCAAGCAGGAGCAGCTGGGCCTAAAACCATGCTGCCATTCCTTGTTGGCCAAACTCTGCATATTTACTGTTATGCATGACATCATGCATAAAGTCAACTTGGTCCTGGATAGTAGCAGGTACAGAGCCCATCCATTGGAGGCATTTGTTTTGCATTTGTCTCTTGCCAGTCATAATGTCTCTATCAAGTGATGACATCCCTGTGGCTAATGTTTCAAAGAAAGACACCAATGGAAGAGGAGCATGTGCCAACCCTTAGCCATATACTGTACTGTATTAATGAATATTTGTTATTTACTGGTGATAGTGAATGTGGATAAGAAAGTCTACAGCTGTAGAATGTTTTTTTCTGTAGAGAAAGACATAATGAAGCCTAAAAGATCTGGCCTGTCTGAATCAACTTTTGTGAAAATGACTGTTAAAAATGAGCAAAATTCTATGAAGCATTTGTTAAAAATGAAAAATAATCTTTGAAGCTAAAAAAATCTCATAGTTTTAAGAGCACATACTGATGACATCTGGTAATTTTTTTGTTTGCTTTGAAAATTAATGTAATTTGCAACAGCAATATTTCAGTGATTTTTTTTGTTCTGTAATTTTATACTTTCTTTTAATTGTGTACATTACAGGGTATAGTATTTTGATTGAATATACCTGTAGATGTATAAATTGAGTAGTATTTAGTATTTCTTTTTTCCTTGGTTTGTCTTCCTTATACAGTAGAGTAAAGTATGTAGTATAGTATATGAAAGGAACTCCACTCATGTTTAAGTTACTGATGACAGGACATGTTCCAGTATATACAGTAAACTGAAGTGGTTTCAGAAAAGTTAGTGGCAAAATTAGCAATAGCAGCAAAATTAGCATTAGCAGCACTAAATTTTGAATGTTTAGCTTTAGCAGCACTAAATTTTATGGTACATACTGTAGTTTGCATTAGTAGCATTAACTTTAGGAGTTAGTTGGCACAGCATTGCATAATCTACATGTAAATATGTTCAAAGGACAATGTGCAACAGAAAATGTAGAGGCTAAATAATGTGTGTAAAGTTTGCAGTGTCTGAATGAGAAAAAATTGTGTGGCTCTGTTGTTTAGTGATAAAATGATAGATTTAAGTGGTGGAATATAAAGAGGGCAGACCCATATTATTATGGTCTTGGCTAAGTGTAGGGTAAAAGAGATGGGTTATTTTGGTGTTTATATACCAAAGAGAAATAATGTAAGAATGAAAGATGTTTTGGGAAGACTTAAATAACTAGAATGAAAGTTTCATTACAAATGATAAACTCGGTTATCTTACTGTTTGACCCGGTCAGGAATGCACACTTGATCCATAGGGATGAGGCTGGATAACTCCTTCAAGCTATTCACAAATCTTAGCTTTCTAGCAAACTTTGCACTGAGAATGTAAAAAAAAAAAAAAGACAGAAGAATCTTAGTTTGTTATATCCCAAATAGTATAGAGAAATTATTTTCAGCTAGCTTATAAGAATCTTTGTACAGTATACATGTACAGTAAACCCTCGGAAGTCCGATTGTCCAGACTTTTACCAAGTGGGGGTTCTGGGGGCAACTGTGCACTAACCAGCTACTCATTAGCCCAACTGCAACACTTAAATCTGTATTTTAATGTGCAATAAATGTCATAAGGAATATTAACTTATTTATTATTAACATATATACTGTACTGCATTGTCTTTAAGGGGGATACTGTACAGTGGTCTAATCAGATTTGATATAGGCCTAACGAGAGCTAACACAGATGACACTTCATGTGTAAATGTGCTGGTGGGGGACTACGTTCGCTGGTTTTTTTTTAATTACTGTATAATATTCTCATATGAATAGCCTCTTATGGTGTATGTTTTGTCGCTAATAATATAAAATATATTATAGAGACTTGAGATGGACGCAGCAGAGAGTGTGTGTGTGTGTGTGTCGACAGATGGATGATGCAGTACAAGCTTGTCTTCTGCTCTCTTTCCCAAAGGATTACGATCACATTTTCTTGGATTATCTTACCTAAAATCTTATCAGTTTTCTGTGGCGAATGAGGGAAGCATGCGTTGCGGCTTAACAGCTTAACAGAAGTTAACCAATCACAGTGCAGCATTATGGGCGAGTGCATTCTAAGAGTGGGGAGAATAAACTGCTCACTCACAGATCTGAGAGGTGGAGAGTGGCCTCAATGGATTCCTCGCTGGCAGCAATTTCAAATGACCGCACATGGCAACAATTTCAAATTACAAATATTGAAGGGTTCGGACAAATGGTTCATGCATGGAAAGGGTCGCAATATCCAAAATCCCGACTTTCAGGGTCTCGACTTTCGAGGGTTTACTGTACTACTTTGTGTGTCTGTCGTCTTTCTTGCTGATGGTCAGTGCTTTAATTTTCTATAACTCCTAGTGTTATGAGAGCACTCGGCACAAATGTGGTTATGTGTTAAAATATACCGAAATTTGTTACCGACTATGAAAATATTATCTCATGAAAATCTTGGAGAGAGTAGAGATGCAGACACTGTACTATTTATTTGAATCTAGTAATATTAATCCCTTCTCAATGGAGCCCGTGAAGAAAGATTGATTAAAACTACATTTAATGAACATTGAATCATGATTGTAACAGATTATGCATCTCTGTGTAGGTTAAAATTTAATTTCTGCTGTTGATAAGGCTGGTTGATTCTTTTAGAATAGCAGAATTCTGTTTTAAGGAAATTTCAACCGATTCTTAAAGTGTCTATAAGGTTTTATATTACATATTGTATTTAAAAATAATAAGCAACAAAGTAACATTGTAAATATACACCAAGCAATCCTCTCACAGACAGTCATATCACCTAACACAGTACAGACAACCATATCACCTGACACAGTACAGACAACCATCTCACCTGACACAGTACAGACAACCATCTCACCTGACACAGTACAGACAACCATCTCACCTGACACAGTACAGACAACCATCTCACCTGACACAGTACAGACAACCATCTCACCTGACACAGTACAGACAACCATCTCACCTGACACAGTACAGACAACCATCTCACCTGACACAGTACAGACAACCATCTCACCTGACACAGTACAGACAACCATCTCACCTGACACAGTACAGACAACCATCTCACCTGACACAGTACAGACAACCATCTCACCTAACACAGTACAGACAACCATATCACCTGACACAGTACAGACAACCATCTCACCTGACACAGTACAGACAACCATCTCACCTGACACAGTACAGACAACCATCTCACCTGACACAGAACAGACAACCATATCACCTGACACAGTACAGACAACCATATCACCTGACACAGTACAGACAACCATCTCACCTGACACAGAACAGACAATCCCCTCACCTGACAAAAGGCCTCGTCATTACTACCACAGTCTTGACCCAAAAGGTAGGATGGACTAGGTAAAGACCCTGCAAGTTTTTGCGAAGTCGTCGATCGATCATCTGATAGCATCGCTGTGAAATGCAGAAAGTAACTCATATTAGGAGTTCCTGATATTTTCTTCATCAATATTTTCCTCTCAGTGAGTGACAAACTTTTCAATAGGATAAGTATTTAAAAATTATCTACTACATGCCTCCATCTTAATTGTAACACTGGGGAAATATAAACAACTAGCTTGGGTCTCTCAGTGGTCATGCTTGAATTCTCCCCTGTCTGCAAAGATAGGACTGACACAGACTGGAATGTTTGAAAAATTACATAAATAAAATAAATACTTACTTTGAGCCAAGCAAACGATGGCATATTACCCCGAGTTGTGGCTCCGTGGAGGTAGACCAACACGTAGTCTTCAGCGATCAGTTGGTCTAAGGTTGTCAAGACATACCTGTTCCGCCAAGAACTTTCATTAATTTTTGTACTAAGTTATATATGTATAAATACAGTACAGTACAGTATACATATGAATTATACAGGTTATTATTTTGGTAGTTTTTGGCAGACATTGATTGTGTCTATTTTACTGTACAGTACAAATTATGCAGTATGTGTATAATTGTGATGTTTTGGACTTCAAGTACAGTACGTACATCTAAAATTAGGAATTTAAAATGTTGCTTGAATGACTAAATTAGAAAAAAAGGACCTTATTCTCAGAGTAGTACAGTACAGTATATTAAAATGTCAGAAGTTTGAGATGGTGTGAATGAGGAGCTTTAGTACTGTGGGGTAATTCAGTTTCAGGCTCGGAAATGATAGTACAGTAGTGACACAGCTTCATTGTGGTAAGACAGGGTTGGCTTACAAGTTCCAGTAAGCCTTGTTGTGTGAGGGTAAGGAATAAGAGAAGTATGCCTAGTGGTGGGTGGATGCTGGCTCCTCCATTACGTTATAGATCAGCACTGTATCCATCCATAAATACAGGTTATTATTTTGGTAGTTTTTGGCAAACATTGATTGTGTCTATTTTACTGTAAAGTACAAATTATATTTAATTTAATATGTTACTTAAATTACTCATACTCACATGAAAAGATTATCCATGACATAATCATAATCCTTGCGTGACCTGTCAGGTAGGAAGCACGCAGAAAAGACTATAATGGCTTCATTACTTCCAGCAAGGTAACCTCCGTGACTTAGCACCTTCTTATATGGCTCAATTACCTGTAGTGGTAAATAAAAATATTTAAAAAGTGACATTTAGCACATTAGGTATTTCACAATACAGTACAGAATAGTAGAGTAAAGTACAGTACATCAATAAAAAAAATGGTTCAAATTTAATCAAACAGGACAGGAAACTATGAAATAAAATTATTCATTACAATAATAACATAAATTTGCAAATTTAAAATTTTTTTGCTAATAAAATTGGATAATTAAAAGTCTGACAATGTACATACTGTACAGTATCTTATGACATGCAAATTATATAAAAAAAACCTTTGATAAGTTGCTATAGGTTAATATAGAGGCAAGGCAAAAATCAGTACAGTACAGTCAACCCTCGCTTTACGCGGTCCCACTTTAAGCGTTTCCACGTTTACGCGGTACCCTGCCGAACACGGAATGCTCACTTTCCGCGGTGCGTGCACCCCTTTACGCGGAGAGCGGCTGGCGGTCCTCTCGCGCCGCGCCATTTTTGGATCCAAACCTCCCGCCATCTCTCCCGCCATGTTGTGTAAGCGGCGCGAGTAGGTTGCGCAGTGTATGTCTTTGTTGCGTTATCGGTGACGTCATATGACGTAGCGGACTGTGATAGGGCAAAGCATCCTTACCTCCCTCCCCGCTAGCTGTGATTGGTTTAATGTACTATGATGTGCCCCGCTGCAGGAGCGTTCAAGCCCCTTGACCTACCCGCGTCAGTTACACCCCTCCCGGCTACACCGTGTATATCGGTATCCATTGTTCCATAAGAATGGCTTCCACCGGACCACCACCACCACTTCAAAGAATCCTTGCATTACCTTGACCCAGCCGCCCTAAGCCAAAGAAGACACGACGTTCCTTAAGCTACGAAATCAAATATAAGATCATACAAGAGTTGGAGAAAGGAACAAGACAGGTTGATCTCGCGCGCCAGCATGGTGTTAACGAATCAACTATCAGGACAATTAAGAAGGATGCAGCCAAGATAAAGGAGCACATGAACATCACAAAGTCTACAGGCGCTTCTATGGTCAAGTATTTCCACAACCAGGTGCTTCTCAAGACGGAAAAGTTACTTGCGAGCTACTTGGTGAGTCAGGCGCGACGGAACATGGCGGTGGACACGCGCTCAGTTAAGGAGTATGCACGTGAACTGTATGCTGCAGTGTCACGAAAGATGGGAATTACAGAGCCCAAACCCTTTAATGCTTCCTCTGGGTGGTTACAGAGGTTTAAGAAGAGGAACAAGATCACCACTATCAACATTGGTGGTGAAGAAGCTAGTGCTGACCGTGTTGCGGCTAGGGAATTTCCTCCGTTTTTATGTGAGATTATGGAGGAAGGACAGTACACCGACGACCAGGTGTTTAACATGGACGAATCTGGTCTTTTTTGGAAAAAGCTACCTTCCAAGACCTTCGTTGTGAAGAATGCCAGCAAGTGTCGGGGCCGGAAGTTGCAGAAGGAGCGCATCACCGTCCTGTTTACCACCAATGCCTCCGGTACCTGTAAGCTCAAGTTATCGGTGATCCACACAGCACGCAAGCCGCACGCCTACAAGAGCATGGACATGACCAAGCTAAATGTCCACTGGCTGACCGCACGTAAGGCGTGGATGTTCTCTACTCTGTCCCTCTCCTGGTTTGATGACTGTTTCGTTCCCAATGTAAAGAAATTCTGTGAGCAACAGAATGTGCTATTCAAGATTTTGTTGCCGCTTGACAACGCACCAGGACACTCGCCCCTACTGTTAGATCGTCACCCCAATGTAAAAGTGGTCTTCCTTCCTCCTAACACTACGTCTATAATACAGCCCATGGACCAAGAATTGATCTGTAATGTAAAAGATGCATTCTCTGCTAAAAAATTCAAGCTCCTGAACGATTACACCAACACCAAGGAAGAGTTGCGTAACCTGAGTGACACCAACACCGATAGCAAGAGCGAAGACGACGAGGATCAACAGTTGGCAGAGCAAGAAGTGCTTTTGAAACAATTCTGGAGAACATTCAACATCAAGAAAGCTGTGGACTTCTTAGTGGAGGCATGGGATCAGCTGTCTGTAGCAACTGTTCGTCACGCATGGAGACATGTGTTGCAAGGTATTCCGGGTGTTAGGCAGAGTAAATCTGTGACTGGTGAGGTTCAGACTGTTGCAGTAGCAGTAGACCTTGCCAAAGTAGCTGCACAGAGTGTTACAGCTGCAGGCTTCTCCGAGACCACCAACAACGACATCCTGGAGGTGATAAGGGATCCTGATGTGACTACCGACGAGATGGTAGATGATGATGACGTCAATGAAGAGGCAGGTGGTGCGTCATCGCAAGAAGAACGCCGCTTATCCCATAGTAATGTAAGGGGTGCCATCGAGTGTATTGAGAAAGTCAAGCTCCTCCTTTTCGACGACCCTGACGCTAACAGGTATGAAATCTTCACTACTCAGCTGTTGCAGACTATGGAGCCCTACATCAAGGTTTATCACGACAACATAAACACCAGCCATAAGCAAAGCATAACAGAGTTCTTCGCCCGCAACCCACCACAACCAGCCCAAGCCAGTGATAGTGACAGAGACAGTGATGATGACTTTGAGGGATTTGTCAGGGAGGCACTAGTAAGTGTGGATGACACCGATGAAGACTCCTGAGGGCCAGTAGCCTGCCCTCTGCCTCGGCACCAGCCTCCTTTCCCCTACGCCGACCCATCTCTTCTACTAACGTAAGTGTGAACCCCAACCTTGTTTTTTTCTAACCTAACCTTCAGTTTATTATTCTCTTATTGATTGTTCCCTTCTATATTATGTGTGTGTGAATACCATCATAAAGTTAAGATGTTATTTTTAGTAGAACGTACATATTGTGTCGGGAAAAAGTGGAGTTTGGGGGTCGGCCCGGTCTCTATTTCAATTAATCCCATATGTTATGTTGTTCACTTTACGCGGGCCGCCTTGGGTTCAATTAACCGCGTAAAGTGAGGGTTCACTGTACTGTATAAAGTTAATTAACAAAATACAGTATTACTGTACCTTTCTCTACCGAATTTCTAGTTTAAATTGTGTTGAAAGTAGTGTATGAGTATAACAATGATCAAATTAATAGTAAGCAAATTTTCTGTTTCCTTGTTACACAATTAGGATCTGCATGTTTTTTGGTCCTATGCTTGTTTTTCCAAATGTTTAGTGAGTAAATTTTGTTAAATGATCTTTTCATCTTTTATCCTCTTCACCACTGATCAGCTCGTTAGCCGCTTGGGCGATCGGTCATGTCTGTTACTTTTCTTTTTCTTATATCCTTTTCGCCAATTGATCGGCTCGTTAGCCGCTTGGGCAATCGGTCACGTCTCTGTTACACACAGTTGGCAAGTACTGGGCATGCACCGGCCCCTGAATGTACCTGAACCTGTTCCAGTGTTGATCAAGTCTGGTCTTGAAAGAGCTTACACTAGGTGCCATCACAACACTTTCTGGTAGATTGTTCCAAGAGTTCACAACTCTCACTCTGAAAAAGTTTGCCCTCACAGTTTTCTGGACCTACGGCTTCTTCAATCTTGAGCTGTGACCCCTTGTGGGGCGAGCGTCCGCCAGCTCCAAGTAAGGAAACTCAACTGAGTAGTGCCCCTTGAGATGCTTATACACCTCAATTAGGTCGCTCCTTGCCCGCCTGTAGTATAAGCTAGGCAAGTTCAGGCGCTCCAATCTCTCAGGGTAGTTGAGGTGCCGAATTGCAGGCACCAGTCTGGTGGTCCTCCTTTGAACATTTTAATGATAATAATATTAATAATTAACGGTTTATTGAAAGAGCATGGCAGCCGGAACGCTGAAAATATACAGTTACATAATTGGAGAATGGGTCTCTTGATTTACAAATAATATACAAGTAACATAAGTGATACAAATATGATATATAATAACTAGGTGGGGAGAAGCTCAAACTACAGGGCATTTCAACATAGTGACAGTGCAAAAAGTAAAATTGACTGGGAGTGAATACACTGGGGTTGATTACAAGTTATTGATAATTTTTACAATGGTTGGGACTGGGCTGTTCTTATAGCGATCAGTTCGTGCTCGTATGGGCTGGATATGGTTGTGGTGTCGAACAGCAATTCTTGGGCGAGGGATCTCGGGTTGTAGTAGTAGCCGGTGTCGAGGATGGTGCAGAAGCTTCACCAAATTTGCAGATGAGGTCGTGGTGATGGTCAGTGAGAGCCGAGAGGACCTGTGTGTTGAGTGCTTCTTGATACAGTATGTGGAGTAGGAAGGGGAGAGAATAATCTTGCATGCCCTCTTTTGCACTTTTTCTAGGTGTTTACATTGTGTGGCATTTAGGGAGGGAGACCAAGTAGGGGAGGCATAGGTGAGCTTGGGAAGTATAAATGTTGAGTAAACACTGAGGAGCTCAGGGGCAGGAACTCCAAGGGACTTGAGTCAGCGGAGGAGGTGGAGACGGAAACTGGAGGATTTGACAACTTCACTGACGTGTGGTTTCCAATTTAGTTTGTTGTCTATGGTGACGCCGAGGAGCTTAGTGGAATCTACAACCTGGAGTGTGTTGGGACCTAAAGTAATGGAGGGGGGTGGGACAACGTTGGAGGAGAGGTTGATGTGCATAACCATGGTCTTGGTATGGTTGATGGTGATGCGTTTGTTGGTGGCCCAGTTTTGGAGACTGTTCAATAAATCCTGAAGGGCAGTATAGTTGGGAGCAGAATTGTTGACGCTGATTCCAATGGTGGAGTCGTCGACATATTTCCAGCGAGCAGGGGTTTCTCTTAGGGCATCAATGATAAGCATAAGGAAGCATAGTGGTCCCATCTTGGTGCCTTGGGGGACGCCACAGGTGAGTGACTGAAAGCAGGAGACAACCCCTCGGAAGTGTACAGCTTGGCGTCGGTTACTGAGGAAGTCTGTAAGCCATGGTATAAGACTTCTTCGAAACCCGAGGTCGATAGCTTTGTTGATGATTAAATTGTGGTCGACTAGGTCGAATGCCTTAGTGAAGTCAATGAAGGCGACAGCATATCTCGAGGACCAGACGGGGATGACAGCACTCCAGATGGGGAAGCACTTCACTTTTGAAGATCGTTACGAGGGACAGACCGTCTAGATATCTGAACGACCTTCTTGTAAGGCCCAATAATTTATTTGCCTGATTTACCTTTTTCTCACAATGGCCCGAGAACTTCAGCTCATTGTCAACATACACACCTAGTCTCAAATAGTGCAGTTTCTTCATCCCGTTGGGACATATGATACGCTTCCTTACTGTTGGTACGCCCCAGGTGCATCCTCTTACACTTCGTGACATTGAATCTCAGCAGCCATTTCTTCGACCATTCTTGGTAGAGCCGAGTGCTACAGATGATTAGGTTGTATATATGTATCTAGCCCTACAATTGAGGAGGTGAAGTGTGGTTGAGTGCCATGCTGACGACACATACTCACTATTAATATCCAACACTAACCTTCATATCAATTCGTCTCTCAATCCCAGAGATGACAACAGACCGCCATGACCTCTCCTCTCTGGTTACCTGTGTTGCTGTGTATTCAGGGACGGGGTCTATCCTTGGCTGAGGACCAAGCCCTGAACAAAATTAATGGATACAGTAAGCAAAGTGAAAGAAAAGAAACTTCATTCTAGCCTGAAAATCAACACCTAATTGGTCAATATAATTAGGGAGGAACTGAGTGCAAAACACAGGTAAACATTTTATATGTTAAATATTTGTGGGTATTTAATACTGTAAGGTGAGAGTACACATGTAAACTGAAAGTTTTAGACAATGTTTATTTGAGAAATAATTTTCCTGCTTTGAAATAAACAAGAATGTGGCTGAGGAGTTAGGGCTGACATACCCCAATGAAAAATATTTTCAGTCTGATATGATATAACTTCAGTGTTGGTTAGTGTAATTTGGGATATCACTTAATATAATAAATAATTGATAGAATAAAATGAATCATGTTTTGGAACTTTACAGTAGAATATGAAGATGTTTGACACAAAAGTTAGACAATACAGGTACTGTATAGCTAGAATAGACTAACAAAAGTGTTGGAGCGACTTGATATACAGTAAAGGTTGGATGGTATCATATGGAGTGACAGAAGTGATGAACAGAAAGAGATTGACTGACAAGTGACAAGACTGTATCTTTCTCCCATGCACCAGGGAAGAGTACTAGGTTCAGACTCACTCTCCATTATGGATTCTTCCAACTCATCTGGGGTATCAATATCATCTGGTGTGAGCATGTCTGTGAACTCATCGTGAGAGAGCATCTGAGCATCGTCATCCTCATCATCACTGTGTTGACTAAGAGATGAGATGGAGTGCTGGTCATCATCGACGGCCACTGTTAACAATTCCTCGGTCACTGTGAGACGCTTCTTTCGGTTTACTTCTAGGGTGGAGGGACGTTCTGAGGAGAGATAACAACTAATGAATAATAGTGATGTGTTGACCTTACTGGGATCTACCAGTACAGTATAAGGAATGAAGGATGTATGTAGTGTGTGTGATGTATAAACAGAGAGCATGACATGTACAGTAGCAAATAGGGTGAATGATGTATAATTCAGTTACTATTCCCATAAACTTTCACGAACTCATTGGTAGTAAATTTATCATGTGAGGATTTGGGAGAGAAGAGGTAACACGTAGACAGTGAATGGTTAAATAATGTAAACTGTTGTTTATAAGGAATCTTGTTACACGAGTCATTTATTTTAACATTACAGTATAATCTCTGCTAATTCCCCATAAAAATAATTCTCTCACTCACTACAATATATGCTGACAATCCCTTAGAACTGAGAGATGTTTAAAATAAATACATGAAGAAGGATCTCACCATTTGTAAAATATTCCATTTCTGTTAAAACAAAGATGAATATTATTGTTTTTTTTTTAATTCAATTTTAAATACTGTATTGTATAATGAATTGTGACAACACATGAAGTATTTTTCAAGTAATATATTGTACAATGTCTGATAACTGATGATATCCGGTTCTGAGTGTAACATTTGGCAGAATTAAGTGATAATTGTTAGATTAGTTTCATCTTAAAACTTTATATGTGAGGTGTAAATAAGTATGATTAAGTTTGTGTAATGATACAGTATTTGCCTAACTGACCATGAATACAGTACTTCAACATTATTCGTCAATTTGAGAAATAACAGAACAAATATACATTACCATTTTCCCGAATACTGTAGTGGCTTTCCTTACATATTTAGAATGGCATGTGTTAGTAACTACCCTAATTACCTCAACATATAAAAACCTCAAGCTACACAAATATTTACTCAAAAAGTATGACAACAAAACAACAAGTTCTGTCAGCCTACCTTTCCTGAGCGTAACCTGACCGGTGGGCGGAGAGACCACAGCAGTGTACATGGATCGATCTTCTTCTGTGGGTGTCACAGGTGGCTGTGTGGTTTCCTCTCTTTCTGCTAGACGCACACCGGCACACTCATCGTCAGGGTGCACCAAGTAACGGAGGGCAGTAGGGGAGTTTGGGAAGTCCACTGATGCAACAACAGGGGAGGAGCGAAATAGTTGGAACAGTACATCAGACAAGGTGCTTATGGACACGTTGCACACCTACTTTCCATTCGATTTTTTCTACCCTCATACTACTACATTGTATTCTACTTATCTTGAAGTCCTTACATTTCCTTGTGGTTACTCACATCCTCAACATACTGTATGTTTACTACCACCACTTTTCTCTCATATCTGTTACATCCTCACTGCAGCAGAGCTGTATCATATATTGAAGAAACAAATGAAATCCTTGGTCACAACTTAGATATGCGAAGCACTTATCTCTCGGCTTCAAAACCTGCCTGTTCTCTTCCTCCCATAGTAATGTATAAGAATAACAGGTACCCAGTTGTATCAGGAAACAATCAAATCACACAGCCATGTCACTTCTGCTCGTCACTGTATCATTTTTGTTCACCTATAATCTCATTCTAAAACCTTTCTTTACATTTCATATAGCTTTGTAGTTATCTCCACTAATGCATTTTCCGAAAGCTTTGCCAAAACTTCATATCCAATCCTCAACAGTTTTGCAGAGTAATTAACTTTCAACCATCTTTCACACAGCTCACTCTGCATAGAAGATTCATCATCTCTGCCCATATTATCATCAGCAGCAAACTCACCTGATTATCATGCTCTTCAGACCAATATTGCACAACCCTTCACCTATGCCTCACTCGTACTGAACTCTCCATACTGTATATATAATTTCTTGCACGTGTAGGACATGGTCATTCTGCCCTGCATTGTCTGTAGTAGGAGGTTTAAGGCTCACCTCTTGTAGACCAAATGTACTTTTTGCAAGGAAAGATTAGAAAAAAAATTTCAATTACTGTACTGTACAGTATAGCAGGGATTGAAATCCTTAAACTGAACCTTTTATATTTTTATTTATTTTATTTATTTTTAATTTAGGGTTGTGCAGGATTTTATTTTCAGTGTCTTATCTAGGATCTCCAATATATATATATAATGATTTATTGACTACATCTAATATCAGGACACTACTATAATTGATTACGTGTACATTTGGCTACAGTTGTACTGATGATAGTGAATAGAAACTAATTTTCTCATAAGAAGATTACATCTCATAAGTCAACAGTAAAGTAATAGGTGTGATAATTGTTACTTCATAGCCACCCAACAATGACAGTTCAATCATTTTTTCTCAAGTACTGTACTATAGTATGTATTTTGCTTTTACAGGATATAATATTTCCTGTCAGATAAATTATACTGTATAATTTTCTATGAAGTAAACAAACACCTGAGAAGGAATACACATTTGGGTGGATATGAAGGCAGTTGAAATGATGAATATCTACCAAGCTAATAACATTTACTCAAAGTAGAAACCGTATTAGTACCTGTCTCAGGTTCATATATTTCAGTGTCGGGTAAAGTGTATTCAAGGTGAGAGAGATTGAAGGGTGAAGGTTTGCGCCCTCCAGAAGGTGGTGCGGCGGCGGCTGCCCCTACACCTGGAGGGGTCGCGCCACCCTCCACAGCGGCACCAACGAGTCGTCCGTTCTGATGATGACAAGGAGTGCTGTCATGTTTTTATAGTGGAAATATTTGATGTACAGTACAGTTGTGTCACATCTTACGTGGGGGTTACATTCCAAAGAGAGCGCATAAAGCCAAAAATTCGTAAAGTCAAAATTTTCCTTGAAAATCCATCAGTTTAATCAAAAGTACATGGTTATAATACCTGTCAATAGCGTATTTGGTGACTCAGCTGGTTAGGCCTATTCCAGTTTAAATGTGCGCCACACACAGTGTGCCCCAAAAATATAAAATAGTTAGCATAAGGTCGAAAACATAAAGGGAATTAATAATTGTGTGTGTAGAAGCAAGCACTGAGGGTAGGAGGGAGAGAGCTACAGCTAGGGCCGGATTCAGGAGTGGGCAAAGTGGGCAGCTGCCCAGGGGCCTCCACAATCTGGGGGCCTCCACATGTGCGGTAGTAGCTATATCAGGGCTGGTCGACTTGAAACCACATGAATGACTCCAGTCATGTCTCACTTGTGTGTGTGTGTGTTGGGAATTTGTACACTATCAATAAATATACAGTTAATTAAAAATTTCTCAATGTTCTAATTTCCTCAATATAACTGCAATGGCTTCAAAATTCTCCAAAGAAGTGTTCAAATTTCAAAATTTTCCTGGGGGGCTTACAGCGCCCCCCAGAACTCCCAAATGTTTAGGCTCGCTTCACTCGCCACCCCACCCTCTTGGGTAGTTATAATGAGGGGGGCCTCCACAAAGAGGCTGACCATAGGCCTCCACAGGTCTAAATCCGGCACTGGCTACAGCTGGCATTTCCTCGCTCACTGCTCCGCTCTCTCGCTGTCTCCTGCTAAATGGGCAACGCAGTATTTATGTACAATGAATAAGTTCTTCCACATGCATACCTTCCACGCATCCAGCTCGTAACATAGTTCAGGCAATCACCCAGCTTAGCCGACTCAGATGTCTAGCAGCCACCATGGTCATATATGCCATGATGTCATGTCACGCATTTAAAGCCCCATAACCCACCACCTCAAACACATTTACTTCCCACATATGTTCTTTTATTTTTCGTATTCTATAGTTTTATATTATATATTCCATATTTATAAGCCACATTAGAGTATTGTAATTTTTTTCACAACTTTTTTAGTTTCATTACAAGTAACAATACACCAAGCGACTGGGCTGGCGAGTCGGTCACATAGTTTATAGCCAAGGCCTTGGCTAAAACTGCCTCCATACACGTTCACTTCTCACACATACACATCGGTGCTCTTTGTTTTCTTGTTATATATTATATATAATTTATTTCTAAGCCAAATTAGAGTACAGTATTGTAATGATTTTTTGACAACTTTTATAGTTTCATTAAAAGCAACAATAAACACGATGGAAAGGCTGGTGAGTCGGAGACATACATCATACATGAAGTCATAGCCCACCACCTACACACACATTCACTTCTCACACATACACACCTATGCTTTTCATCTTTCTTGTTTTGGAGTTTTTATATTATATTTTCTTTATTTCTAAGCCACATCATTTATATAAAGTACAGTAGTATAATAATTATTAAAGAAGTCCGTTTTCTGAGACTCATGCCGGGAGTTAGCTGGCTGACATGCCAGTCAGCTGAGGCCTGAGATTGATTGATACGTTTATTGAGATACAAAAAACATTAATACATCTCAGAGATGAAGTGACATAAGTCATCCCCACCCCTGTGAGGCCTGAGATGGTAATGCATGTGCCATTGTTACATATAATGAAACTATAAAATTATGGAAACATCATTTCAAGATTCGAATGTGACTTAGAAATAAAGAAAATATAATATACGTAACACTATAAAATAAAAATTATGAAGAGCATGGGTGTGTGTTTCATGTGGAAGGTGATCGTAAGTGTGGAAGCAGGGGGCAGTTTGTCAAAGCGCATCTGGCGACTCAGCTGGTTAGGCCTATTTTAGTTTAAATGTGCACCACACAATCATCTCTGCTTATGTTTACTTTATCCTCTTTGCCACTGATTGTCAAGTTGATTTCAGCAGAGAATATGTAGGAAAAATAATGAAAGAAAAAAAGAAAAATTATACAAGATAAAGCATACACTGCATCGCAGCTCTGCTGGGATGTGCTGTCTCTGACAACTGACCCTGAGCAACTGTTGTGAAGGGTCAGTGGGTAGAGGCATACAACACAAACCTCCCTTGTTCAGTACACGCGGCAACTGAGGCTGAGAGAGACGTGGGTGAAAGTATCTCCCCCAGCCATGCACTCTTACACTCACTGCGCCCCTTTTTTCCCCTATGCCAAGTGCTTAAAGTGGAATGTGTGTCAGTTAAATGTGCGCAAGATGCGACTCAAATGTATTGTCACAAGGGACTAAAATTATGTAAATAAAATAATATTCATGCAATTTGTGATGGTACAGTTGCAACAGTAACAGCAGTAGTAAAGTTTCTGTACAGGCAGACTGGGAGCCTTGTCGAGTTTGCTTGAATTTCTTACTTTGAGTGGCTCATGAAGGACATGGTAGCTACAGTACCTCATATATGCATAAAAGGAACCCAACTTATGGATCACTCAGTTAGTGTCTCCATAATATTCATGTACAATGGAAATTACATAATTTTTACACATGCAAGGGGAAATTGGTAATTAAATATTGTATTATAATTTCCTTGTGTCCTTCACATTTACTTTTATCTTCACCACTGATCGGCTAGTTAGCCGCTTGGGCGATTGGTCACGTCTCTGTTACTTTTCTTTTTCTTTTATCCTCTTCACAGCATTCTTTGTGAACAAGGCAGCAAATCTGACAAAATTACATCAGGCATGAGGGCTTTTTAAATTTTCATGATCAAACAGTTAGGACTCTGGTTTATATACTACTGTAACAGCATTCTGCGATAACCAGATCAACTTTGCTGTGCAGAAACATGAAGAAGGTAGTGTGAGCTCTTTTCAAGACCAGACTTGACCAGCACTGGCAGAAGGTAGATATATTCAGGAACCAGTACATGCCCAGTACAACATTGCATAACAGAAGCGTGACCATCCGCCTAAGCGGCGAACGAGCTGATCAGTGGTAAATAGGATAAAGGATAAGTAATTATTTTTTTTATTAATGATTGGTCCTAATTTTCCCTTAGTGGGGAACTTGGAGGTACTGAAAACTTAGACGTTATATTCAGTTTAAACTTAAAACTGAACATCTGGTCCTTTACTGAATATTGAATCACGTTACAACCTCATCTGTATTGGTCAAATTGTACTCATGACATTCTGTGGTACATGAGAAGTTATACAGTATAATGTCTTACCTTCAAGGGGAATCTTACTTGTACCTATTCTCTTGTTGAATATCTAAATGGTTTGAGGAGTCTCACCTCGCCTGGAGTTGTTTGTCACATTCTCACCTGCATAGGGAATCGTAGAGGGTCTCGGACACCGTGTTCAAAGTTGTAAATGTTGTTGGGGATGTGGTCTGAGAGAGGTGACTGGTTGGCTAGTGTTCCACTGCTGTTGCTGGCTTCAGACACATCCATACTCTCCTCACTGGCTGGGTCCCCAACACCTTCTCCCACCGAGCTGCACACACAAACGGTGTAATTAATTTTACCTGGATAAATCACCATGGGGAAAATATGCAAACAAATTTTAAACAACTGTTTTGGAAATGATTGATTGATGATGATGGCCATTGTGCAAGGCTTATCATTTATTCACATTCTCAGAATTAATATTCATTGAAATTAACTCCTAACCTTGGGATGCAGATTATGGTATTATTTTAATTAATGATATGTAAACATTGATATGCTTCAAAGACATTTGTTAAACATTAAGTTAATGACCTACACCTGGGTACAGTACAATACAGAGTTACACTAAGAGCCACCTACTCATCAAAGATCTTTAACCAAGTTGTATTATGTTACAGACTGTGAAGATGACTTCACTACAGTCTGCTGGACTCTTCACCACTAATTAACACTTGACTTGTTTATGAAGTAAATTTTTAGACTTAAGGGATATTAAATTCTTTTTTACAGGTTTTAAAGATTTATGGAATCACAAAAATTAGTGCTATCAAATTCACATTAAGCTGACTTGATTGGGTTACCTCATCCATCAAAGTGGGAATGAATAAAGCTGAGGCATTGAACAGCTTCTTTTCCTCGGTGTTCACAAGAGAGGATGCGATTAACCTTCCTGCGCTTGAGGACAGACGGTTCGACACAGCACTGACCCACAGTGTGATCACAGAAGAGGGTATAAGAAATAAACTGTCAAAGCTAAAGGTCCATAAGAGTCCCGGCCCTGACATGGTGCATCCTAGAGTGCTAAGAGAGTTGTGCAACGAGCTTGCCGAGCCCTTGAAGATTCTGTTCTGTAAATGCCTGGATGAACAAAAAGTCCCCAGTGATTGGAAAATATCTTATGTGAGTCCTACCTTCAAGAAGGGCGATCGTCACGCCACAGACAACTATAGATAGGTGAGCCTGACCAGCATAGTATGTAAAGTAATTGAAAGCATTATCAGAGATGCCACGCTGGAAAATCTAGTACGAAACAACCTTGTAAAGGATCGCCAACACGGTTTTATGCCGGGGCGCTTCTTCTTAACACAATTGCTCAAGGTATTGGATATTTGGACCCATATTCTAGAATGGAGTGGTAATATAGACAATATATAACTAGATTTTGCCAAGGTTTTTTACAGTGTACCCCATGAAAGGCTGAAAATCAAACTGGAAGGGTACGTAATTCGAGGAAATGTCCTAGCGTGGATACCAGACTTTCCACATGACCACAAGCAGTGTGTGGTGGTTAATGACGCGAAATCATCATCATCTGTACCTGTCACAAGCGAGGTACCACAGGGCAGTGTATTGGGCCCGCTGTTGTTTGTTTGTTTCATAGACATGCCTCACGCTTTACACTCCTCCATACAAATGTTTGAAGATGGCGCCAAGTTATTTCGGGAAATCAAGAACCAAGACAAGTGGGCTGTGAAGAGCTGCAGAAGGATCTCTGTGAGCTTCAAGAATGGTCGAAGAAATGGCTGCTGAGATTCAATGTCACGAAGTGTAAGAGGATGTACCTGGGGGTGTACCAACGGTAAGGAGTTGTATCATATGTGCCAATGGGATGAAAAAACTGCACTATTTATGAATGAATGTGAGAAGGACCTAGGTGTGTATGTTGACAATGAGCTGAAGTTCTCTGGCCATTGCGAGAAGAAGGTAAATCAGACAAATAAATTATTAGGTCTTATAAGAAGGTCGTTTAGATATCTAGACGAAGGGTCCGTCCCTCGTAACGATCTTCAAGAGTGAAGTGCTTCCTCATCTGGAGTGCTGTCACCCCGTCTGGTCCTCGAGATATACTAGGGACTGTCAGTTGGTTGAAAATGTTCAAAGGAGGGCCACCAGACTGGTGCCTGCACTTCGGCACCTCAGCTACCCTGAGAGATAGGAGCGCCTTAACTTGCCTAGCTTATACTACAGACGGGCAAGGGGCGACCTAATTGAGGTGTTTAAGCATCTCAAAGGGCACTACTCATTCGAGTGTCATTACCTGGATCTGGGGGATACTGCCCCTCAGAAAGGGGTAACAGCTCAAGGCTGAAGAAGCTTCAAGACCAGAAAAACTGTGAGGGCAACTTTTCGGAGTGAGAGTTGTGAACTCTGAACACCAACGAAAAGGTGACGGCTAACGAGCCGATCAGTGGTGAAGAGGATAAAAGTAAAAGTATACCTAAAGCAGTACAGTACTGTACTGTACAGTATTAGTTAATATGTATATATATATATATATATATATATATATATATATATATATATATATATATATATATATATATATATATATATGCTGATAACACCCTGAAGATGTGAATTACACGAAAGCGCTTGGGAACTTCGTGTTTTCTTCTTTCTGTGGTTATCAGCATATACCTATATTATAAAACTCTGTCTGGCTGTGAGGGAATATTTTGAGGGACGAATGAACATATTTATAAAGCAAACAATAACCTATCTTTGTATTTGTAATCAGATATTTGAAATACCGGATTTTTTTTTCTTCTTGAAAGCAAGAGTTCAATTACTGAACTAAGTGATATAGTACATGCAAGTTTATGCAATGGGCACATTGACACATTGACCCAGCAAAGATTAAGACATGAGAGACACAGGCTGACACAGTGGTGAAGTGAATAAAACATGAAAAATATCCCCATGGTGCAGTCACAACAAACATAACAAACAAGCAAAAGACAAACACTGTACACACACAATGCATACACATACATTTTGTATTAAACACTGAATACAGAAATCAGTAGTCATATCATTATTGATTAAATAATAAAATGAAGATTGTCATGTAAATGTATAATAGTCACATACAGGTATATGATATATAATACATGTACTGCAGTGTATCATGATGTCACATACATAAACAGTATACATATAACATGTCACATGCATACTAAATTACTGTGTTACTGTACATACATTGAACATTATGCAACATATACTAAAATCTGTAATGCAGTACAGTACATGCATCGTAATGTCACATATATAATACAGCCATAAAAAAAATCCAGCAGTGCTGCCAAAGTTACATCATGTATTTGTGTGTGATATAAATACTGTATATAACCGCATTTTTTTTAACTGCTGAACTAACTTTAGCTCAGGAAGGGAGTTGTCCCCGACATGATGTGCCAGCACCTACTATACAGTACTGTACACCACCAACCAACATTTAATTAAGCCTTCAACACATACGAAACACTTAAAAAAGACTAAGAAACAACTTGAAATATATCCACTACACAGATATATTTCTAAGTTAAGTCTTCAATACAGAAAAAGTGTTGAAAGAAGAACACACACAACATGAAATATATACTGAACATTAGACGTCTATACAAATTTTTTCTTTTTGTTTGCTCGCATGCAGCACCTCATGAGTCATGACTAGTATCTTCATGATACACACACACACACCTCACACACCTCACACAATTGGTTTATTTCTTGCCTCTCAACCTCCCAAGATTATATATATATATATATATATATATATATATATATATATATATATATATATATATATATATATATATATATATATATATTTAATATATCATACATCCACTGAGACCGTCCTCACGGTCTCGCCACACCCCTAGTCCATTTGACCACACTCCACCCCAAGGAACACTTTTCCCATCGACTTTATTCAACTTGACTCTTACTGCATTCCACTCCACGGGAATCTTACTACCCCCTTCCAGTCTACAAGACCACTTAAGTCTATGAACCCTTCCCCACCCCTTTCAGTCTGAGTTCCTCCTCCACTCCCTTCAGTCTACGAAACCCATTCCTATCCCATTTCATTATGAGACCCTCTTACACCCCTCTTCAGTCTGAGACTATCACTAACCCCTTTGCAGTCCACAAGAACCTCCTCCCACCTTCTTCACACTGTGCGACTTTTCCACGCACCTGCATTCTTTAGATCTTCATTGTAATAATAATAATAATAATAATAATAATAATAATAATAATAATAATCCCAATCAATTTTCCTCAGATTTGTTCCATAGCTCTATAGGCTGTCTTTTTTATTAGTTGACTCGCATAAATTGCAATTGTGTTAAAAAAAATAATCCTTTCAAGGAATATGACATTGGTACACTTGAATGAATAAATGCGTAAAGCAACTTACTCAGTCTCAAGTTCACGGAAGGAAGGGACATTGGATATTGTCTTAATTGCTACAAACCATAATTATATGGGTTGACATAATTTTTTTGGCCTCATTCTAGATACCTGTATAAACCACAGAGGCCGTGTGTGTGTGTGTGTGTGTGTGTGTGTGTGTGTGTGTGTGTGTGTGTGTGTCCACCTCCGCTCTCCCTCTTTTTACGAAATAAGGAATAGAAAAAGGAAAAACAGAAACAAATAGAATTAATAAGTATTAATAAAACCTTTTTCAGTTACAACACCATAACACTGTTTTTCCAACACTGCTACATGCCACAACACTTTCTCCAACACCACTACACAATAAAACACTTTCTCCAACACTGCTACATGCCATAACAATTTCTACATGATTACACGCTACAACACTGTTTCCTGAACTCTGCTACACAACACAACAGTTTCTCCAACACTTACACACCACAACAGTTTCTCCAACAATGCTACAAACCAGAACTTCCTCCAACAAAGCTACACACCATCTCACTTTAGTTTCTTCAACACTGTTACACATCAAACTAATATAAGTAGCTCCAAGCTGGAACCTCCAACATTGCTACACTCCAGAATCATTTTTCCATCACTACAACCCACAACTTTCTCCCAAAATACTACGTACAACAAGTTTCCACAGCATTGTTTCTCCAACACTACTACCCACCATAACAGTTTCTCCAACACTACTACCCACCATAACAGTTTCTCCAACAATATAACTTACCAAAATACAACAGACGAAAATTTCATAATTAAAACAGGAAAAAAATCTTAAATATAATTCAATTTCCTTCTCGTCTCTACCTTGGTCAACCCTTCACCCCCCTTGGTCAACCCTTCACCCCCCTTGGTCAACCCTTCACCCCCTTGGTCAACCCTTCACCCCCCTTGGTCAACCCTTCACCCCCCTGGTCACGTGACACTGTACGAACACTCTTTCTCTTGAATTACTTTTTCTTTATTTTTCTCAGTGCACCCTACAGTTCCACCCTACCTAACTACACTTAATTCTTCTTAATTACAAGTCCACCCTACCTAACTACACCTTGTTGGTTTTAGTTAAGAGCCCAACCTACGTAATCGCATGCTAAGTATTCTTTATAACTAATCCATCCTGCCTTAATACAACCCTGATTATATCTTAATCACACGCCTATCCTTCCTGAGTTCATATAATCGTTCATTGCTAAATTACTTACCATGCGTAACTACGAGCTACCATTTTATCTGCACAAAACAATTGATAACTATGCTCTACTATGGGTAACTATACTTGAAATATTGATATCATCTCGGCAATACTTCTCTACGTAACCCTCCCCCCATCCTTTTATACCATTCACAGATAACAAATCCTACTTTTCCTAAATACACTCTACCATCATTCCTAAAAGTGACTATCCAACCATGCATAAGCTACGTCCCTACCATTTGAGGATAGCGTAAGACACATGTCGTTGGCGTGATTAATGGAAATGTAGGCAGGTGAGGGAGGTGCTCATTAGCCAGTACACAAGTATACTCACAGGTGTGTGGGGCCACTCACATGTCATTCATGTTCACCTGTAATGAGAACATCTGATTAGTGGCTCGAGGTAAACAAGGAACCTATTCATGTCAAGATCACCTTCTACCTACCTGTACTTGCCTGCGTTGTGACTCTCGGGATAGTGCCACTAAGCCTGTGGGATGTTCTATCTCTTTTTCTCTCTCGGGATAATGTCATTGAATGCCCTGTGGGATGACGACAGTGAAGGTGAAGCATTTTGGGACGCCAAGAGATTTCATAATATCATACATAGAATCTTTGGTCCCACCAGTTGGTAAAGCTCCCTGTATATACCGTATAACTCTGGAAATCCAAGTATTAAACAGATACACATCTGAAGAGAAAAAGTAAGGATCGAGAGACCAGACGTTAAACAGGTCATCAACAAGTGAAAAATAAAAAACTGCAAGTACCCGGTAGTTTTTGTTTGTGATAGTGAAGGCCGGAAGTACGAAGGGAAATATTAACTGAACAGGAACTGATCCAGGAATATCAAAGAAGTTGTGGGTGGGGGAACATGGCGAGCAGAGGCCATTTTGAAGACATGTGCACTTCACATTAGGACATCATGTGCACTTGACATTAGGACATATTATGAGGTCAAAAGCAATTATTTTTCTCAATACAAAAAAGCCTGAGTACAATACTGCATTAAAGAAAAAGTATTGGAATGTTCTGATGAAAGGGGAAATCAGGACCCCCTGGATCCGCCCCTGCTAAGTTAATCAATAAAGCCTTAGTTGTTACTACGCTACCAGTGGAGGAATAAAACCTCTACTATTTTAACAGGAAAATTAATTAAAATTGTATACTTTTACCCATAGAGTTTCAGGGAGGCATTGTTAAAAAAACTCTAGTGGTCACAGCAGCACTATAAATAGCCAGGGCTTAAAGATGCAGTGGCCAGACTGTGGTTTACTAAAGCATTGACTCCTCACCACCCCGAGCTTTCATTTATTGTTTTAAAGGGAGTTTGTTGAGCCGCCGTACAAGAGCCCTTCATTAGATCCACTCTCTCTTGGGCCAGTGTCAAGATGCTCTCAAAATTTCCGGAGATAAATTGAATCTGCGTTTTGGCCAGTCTGGAAAAACGGGATTTTATTTTTAAAGTCATTTAAGTTAAGCAATTATTACCCATATAGTAAAATATAGAAGGCATATTAGACATGTTGACTATATTTATTTTATTGATCTGACTGATATGAAGGATGAAACAAGCATGAACTATGTAGTGAAATGAAAAAGAGCATCACGATAGACGAAATTTTTGTATGATTTATATTATCTATTGATTTAGACACTTAGTGTGCAGTACCTCAAAAAAGTATCTGTCAGGATGGGTCCGATGACTTCCGAAATGCTACATGCAACTCGTGACCGTACAATAATTGGTAACCGAACATCATATTAATTACGCCGAAATAAATGCACATTGCATTACTTATGTTAAACTATATACCAAAGTAAATGCATGTCCAAATATCTATCAACCGTGGTCAAATAATGTTTCACACGGAGTGTGGACAGACACTTTAGTGAGATATTGTACATTCTTGTGTATGTATATATACATACATATATATATATATATATATATATATATATATATATATATATATATATATATATATATATATATATATATATATATATATATATATATATATATATACATATATATATATATATATATATATATATATATATATATATATATATATATATATATATATATATATAGATAGATAGATATAGATAGATAGATAGATATATATATATATATAGATAGATAGATAGATAGATAGATAGATAATATATATATATATAGATAGATAGATAGATAGATAGATAATATATATATATATATAAATATATATATATATATATATATATATATATATATATATATATATATATATATATATATATATATATATATATATATATATATATATATATATATATATATATATATATATATATATATATATATATTTCATGTAGATCCACAATGGAAACATGGATAAGATAAATCTTGATAAAATCACAGAGGAAAATGGGAAACAAAGGAGCACCTTAGCTTTCGTCTTTATTCAAGACATTTTCAGTTGCCTCTGAAGATGTCTTGAATAAAGACGAAAGCTAAGGTGCTCCATCGTTTCCCTTCTTCTCTTTTTCCAGCTCACACGGGTGTGATTACGTCCTGCAGACAACTGTTATCGAAGTTGTTTCTCCTGCTTTGTTTCCTGTAAATTTTTATAATTTTAAAATCGGTGACAGAATGCCATACAACTTCGCATGGTTGCAATTTTGTTTCGTATAAAGAAGTGGTACAGGTAATTACTTTTGGTAAAAAATCCAGCCCACGCGAAGTAATTCACGTGTAGGTTTAACGTTGCGTAGCTGCCAACTCCAGCTCCAAATTAACGTTAATGTTAGACAAACAAGTTATTAACGACACCTTAACTTCTTTCCTGTAGAAGGAGCTCAGCAGGTGCGCTGGGCACGGGTGTCAAGTTCCTCCTGTCATTATCTCGCTCGCGCCTTTAAACTATGCTAAACTAGTCTTTGTTCAAGGCGTGCCTTTCTCCGCCTATCACCACCAGGCTGAGTGGCGTGCTTCTCTCGTGCACACGGGCGTCTTTGTCGTGCACACGGGCGTCTTTGTCGTGCACACGGGCGTCTTTCTCGTGCACACGGGCCCCTCTTGTGCACACGGGCCCCTCTTGTGCACACACCCTCCCTCTCGTGCACACGGGCCCCCTTTCTCGTGCACACGGGCTCCCCTCTCTCGTGCACACGTGCCCTCCCCCTCTCGTGCACACGGGATTCCCCTCTTCAAGCACAAGAACCAACCCTCTCGTGCACACGGGCCTAGACTCACGTTTAATTAACAATACGGTGACGCAGGACACTGTTAAGTACAGCTGACAGTAAACGTAGCACATACAAGTACTACTTTACCATCACAATTTTACCTCTGATAAAAAACTCGGACTCGTATTCTGAGGCCAGGAACAGAGTTGTAGTATAGTGGCATTGAATGAAAGAAACTATTAGTTGTAAGCTCAAGTTTTGGTTACCAAATGATCTCTAAAAATATAATGAAAAGGCAATGGTAAGATGTGCGTATAGGGCGGTGATCGTTCTCTTCTCGACTCCTCAAATCAGTTCGTGTGGCTGTCCTGACGGCTCTCTACAGGAGTCGTCACGATAACACCCCCAAGCACTTCCACTCATAGTTCGGTGACATTACGTCAGTACCATTGTTGGCTAACGTTACCATCAATCCATCATTACCTCCGGGAAGAAAATGTTTATTGTTACTTTATTGATACGGAAATGACTTGGTGATGTTGTCAACTTCACTGAGTAATATATATATATATATAAAACACGTGTGCTTCCCACAACATTGTCCAGGCCCGGGTCAAATGTGAGAAGGGCGTTATGCAGTGTGACCCAACCAAACATGGCAGGGTGTCTCTGGGTACTTCGGGCAGTGAAGGTCATAACAAAGAACAGACCAACCACCCCAACGGCTAGTAAGCTGTTAAGTCGTGAACTGATAAATCAGCTGGGACGTGTGTAAACGACCGACCCCAGAGTTGGCGGCTCTATATAGCCCTCCGGCACATTCTGAGAACATTGGTGAGAGAGTCTGCTGTCTCGGGATCTTGGTGACTGAAGTCATTAGTGTGGTACACCACAGGTCTCTCAAGTGACATAAATGTGGTCAACAGTTTAAAGCACTGCATTTGGGTAATTCAGTCGGTAATGAACCTTTTAAAGAGAAGGAAGAAAATGCATGTATGATGGGACGCAGTAAAGCGGAGCAATACAACTTAATTATATCGTTTCCTCCAAAGTCTATATTGACTCTGTGGCAGCAGGTAATTGTTTCAGAGATGCTGTGTACATTAGTAAAATATTAACCTCCCAAGAAATTTACTTATGTTTACTGAGCGAGGGGAGGAGTGACGGGCATATATTTTATCTTACTTAAGGGGCAACTTCCTTTAAAAACACACAATATTGAGTTAATACTTCGCTTATTTAAGTTGTTATTGAGTCAAAATAAACACTACGCCCTCTACTCTCTTCATTAGTAGGGCAGGTAAGACACTGTTATATTCTGCAATTACGTTTGGGGGTGTTACAGAAGCCTATCATGTGTGAGGGGGTGTTACAGAAGCCTATCACGTGAGGGGGTGTTACAGAAGCCTATCACGTGAGGGGGTGTTACAGAATTCTTATCACGTCATCAACGCACTTGTCAAACACTCATGTACCTGTATGTGTCCTATACGTCCACATGATAAAGGATAGAGTGTGTGCCTTGGAGGATGGCAGTGACAAGAGATCTGACAGATAGCTTGGAATGATTTCTCTCTCTCTCTCTCTCTCTCTCTCTCTCTCTCTCTCTCTCTCTCTCTAGTCTAGATACTCCCTGGAAACTCTCCTTCTTTCTCTCTCTCTCGATACTCTCCTTTCTTTCTCTCCGGACGTTTCCTCCCTCTCTCTCTCTGACTCTTTTTGTGTACTCTGGAGGCCCCCCTTCTCTCTTTCACTCTCTGGAGCGTTCCCTCTCTTTGGATGCTCTCCTTCCCTCCCCCCCACTCACGCCCTCTCTCCTTGGTTCTCTCTTTCTCCATAACTGAAAAAAAAAAAAATCTTCCCTGGAATAATTAACTTCCAGGGTAGTAATTCTCCACTAGACGACCTGATATGATCCATTTCCTGGGCGACCTTTGATTGCCAAGCACCTGCCAGGGGTGACCCATTACCTGGATGACCCGGCCGTAGGTAATATGTATGACCCATCTTGTGGTAAGGTCAGTCTCCAGTGAGGATCCATCTATCTGTTTTTACTCTTAGATGAAGGTGATGCTGAGTCCTACTAGTGGTAAAATTCTTCTTCTTTTTGGTTTTCCTTCACCTCCTCTCTCCTCCTTCTCTCCTGATTTTCCTCTACCTATTCCTCGCCTTCCTGACTTTCCTCCACTTCTCCCTCATTCTTTTTTATTTGCCTCTTCCTCCTCCTCCTGATTTATCCTTCACCAACACCTCTCCTCTTTCATCACCACCTTCTCTTCCTCCTCCTCCTCCCCCATCACACACTCCCACCACTTAAATTGTAACTGGGAGGTGGACAGTTGGTAGGAAGCATCCGAGGAGAAATGATAAGATTAATGAAGGGTGGAGGCCAAAGAGAGAGGGTACCAGGGTGTGCCGGTTGGGGGCCAGGGTGTATCGGGTGAGAGGGTGTAGGGTGTGCTGGATGGGGCCAGGGTGTGTCGGGTGGGGGTCCAGGGTGTGCCAGGTGAGGGTCCAGGGTGTGCCAGGTGAGGGGCCAGGGTATGTCGGGTAGGGGGGCCAAGGTGTGTAGGATGGGGACAGGTGTGTCGGGTAGGGGCCAGGGTGTGCTAGTGGGGCCAGGTGTGCCAGGTGGGGCCAGGGTGTGTCGGGTGGGTGGGGGGTAGGGGGTGTGTCGGGTGCCAGTATCACCTTCAATGGGATGAATATAACCATGAGCACCTGGTGACAGGGAGGATTTTTGTTTAGTTTCGTTCTCTCTGTGATGACAACAGCGATAATAATGACAACAACACCAGTCAGTCACCCTTAGTACCGGAAAGATGCAATGTAACTGGTTCGAGGACGACATAATGTAACTGGTCTGGAGGATGACATAATGTAACTGGTTCGAGGACGACATAATGTAACTGGTTCGAGGACGACATAATGTAACTGGTTCGAGGATGATATAATGTAACTGGTTCGAGGATGATATAATGTAACTGGTTCGAGGACGACATAATGTAACTGGTTCGAGGATGATATAATGTAACTGGTTCGAGGACGACATAATGTAACTGGTTCGAGGATGACATAATGTAACTGGTTCGAGGATGACATAATGTAACTGGTTCAAGGACGACATAATGTAACTGGTTCGAGGATTGACATAATGTAACTGGTTCGAGGATGACATAATGTAACTGGTTCGAGGACGACATAATGTAACTGGTTCGAGGACGACATAATGTAACTGGTTCGAGGACGACATAATGTAACTGGTTCGAGGATATGTACTGTACGAGTATATCCAGATGGTTGAGAAATAATAAATAAAATTTGTCCCAACAGTAAAGCAAATGAACCAACAGTAAACAGGCTCTCCTAACAGTAAACAGATCGAGAATAATATAGACAGAAAATACAACTAAACATTCAAATGGAACATATTTATACTCCTAAGGTAAAAGAAATACATTTTAATTTAGTATTATTATCTAACAAACCCAACCACATTGAGAGAGAGAGAGAGAGAGAGAGAGAGAGAGAGGCGTATTTTTATATATTAATGGGGTATTTTAATGGGTTCTGTTAGGAGGATTTGTTAATGGGCCAGAGGGGTTAATTTTAGGTGAATTTAAGGGGTTATTAGTGGGTCATTTTAGGGAATCATTAATGGAAAATTTAAGGGTTCAATAATGAGTCGTTTTAGGGGTTCAGTTATGAGAATTTTTTAGGGTTTCATCACTCGGCCGTTTTAGGGGTTCATAGGTAACACAATACTGTTTTAGGAGTCTTATTGTGTCAGGGTGAGGGGGTGCATCTTTGATCTTCCACCTTTAACTTACCTTCGTGAAAATTAAACCTTTTTTCCCACAGCCAATATGTTGTCTGATATCTGACAGGTTTCGTCAAAATCGGTTCAGCTGAGTGCAATACAATTTATGTGTGTGTGTGTGTGTGTGTGTGTGTGTGTAAGTAGGTGTGTGTATGTTTTTTGTCTGTATGTATGTATGTATGTATGTGTGTGTATGTTTTGTTTGTGTGTGTATGTTTTGTTTGTGTGTGTATGTTTTGTTTGTGTGTGTATGTTTTGTTTGTGTGTGTATGTTTTGTTTGTGTGTATGTGTGTGTTTGGGTATGTATGTATGTATGTATGTGTGTGTGTGTGTGTGTGTGTGTGTGTGTGTGTGTGTGTGTGTGTGTGTGTGTGTGTGTGATTTTAAATGTTTCTAAAGAAGTTAATACTGTAGAAATTCTCTCTGGTAATAGTGTACACCCAGTATAATAACAAACGAGTCAGGGGTTCATCACTGTGGTATTTCATAAACCAAACAAATGAAATAATTAGGAACCAGAGAACAGATTGTGATGAAACTTGATTGTGTGTTAGGCAATGCGGGAATCTGTTTGGCTAGGTCAGTGGCTCGGAGGTCACAGCGTATGAGCTTGAAGTCAGACTCAGAGGTAATCATAAAATCCATTTACCCAACAGTAATGATCAACTACAGCTGCCAGCACATTGAAATAACGGTGATTTATCCTCAATATAAAAAAAAACCACCTGAGTTACGTCCCTTTCAGGTTTGTCATTATGATTTACAATGACTTCTGATGCATTATTCATGACAGTTATTTATGAAGCAGTATTCATCATCAGGTCAGCGTCACCACACCGTCCTTCACCACCACAAGGAACAACACTTAGAACCTCATCAATATCCTGAATAAACAATCAGTGAAGTCAGTAAAATGTTCATTGTTCTACAGAGATCAACACTTACAAAAAAAAGGAATCACATGAAGATTAGACACCCTTGCTTATATCACCTGAAGATTAACCTAACCTAATCTCTCCTAGGTAGCGTCAGATGAAATAAGCTGGGGGAGGTTTAGTCTTCAGATGGTTCCGAGACACGTGGCAATAAACCATATATTTCTCCTCGTTGCATATTCATTGTCATGGACTGGGGTGTGGCTCAACTTCTCCGCCAATGGTCTGCACAAATTTAATCAATATTGGTTCACTTGTCTTGTGCTATGTTAAGGCTCCGTCCTTGTGTTTTGATCTAACGACGAGTCACTATTTTGTTTTGACTGTCGGGAGTGTAATTGTGAAGTGGTGTGGTGCAGTATTTCAGCCATTATATTCCCAGGAAACCATTAGGAAGACAGGATTCAGATTCACAATGGCTCGTATGATTAATTGTTCCTCGTTACTGGTGACGTCAAGATACACCAGACGAGTTGGTTTAAGGTGAAACACAAAAAACTATCAAAATTAACACAGGATAATTATACATTGAGAGTTTACTTCACCTAGATACGTTCACTACCTCACCTACGTAGATATGTTCACTACCTCACCTAGATACGTTCACTACCTCACCTACAGTAGATACGTTCACTACCTCACCTACGTAGATATGTTCACTACCTCACCTAGATACGTTCACTACCTCACCTAGATACGTTCACTACCTCACCTACAGTAGATACGTTCACTACCTCACCTACAGTAGATACGTTCACTACCTCACCTAGATATGTTTACTTTGATTCATTTATAAAACCAAGACACAGAATATTTTAACATGTCATCCCTGTGAAAAGTGAACGTATTTAATGTAAAAATTCCCAGGGTAATATTGATAGCATTCCAGAACGTCATTTTTCTGGTTTATTTTAAGCGAGTCAGACGTGTGCAGTCTTAGAGCTTCAGTTACGAGGAATATTTATCCCAGGAACTTGCGTGAATCAGCGTCGAGGAATGTAAAAATCTATGTATATGTTTACCCAAGCTGTCATGATGTTATAAAAATCCATCGTGTAACATTGTGTAGTGTTGATGTGGTGCGTCTTACTAGTTGCGTCATGAGGGGAGGGGGGTGTAGTCTAGAGGACGTTTGACACAACTGTGGCAAAAATTCCCTCTATACTTGGTAATATCCGGCACCTGTTTGTGGGTCGTACAAGTGGCTGGTTTACAGCGAGTGAACTATGCTTATTATTATGTTTGAATAACAACAGGAAAGTACTCAGAAATGGAGAAAATTCCAATACCATTTACCTACGTGACCCTCAAGTAGAAGCCACATGTTGTGAGATACGTCAGGCGAAATGAATCTGTAATTCTACTATTTAATTATCTTTTATTCAAGTAAAACATTTACTGGGGATTAGAATGAACCTTCTATAATTGGGCGAGCAATTACAGCAGGAAGTGGAAGCAGGGAAGCAGGTCGACTGTATCAGAATTGCTTATTGATTTTATTTATGCGCAAAATGTACCTTTCTTGTTTAATGGTTTAAATGAACACTTACTGTACCTTATGTCTTAAATTTTAGATTGTATCATAATTAAAACAACTTCTTACTGTATACAGTATTAGTTATTACGTATACACTATCACTGAAACGGCTCCTGATAACGTTAATAAACGGTTATGTACAAGACTTGAGGCTTAGTTAAGAAAACTCTACAGTGATCCGTAACCCCTCTATTATGTCTCGTAAACATAAAACTAAGTACGGGTTAATATAGTTACCAAACTTGTTTATTTTCATACTCCGTCAGTTACCATATACGGTACCAGCCGTTACTATGCCGGGGCAGGTGTGGGTCACAGCCAGGCACTGTGCCGGGGGCAAGTATGGGTCACAGCCAGGCACTGTGCCGGGGCAGGTGTGGGTCACAGCCAGGCACTGTGCCGGGGCAGGTGTGGGTCACAGCCAGGCACTGTGCCGGGGCAGGTGTGGGTCACAGACAGGCACTGTGCCGGGGTAGGTGTGGGTCACAGCCAGGCATTGTGCCGAGGCAGGTGTGGGTCACAGGCACTGTGCCGGGGCAGGTGTGGGTCACAGGGCACTGTGCCAGGCACAGGGCACTGTGTGTGGGTCACAGCCAGGCACTGTGCTGTGGGTCACAGACAGGCACTGCCGGGGTAGGTGTGGGTCACAGCCAGGCATTGTGCCGAGGCAGGTGTGGGTCACAGCCAGGCATTGTGCCGAGGCAGGTGTGGGTCACAGCCAGGCCGCCAAGTTGAGAAAAAAACTGTGGCCTCCTGGAGCGAGAAGCGCTGGAAACTAGTTGATTGGCAACCGTCTCAACTCTAGATTGCCTCGGAAAAACACATCGACCCAACCAACGAGTTTTATTTTTGTTTAGTTGGTACCTTTTCCAAGGCCAGTTTGTGTTTTTCCGTGGCTGCTGACTTGTATTTTCCCATGGCCTGTACGTATGTATTTTCTCACGGGTCTTTTGTATTTCTCACGGCTAGTTTGTATTTTCCCACGCATAATATCATGAACCAGGTACTTAAACTAAACTATGGAACACCTCAAGCTTCCCCCATTTGTGTTCTCTAATAATAATTATCAACACAAAAAAATGGGTTATACTAAAGTAAACACACTTACCTTTTAGACAATCTTCTTTCAATACTAAGATGTTTACCAATAAGTGTAAAATCTATTCGCTATACTGTTCTTTTAATACCTATTATAAACAAGACGAATATATTGACCTTCATCTCACAATCTGCAGATATATTGGTATTAGAAATGTATGTACCAATCTCACTTCTGTACGAAACACCATATTATCACTATTGTTGTATAGGATTCGTGGGTCCGGAGGTCAAGTAAAGTTTAAATGAACCCCGAATCGAACCGCAAAGAACCGCAAGTCGCCTATTTGTTTTGATTGGACGTTTCGAACCGTTCATTGATATATCTGGACTCATTGCGTGCCCAAACTCATCATTGGTACTGGGTGAAATAAGATATTGTTGTGATAAGAATTACCTGAAGATTATACACCCCCTGGTTATTTATTTTGAAGATTATTTACCTCGAACACTTCCTGAGGGGTTAGGTTTGTTTAGTTTTGCGCTAGGCTAGGGTAGGTTAGGTTACTTTTGCGTTAGGTTAGGTTAGTTTAGGTTAAATCGGGTTAGTTTTACGTTAGATTAGGGAGGTTAATCTTGAGGTAAAATCAGCTGAGGTGTGTAATCTTCAGGTTATCCCAATATAATGAATGAATTAATGAAAGAAAGAAATGAAAGAAGCGATAATTACTCTTCTCAAAGCTCAAGTAGTCGGTGAAGTTTTTTTCTTCTTACGAGGTAAAAGCTTTGTTTGAGTTAAGGTCTTGGCGTTTAGGAGATTCTCGTCTTCTGGAGATTGTCACTTTAATGAGAATCTCACTTTAAGGAGATTCACATTTTAAGGAGATTCACATTTTAAGGAGATTCATATTTTAAGGAGATTCATATTTTAAGGAGATTCACATTTTAAGGAGATTCACATTTTAAGGAGATTCACATTTTAAGGAGATTCACATTTAAGGAGATTCATATTTTAAGGAGATTCACATTTTAATGAGATTCTCACTTAAAGGAGATTTTAAGTTACCATAAGTACAGATTCTTTTTACCCTACCTTGAAGTTATCTTTAGTTATGATACCCCTTTAATCTTCCCTCAACTCCCCCTTGGGTAAATATGGTACCCCCTTAATCTTCTCTCATGTCCCCCTTAGGTAAATACAGATACCCAATATCCTCTCTTACCAGTTCCCTTAACTGTAATTATAAAATCCCTTATATCCCCTCGAAGACAAGTACAGAACCCCTTACCCAACCTTATATCCCCTTAACGATAGGTACAGAACCCCTCGCCCAACCTAAACACCCTTTATATCCCCCTAAATATAAGTACAGAATACCTAACCAACCTTATAACCCCCTTAACGTTATTTCCATACCTCTTATCCAACGCAGCCCCTAACAACCCTGCCTCTCCAATTGATGTAAACACGAACCCTTCCTACCATCTAAACAACACTAAAATCGCCCAAGGGTCCTATTAGTTAGCGGAGAGAGGTAGCTACTACTACTACTACTACTACTACTACTACTACTACTACTACTTGATATAATTATAAAGCTTCCGTGAGTCTTTGAAGTTGGGCCACTTTCATGTCCTAGAAAGGGAATTGGTAGTTGAACCCTCGACTTCGGGCCATCTTAAACCTTCAACCCCCTCCCACCCTAAACCCTCAACCTCCCCGACCATCTTAAACCTTCAACCCCCTCCCACCCTGCCCCCCCCGCCCATCCTAAAACCTTGACCCCGACCTTACCTTTAATGCCGTGGTAAATGATAAATGAGTTCCCCCCTTAACCTTATACACTGCCTATGAAGAGGAGAGGCAGCGAGGTCATGTGTCAAGAGGACTGTGTCATGTCCTCGCCTTCTGTTTTTATTACTTTATTTTCTGAAGAGTTTACGTGGTATATATGACACAAGCGGATGTGGTTCTTCGGTGTGTGTGTGTGTGTGTGTGTGTGTGTGTGTGTGTGTGTGTGTGTGTCACCTTCGGAATAAAAAATAATGTGTCTTCTGGGGTCCATCAGGGATATAAGTCATGTGTCACTTTAATAAATTCAAGTTTCTCAGAATTCTTATGCTGTTTACAGATGACGTCATCGTTTGCCCATAGTGACGTCACGATTACGTCATTACATGTTCCTCCATTCTATCACAATTAGAATTTTAACCTAAAGCTGTTATGAAGAGGAGCAACGCAGTAACCCTGAACCAAAGTGTTATCGATTAACACCAAAAAACATCACACTTTTTATAAAATTTAGATATAATATGTCTCAATGTCTTTTATATATGACTTGCTTCCCTTCGGTGGTTTAAAATCAGCCATAGATTCTAATTATGAGTCATTATGTCACTTCCCCCGTAAATTTGGCTATATGTGTCAGGTTTAAGTGAGCGAGAATATGTTTTGTTGATTGTTGTACAGTTTAAAATGGACTTGTGTTTTTGATACCGTCAGTAGGTCACACGGAGGGGGGGGGGGGGCAATGTGATAGTCATTTTGAGTACGTCACTATTACTGTTACCAGACATAATGATTATTTCTTATTATCTATCACCGTCATCCTGGGTGAGTTAATTATGTCAATTTGCATTTATGTACTAGAATGATAAAGGTCATGTCTTGGTCAGAAACATGATCAATTTTGACGTTAAATGAAGGTCATGTCTTAACACCGTGATAGAGTGAGGGGCGATATGATCGAGGTGTATAAATGGAGGTCAGGGCTAAACAAAGGTGATATAACAAAGGTACTCAGACTATCCAACCAGAAGCGAACTTGTAGCAATGGTTTAAAAATAGACAAATTTAGATTTAGGCGCGAGATAGGTAAACACTGGTTTAGAAATAGAGTAGTGGATGAGTGGAACAAGTTACCAAATATCATTACCAAATATCATCATCAACTCGAATACGCTGGATAGCTTCAAACATAGGTTGGATGGATTTATGAGCAATAAGGGTTGGGTGTTATCGGGACTGCCCAGTATGGGCCAATAGGCCTGCTGCAGTTTCCTCCATTCTCATGTTCTTATGTTAAAGTCATGTCTTGGTCAGCAGCATGATAGATTGACAGAAAGGATCTCCGGATTATCACATGATTGACCCAGGCTAGAGTATGGTAATTAGGTATTAGGCGTGAGAGAGGCAGGTGACTGTGTGTGTGCGAGAGAGAGGAGGGAGGGACCTGGCGTGAAGGAAATAATATCTTTTTAACACTCTACACTAAAATGAAAGTGTAAAAGTCAAAATTATATATTGTAGGAGTGGGTTATAATTTTTCTTTGGTATTCGAGATAACTAGTGAGATTAGTTGTAGTATTAATAGTAGTTGTTGTACTAGTACTAAAATAAGTAGTAGAAGTAGAATTAACAAAAAGTAGTAGTAGTAAGTAGTAACAATAAGTTGTAGTAGTAATTAGTAGTAGTAGAAACAACAAGAAAAAGTAGTAGTAGTAGTAGTAGTAACAAGCAGTAGTAATAACAGTAGTAGTAGTTACAGAATAGTAGAAGTAGTAACAGTAGTAGTGTGATAAAATAGTGGCGAAGGTGTGGCTATAAGGGGGATGGAGGCCACGCTATTAAAAAAAAAGTAATAGTATTACTAATAGAGGTATTTGTAGTTGTAATAATAGTAGTAGTAACAGAAGTAGTAATAGAAAGAGAAATAGTAATAAATAGTGTTACTAGGAGGAGGAAGAGGGGAAGAAAAGAGGGAGGAAAGAAACATATTTTATAAAACTTGGGTCGAGGGTTTTGTGTCTGGTGATGTTATAGGATTAAGGTCATTGGTGTCAAGAGTCTGCTGGCAAAACGAAATACTGTACGGGCGTGACTCTTTTTTTTTTCTTCTTTGAATTTCTCCTTATTACGTGAGTCGTCCTTGAAAACAAAAGGACCACTGGGGCTATTCTTTTTAATGCTAAAGAAATAAACCTCAGCACTAATGTATAAAGTAGGGATCACCTGAATATTAGGCACCCCAGCTTATTTCACCTGAAGATTAATTTTAAATCCTAACGCTGCCTGGGGGTTGTTTGAGTAATTTATGTTGGGTTAGGTTAAGGTGGTTATTCAGGTCATATGAGCTGGGGTGTCTAATCTTCACGTGATATAAACTGGGGTGTCTAATCTTCAGGTGATCCAAAAGTAAATAACCGATAGCTATATGACAGTAAAGGAAGGAAAAGATGTTAGTTTCTCCAGGTCACTATAAGAGGAACCACCTGGAGCCAAACACACACACACACACACGGGTGACAAGGTAAAGCAGCAACCAGGAAGAGGTGAAGGTCACTCAAGACATCCGGAACTCGAGACCCTTATATCTCCCCAGTCACTTATAATGGGCGGGGTCCCTCGATGATCTGGAGGTTGTTTATCTTACATTAAAATTCACTCAGAAATTTTGGGTCGTCAACTGTTGAACCGAGAGGCATGTGACCTCTGTGTCAATAGTAGTTATAATTACAAATAACTTTTTTTGTATGAAGAACACAACTTCCCTAAAGAAAAATCAGTCAAATATTTAATTGATTTCCTCATGATTAGACATCTCAGCATATTTCTCACGAATGTTAACCTAACCTAAACTGATCTACTTAACCAAATTTAACCTTCCCCAGGTAGCGTTAAGGTGGTTAATCTACGAGTGAAATGAACTGGGATGTTTAATCTTCAGGTGTTCCATGTTAATTTATGCTTTGTTTACTATACGAATGTTGAGGTCTACGTTATTACATAGATCTCTATATGTAGATATGCTGTAAGGCCAAATCATTGTTGTAAAATACAATTAAGTTTATGTTTACACACAATATTATATGAAGAAAAATTAAATGTTTGAGAATTATTACATCAGCTACACATCTTAACACTGAACTATTAATAGATTAAGATGGTTTTGTTTACGTGTGTGCATCAGCCGTGAGGGGAGGGAACCCTGTGCCGCCCGGGGAGGGGAGGGAGCCCTGTGCCGCCTGGGGAGGGGAGGGAACCCTGTGCCGCCTGGGGAGGGGAGGGAACCACTGCATGAAAACATTATTTTTGGATCATGAAAATATTATACTGTAATATATATTCCGCTAACCCTGAGAAGAAAAATTACGGCAATAAAAATTAGATATTCATTAAATGATGTGAACTATTATAGTAGAGTTCCTTATATGAATATCGTATCCGCGTATAACAGACTCCCTGGGCTGAAGTTCGCCATGACGCCACACTGAGAGTATTGCTGGATAACTATGAGCTGCCACCCTGACCCACATACCACCATCCCTGGCACGTCGCAGTTCCCAGGCGAAATTTCATAGCGTATGTAAACACGACGACGCACACACTAAACCTAATTGATGACAACACAGGCAGTTATCTTAACAGTGGGGCTAGTGTCAGTAACGCCACAATAACAACAACAGAACACAACTACTCACCACATGTTCTTAAGAAACCTCGATGTGTAGGTCGGTTGCTGTCGTGACACTTTGAGCAGAATTGATTGTGGTGGTGTGGCGGTGGAGGGTGGCTTACTGGTTGGCACCACACTGTTCTACTTCTCTTCTCAGGTTATTCTCGAAGTAACTGTACGGTGTATGTCTTCACACAGGACATTGGGCAGGGTGATGAGAGTGTCGAGGACATCTTTGTGAGGTCAGTGTTTTGCTGTGGTGAATCACTGAGGGTTTGGCGTCTGTATTATCTGGTAAAACATTGATTTTATCGATTAGGCGGTGCATGGTAGTCCCTACACTTCCTGCCAAGTTCCGATACACTTTTCATGCCAGTACTGCTCAGTAAGACGGCGATCTCTTCCTAAACTAGTAATTTCTTCCACTGGAATTTGGGATCAAAGATTTGGCAGCCACCTTCCAGACCTTCTTGATTGGAGCGCATATTACTGCTCATGCGCCACCCGAGCTTCTAGCCACCACATTGTTAGCTCTCCCTCTGTCGCTCTATAATTATAAAATTGCGTCAACAATTTAGATATATAAGAATTTTTTTTATATCATAGTTGTAAATAGTGATATAAGGAACGAAAGGATAACATAAATGAAAGGTAGAATTATTTGAAAAGACTGGGAATGATTGACCTGCATTTGGCAACGCAGGATGTTCCAGCTCTGCTGACTTGGGAAGTTGTCAGGTTACCATTTTTCATTGTATTGTTTTATCGTATCTTTCTTTTCATATAAAATTATCACTTTTATTTTTCACTAATAAGCGCTTTATGTTCCCATACCGAAAATACCATGAAATCAAATATAAAATATGTAAAAACGAGAATCAGCAACTATTATTTCATCTGGAACGAATACGAGTGCGCTTACCGGTCATCCCCATTACGTTTCGTTCACTCTTGGCGACAGTTTCATGCATTAGCAGACGAAAATTTTTGATTTTTCGTAAATAATCGCACATCACAACCACTGCGAATACAATTTCCTCACGCTTCTTTAAGGTTCAAAGTCCAAGATTTTTTATTATCAATTGTTATTATTATTTCTTGTTGTAGTATTCTGGAATATTTTCGTGCGTTAAAAACTGCTTATAAGAGCATTAAAAAGTGATGGAGTCACTTAGATCTAATTATAGTCAATGTTTATGTTGGTGTTTCACTGGAGAGGACAACACAAGCTCTGGTAAGGTAATAAATACTGTAAGTGTAATCAGTGTTGACGTGAGCTTGAAGAACCCAGCGGCTCTTGAGTGTACAATAGAGTGCTAAGTGAACGTATTATAGGTTAGGTAGCGTCTCCATGTTTTTTTTTTTTTTACATTATTTTGTTTTACCTTAATTAAATCAATCAGTTAAGTCCTTTCTAACATCTAATATTACCAAAAAAATTTCATCGTGCAAATATCTGTGAATCTAAAGCCTGGCAGCCCATGCAACAGAAATAGAACCATGCCAACATCTTATTAAATGAAGACTAAAACATTAATAATTTGAGGGCGGTGATTTAAATATAACTCCTTAAGGACGATGTTTTAAACTATCTTTCCTTAAGGACGATAATTTAAGCTATCGTCCCCAATGGGTTTCATAATTGTATTCACGAGCTTAACGTACACAAATCAAATCGAAACTAATGTATACATATACACATTTTACACCTGTATAGTACATACTGTATATTACACCTGTACGTATATTATATCAGTATGTATATTACATCTGTGCATATAATACACCTGTACACATATTACACCTGTACACTTATTACACCTGTACATACTGTATATTACATTAGTACATATATTACACCTGTACACATATTCCACCTGTAAGCATATTACACGTGCACGTATATTACACCTGTACACTATTACACCTGTACACATACAAACCTGAGAATAATGCAGGTAAACAACATAAAAAATTTGCTTTTTTACTTTCCCAGAAATCCTTGAAAGATTAAATAAAGTCATGATGCCTTAACCTCAATGACTGGCAACTATTTCTGACTACGGTATAAATACAGCAGAGAGAGAGAGAGAGAGAGAGAGAGAGAGAAATTGAGTGTTAACGCACGTCAAGAAACGAAATCCAGACCACAATGGCGACATCCAGGTCGCAGATGTGAAGGAGAGGGTGGGAGGGGGGTGGAGGAGAGGTGGGGACGGAAATAGGAGAGGTGCAGGAGAAGTGGAGTGGGGGAGAGGAGGAAGGGAGGTAACCTGGCGTGGGGGGAGGAGTGGAAAGAGGTGAGGTGGGGTTTTTTGAGAGGTGGGGTTTTTGAGAGGTGGGGGTGAGGTAGAGGTAGGGTGGGGTGGAGGAGAGGTTGTGTGGAAGAAAGGTAGTGTGGAAGAAAGGTGGTGTGGAGGAGAGATGGGGTGAGGAGGTTGAATTTCCCAGTAGGACTTTCCTCGTCTTATTTATCTCACGACAAGCATCACAACATCGAGGCCGAGACATACAAACACAGGTACTGCGGTCACGCTAGTCATTCTATCGTTCTATTAAGATTAATTAATCTGGTTGTACAAGTCGTCTTCCACCCCAATCAAGGTTTTTAATATATCTGCGAGATCCGCTCTACAGTATAGTGTCTTGTCTGAAGAATTGTCAGTCTTATGTTCTTAGCGTATTTGGATAATGCAGATGATTTAATTCAGGAATAACCCAAGTCGCTTTGGGTTGCACCTTTTCTATCTGGAGGTCTGGTTTCCATGCTGGTATACAGTAGTCCAGATGGGGACGCACAATTGACGTTTAAAATAGTAGAAACATTTTCTTATCGTTGTATTCGAAAATATCACTTATAATTCCTGAATTTCGGTTGGCCTTTTTCACTGCTGCTCCCACATGTGGCACAGCTCTCAGTGACTGATCTATCATGATGCCTAGATATTTTTTCCTTGTCAAAAATTTCCAAAGGAGGGTTAATACAGGGTAGTTGTGTTTCTGGTTATTGTATTCCACATGCAGAGTTTTATATTTTACTTTGTTAAAATGAATTTCCTAGTGTTGCGACCATTTGAAAACTCTTGCAGATCTTTTGGTTGCCTCCTTCCCATGTATCTTCGTATTGTCCGCATACTCGATAATGTGGCTCGATATATTTTCATTATTATGGTTAATGTAGATCACGAACAGGGTAGGTCTGAGCCTTATATATATATATATATATATATATATATATATATATATATATATATATATATATATATATATATATATATATATATATATATATATATATATATGTGTGTATATATATATATACATATATATATATATAATTTGCGTGTGTCGGCAATACATTTGTTGCATGGAAAACGTAGTTTGATAAAAGCTTTGTGTGTATATATAGGAAAATATTTAAAATCTCTTCTATAGTCATTGAATAGACCCTTTTTCATCTTTTTCTTTTTAACAAATACTTACATGTGGCAGGATGGTGTAGCCATGGATGGTCTGTTAGGTTCAACTGTTGGGTTTTAATTTTATTTTTATTATTGCTATTTTACGAACCTTTCTCAAGAAACCTGCAAGAGGGATGTGGTTATCTATGCTAGGCAAGACCTTAGAGCCAGTCCAAGTGGTGTAAAATGAAATTAAAGGGAGGGGACTTACTTATTGTCGGGTGTATCTACAGATCCCCAACCTGTGGCCCACTAAATCAAAGGAACTTAAGAGCCTTAATAGACAATGCAGCCACCTCCTTATCATGGGGGACTTTAACTATGGCGACATCGACTGGAGAAACGAGTTCATCCCAAATGACTTGAATGACCCTGCTACTCTTTTTGTAGAAACTCCGCAATATAATTTTCTGTTCCAATATGTTAGAGACCCGACACATTACTGAGGGGAGCAAACACCCAAGCCACTTGACCTCACCATAACAAACGCGGAGGGTATGGTGGCCATACTGGAACACCTTGCCCCAGTTGGCACCAGTCACCATGTAGTGTTGTCATTCAGATTTAATTGTTACCTAGTTCAATATAAAGCCAGGGCAAGGTGCAAATATTACAAGGGAAATTACAACGGGATGAGGGAAGAGATGAGGCCTGATTCACTAAGGCACAAGAAAGCAGACACTACGCTGAATATCATAACTAGTAAAGTGACCCATTTAATCGATAAATATACGTATACCCAAGACCAAACCCAGTGCCTCTAGGAATACGAGGGGATCTCTACACATGAACCATGCGGCGGTCGACAAAGTTAAGAAGAAAACCCAGAAATTCAAGACGTGGGTTAGGTCAACCGATGAGCAGGACAGGAGGATGTATGCAAGAGCCAGAAACCAAGCAAATGTAGAGTGTAGAAGGGCTGTAAAGAGTTCCGGAAGCTGGTTGCAAGTTAGGTCAAGTCAAACCCAAAGGCGTTTTACCGCTATGCAAAATCGAAATTAAAAATGCGTGTAGGAGTATCAGACCTGAGGCTTGAAGATGGTAGTTATGCAGATTCTGACCAGGATGAAGCTGAGGCATTGAACAGCTTCTTTTCCTCGGTGTTCACAAGAGAGGATGCGATTAACCTCCCTGCGTTTGAGGACAGACGGTTCGACACAGCACTGACCCACATTGTGTTCACAGAAGAGGGTATAAGAAATAAACTGTCCAGGCTAAAGGTCCATAAGAGTCCGGCCCTGACATGGTGCATCCTAGAGTGCTAAGAGAGTTGTGAAACGAGCTTGCCGAGCCCCCGAAGATCCTGTTCTGTAAATGCCTGGATGAACAAAAGGTCCTCAGTGATTGGAAAATGGCTTATGTGAGTCCCATCTTTAAGAAGGGCGATCGTCACTCCATGAACAACTATAGACCGGTGAGCCTGACCAGCATAATATGTAAAGTAAATGAGAATATTATTAGTGATGCCGCGATGGAACATCTACTTCGAAACAACCTTGTAAAGGATTGCCAACACGGTTTTATGCTGGGGCGCTCCTGCTTAAGACAATTGCTCAAGGTATTGAATATTTGGACCCATATTCTGGAACGGGGTGGTAATATTAACAAGATATACCTAGATTTTGCCAAGGCTTTCGACAGTGTACCCCTACGAAAGGCTGAAAATCAAACTGGAAGGGTACGGAATTCGGGGAAATGTCCTAGCGTGGATAGAAGACTTTCTACATGACCGCACGCAGTGTGTGGTGATTAATGGCACGAAATCATCATCTGTACCTGTCACAAGCTGGGTACCACAGGGCAGTCTATTGGGCCCGCTGTTGTTTGTTTGTTTCATTAATGACATGTTTGTTTCATAAATGACATGCCTGACCTTGTACACTCCTCCATGCAAATGTTTGGGGATGACGCCAAGTTATTTCGGGAAATCAAGAACCAAGCGGACTGGGAAGAACTGCAGAAGGCTCTCTGTGAGCTTCAAGAATGGTCGAAGAAATGGCTGCTGAGATTCAATGTCACGAAGTGTAAGAGGATGCACCTGGGGCGTACCAACGGTAAGGAGGCGCATCATATGTCCCAACGGGATGAAGAAACTGCACTATTTGAGACTGAATGTGAGAAGGACCTAGGTGTGTATGTTGACAATGAGCTGAAGTTCTCGGGCCATTGCGAGAAGAAGGTAAATCGGGCAAATAAATTATTAGGTCTTATAAGAAGGTCGTTCAGATATCTTCAAGAGTGAAGTGCTTCCCCATCTGGAGTACAGTCATCCCGTCTGGTCCCCGAGATATACTAGGGACTGTCAGTTGGTTGAAAATGTTCAAAGGAGGGTCACCAGACTGGTGTCTGCGCTTTGGCACCTCAGCTACCCTGAGAGATTGGAGCGCCTGAACTTGCCTAGCTTATACTACAGACGGGCAAGGGGCGACCTAATTGAGGTGTATAAGCATCTCAAGGGGCACTACTCAATCGGGTGTCCTTACTTGGAGCTGGCGGACGCTCGCCTCACAAGGGGTCACAGCTCAAGATTAAAGAAGCCGCAGGTCCAGAAAACTGTGAGGGCAAACTTTTTCGGAGTGAGAGTTGTGAACTCTTGGAACAATCTGCCAGAAAGTGTTGTGACGGAACCGAGCGTAAGCTCTTTCAACACCAGACTTGACAACACTGGAGCAGGTTCAGGTACATTCAGGAGCCGGTGCATGTCCAGTACTTGCCAACAGTGCGTAACAGAGACGTGACCGATCGCCCAAGAAGCTAACGAGCCGATCAGTGGTGAAGAGGATGTAAGTGAAAGTTTAATTATTACGAAACAATTTGGTTAGATGTAATTGTTTCTTTTATTGAATCCCAATGGGCGGTAAACTCAGTAGACCATATTTACTTTAATTTTTATCCTTTTCGCCACTAATAGGCTCGTTAGCCGCTTGGGCGGTCGGTCACTTCTCTTACGCACTGTTGGCAAGTACTGGGCATGCACCGGCTCCTGAATGTACGAGTATGTATATCTCCCCTTGAAAATGACAAGTTTAATGGCACAGTTTACCGTAAACTAGGTCCAATGGTCTAGGTCTCATTTATTGGTCATGCATGTCCATTAGGTTAAAAGCAGAGCTAGGGTAACAATTTAAACCTTGCCAATATTTCATACCAATGCGGCGCCTTCATTATTAAGGAGTTATCCCTGTTGAGTGTTTTTTCTCGAGGTTCTACAAACGAAAATGTAATACATGGATGAGATACTATGTTATAATGTTTTCTTATGTTAATATGTGCCCAAGAACCATTTATCTATAGGCTTTGGTACTGAAGATGTCATTTGATCATATACATTTTTTATTGTATATGCATAATGGTAATATATATGGTAAAGGCTTACGAGACCGTTATCACCAGAAGGAAATGTGCGATTTGGTTAAAAATTTTGGGTATTATTAGCATAATGTTAAACACAGAAATGGAAACGACAGTACATAGAACCTAATAGATCCTGACCTAACATATGGGTATGTTAGGTCAGGTTTTATTAGGTTTTATGTATCACCTTGTTAATATATGTGTTAAACAACTTACCTTAATATTTAGATGGATATACATCAGCAATGGCGAGGAGGAATTCATGGAAGCGTTCACCATCATTTAGGAAACGTCTTTTGAAGAGGGATTCAGCGAGGTAAAAAAAATGGCGCCGGGAGGAGAATTGTTAAGCGGGATAGACTAAATAAAAAAAAAACGTAAATACTGAAAAATATGCTAGAAAGTTGTCGTCTCTTTTAATATAATTAAAATCATCAAAAATATAAGTATAGTAAAAATAAAGAAAAACAACAAACAACTTCTAGTGTTAACAGTTTCGTGCTATTTAAAGATTAGTAGGGTCATTACCTAATACCTGACCATTGTGGACCTGGTCTCACCCTCCTCTGTATATATACACCTTGGTTTGTAATTCTCTCTCTAGTCTGTACTCACCCCTGAAGATGTGAATTACACGAAAGCGCTTGGGAACTTCGTGTTTTCTTCTTTCCTTGTGGTTATCAGCATATACCTAGATCACGCGCACCTACAGTGATTTACTTGCATATATATATATATATATATATATATATATATATATATATATATATATATATATATATATTATATATATATATATATATATATATATATATATATATATATATATATATATATATATATATATATATATATATATATATATATATATATATATATATATATATATATATATATGGTCATTCCCTCTTCACACCACTTCTCCACCTGTGTCTCTCCCTGCTGGAGACTACTACCAAATCATAGTCCGGAGAAGTTATTGGTCGGTCCTTCTCGGTAAAAATTTCATTAAATCTGGCGGTCGCGTACAGGAGTTCACACGGGCGGGGCCATAACAAAACAGGATTATAAGTTAAACGTGTAAAATGGTATAATGGCGCTATTTATGTTTGTCTTGCCTTAACTAGTCGTAATAGGTCAACACAAGAAATATTTAAATGGTATCACTTTATGTTAAGGGCTTCCTTATATGGACCTTCGTCCTCAGAGGATATTCTAGTAATTTTCCAAGGGGTTCGAAGGGGTGCAGCTGCCGAGTGGACATAGAGCTCGCTTCCTATTTTACGGGTCGCTGGTTCGCGCCTGGCTCACCCCCAGTCCACACAGATACACACACACACACCTTTCCCCAGTCCACACAGACACACACACACACACACACACACCTCACCCCAGTCCACACAGACACACACCTCACCCCCAGTCCACACAGACACACACCTCACCCCAGTCACCCCTCACCCCCAGTCCACAGACACACACACACCTCACCCCAGTCCACACAGACACACACACACACACACACCTCACCCCCAGTCCACACAGACACACCTCTGTGTAGTGATCCAGGAAGGGTAGACGGAGGAACAGGTGGTGGAGGAGTTTTAAAGTCATTACATCACAACTCTTTGTTTTACTATATAAGGAATAAAGAAATTTCATAACAAACCATAGACAACTTACGGGTTGTAGATGACGATGGTTAAGCGAAACCAGGTAAAATTATTCCAGTTTTCCCTGAACGGTTTTAATTTTCTTCTATAAGGTCGAGGACTTCCTGAAGCTAACTGCGATCTGCGGGAGTTTTATCATAAAAGCAACTTGTATAGTTTATTGCAAATGGAATTTCTACAATTCTAGATATATTCAGATTTTTTTGTATCTTTGTTAAAAATAAATTCTCACCCAAACGATATTTTCTTCGACAAAAAATAATGGTGGAATTATGACAGACATTGTTGATGTGTGTGTGTGTGTGTGTGTGTGTGTGTGTGTGTGTGCGTGGTAGAGGGCTGGTGAAGGACGACTTACTTTCAGGTACTGTCATGTGTCATCTCTCCGACCATCATAATCTGTCCCATCATGTAATTTTGTTGTTGTCTGAGATGCTAAGTGAATTAAAGCTATTATTATTGTTATTATTATTATTATTATTATTATTATTATTATTGATGTGAGATAATAATACTAAGTGTAAGCACCCACACCCTCCTCTTCCCCTTTACTTCCCCCTCCTCCCTATCCACTTCGTCCTCCTCCCCATCCACATCACCCTCCTTCCCCTCCATTTCACCCTCCTCCTCCTCCTCCTCCCTTCCTCCTCTCCCTTCCGTCTCCTTCTCCCCTTCCTCCTCAACACTGCCCATAATCCATCTGCCTTTTATCACATCGTTTATCACTCTTACACTCTCCCACCATTCACAAACTCTCCTCCTATTTCTCGCCTCTTCGGTCGTTCTCATGATATATACTGAACACCGAACTACTGTTGTTTCTGCGGTAGTTGAGAAGGGTACCATTGCTTGCGGTATTTAAGGAAGGTACCATTGCTTGCGGTATTTAAGGAAGGTACCATTGTTTGCGGTATTTAAGGAAGGTACCATTGCTTGCGGTATTTAAGGGAGGTACCATTGCTTGCGGTATTTAAGGAAGGTACCATTGTTTGCGGTATTTAAGGGAGGTACCATTGCTTGCGGTATTTAAGGAAGGTACCATTGTTTGCGGTATTTAAGGGTAAGTGTGGAGGGTTTATTACATAGCAAGTTGAAATATAGTGATAATATTTCAGTTTGTTTTAACGTTTGGTGTTACTGAATAGGATTAAGCTTGTAATGGCGTCTGTTAATCTTCTAGACTATACAGATGAAAACCCTTCTTCAATCTTGTTACAGTTGGGGTCTGGGGTAGTTTATGTAGTTTGGTGTTACAGTTGGGGTCTGGGGTAGTTTATGTAGTTTGGTGTTACAGTTGGGGAGGATGAGATAAACTTTAATAGTTACAGTGGTGGTGGTGGAGATGGTGGGGAGACACTGAGGGAGTACGAAGAAATGGTGGAGGTGGTGTTGGAGGTAGTGGGGATGGAGTGGTGGTGGAGATGGTGGTGATGGGAAACACACTAAGGGAGGAGGAGGAAAAGGAGGAGATGGAGGAGAAGGATGTGGGTGGTGGTGGGGGAGGCGGTGGTGGTGGGTGGACTGCAGGGTTGCTCACACACACACCCACACTGGTGCCTCACTCTCTCCCGGACCGTCGTCACAACAACACTGACCGCTTCTCCTTCTCTCACCTGGTTAACTCACAACACTTGACATTTTATTACAAGTGACGACTTTTAAATGTGAAACGAAAAAAAAACCCCAGAAAAACCAAAAGATTAAAAAAAAATAAGTGAAGTGAAAACGCTACTTGGAAATTTAAACTTTTGGGTATTTTCTGACTCGTGACACAAAAAGTTTGAGACTCGTAAAACTTTTGTTATTAGAAAAATATGTAAACTACAGCATGGACTACAAACTTAAAATATATGTGATTAGTTTTTTAAATATTTCAGTTGTACCGGGAAGTTTTTTGTGTATGTGTGTTTTCTTAATTATAATTGTTGTGATTTTTTATAGGATAATTTCATTTCTGATTCTAAAATCTTATTTAGAAATAGATTTTGAAGATCCTGAGCGCCTGTACTGCCATCTTTTGTGTCATGTGCGTGAATATGGGTATGTATGGAGGGGGAGGGGCGTGTGTGTGTGTGTGTGTAATAATGTTGTCGTGGGTGTTGCTGTAGTGGGTGATGCTGTGATGGGTGTAGTGGATGATGCTGTGAAGGTTGTCGTGGGTGGTGCTGTGAGGGTTGTCGTGGGTGTTGCTGTGATGGGTGTAGTGGATGATGCTGTGATGGGTGTAGTGGGTGTTGCTGTGGTGGATGATGCTGTGAAGGTTGTCGAGGGTAGCGCTGTGAGGGTTGTCGTGGGTGGTGCTGTGAGGGTTGTCGCGGGTGGAGCTGTGAGGGTTGTCGAGGGTGGCGCTGTGATGGATGATGCTGTACACTGCTGTGATAGGTCTCCTGAGACGTGCTGAGAGCTAGATATTATACCCCTTGTTTACGACACAGATAACCCGTGTCACCTACAGGGCGCTGAGACAGGTAACCAGGTGGTGAGGATAACCAGAAAGGTGTCCTCTGCTGATTAAATAAACTATAGCACAGTAGTAACTTTATCGGGTGGTGATAGTGAAGCAGACGTCGGCACACCAGCAGTAGAAGTTGGTCTCTGCTGGCGGGCGGGCCCTTCTGCTGTCTTCTACATAATCCAGGTAAGCAGACGTTCTACTTCATCATAACAAATATACCTGTTCCATCACGTTTGGCAAGAAATTGAATACGGTTGATGGATGAATAAGTAGACAGGACGTTCATATACGTTTGAGTGAAAGGAGAATGTTGTTTTTTAATTGATAGTTGGATTTAAAATTAGATATGAATAATAGACAAATCTTTCCTTTATAATACCTAATAAAAGAACCGGGGTGTAGTAGTGTTAGGAGTGTACACAAGACCTAATATTGTCTTATAATGAGGAAGAGTCTCATCAACACTTCAGTATTTTTAACAATTATATCTGTTGATGTGAGAGCTATGGTGTGTGTGGGAGGGGGGGGGAGAGATGACGTGAGGAGAGGAGGGAAAGAGGATGTAGGGAGGGGAGATGACGTGGGAGAGGGGAATCAGGAAGATGAGGTGGAGGGGAGAGGAGAGGATGTGTGAGAGGGGACACTGGAGAACAGGAATGTGAGAGAGACAGAGGGAGTGTGGCGTTAATATATTCATTAAATTGTATAACCATGAGAAGATGACTTACCAACCTGGAATTAATATACGGTGCATCATTCTGGGCCGAGCATCATAATGATTAATGCGGGACTAGGAGATACACATACCACACACGTAGACCGACAGCCCAGAGGATTGATTGAGTTACGATCATTTGGCTGAACTTTCCTAAGACCTTCCTTGGGGTCCCCCTGAACACAGAATGACCAATCCCAACAATTTCATCGCTAGCTTTTTACCCGGCAGCTCTTCCCCAAACTTTGTCCTCAGTACCTAATGCCTATTTAATCTGATGAATCTCTAATAAGACAGAGCTGTATTTGGTAGCAATGTCTTTTATGACATTAGTGTATTTTAAATCTGATATCACTAAAAGCCAAAACATCCTGACAATATAATATCACTATTTTCTCCATGGCCAAAATAAAAATGCCCATCCAAATATTTGGCCAAGTTCTCTTCACTCTGCTCACAACTTTGCTTTTAACATGAAACGACTTTGATAATCCTAGAATATAGAAAAAAATCCCTTCTCTTGGTGACTTTATTAGGTTACTCGTCGTCAGTGTCGCTCTCAGTGTCTTCACTCCAGGCATTCTCTTGATAAAAATAAATAAATCTGAGAGAGTTGCCTGATCTGTGGTACAATTCAGTGCAGAGAGGGAGTCTGGAACGTGGTTTCCAGGAATCCACTGGGGCTGAAGTCCATTGGTGGTTGCCAACCAGCTATAATCGCAGGGATTCCCGTCGCCAGTTGGATTAGGTCTGTCTGCCTTCCTCCATACTCTGGTAACTTAGTTTGCACGTTTGATGTGGAGTAAAGTGGTCTTCTCACAAGGAGGAAGGAGGGCACAGTTAATCCTTTTCAAATTGGTGAGTATTGCTGTCTTCCCTCCGCTGCTGCTAACTTTCAGGAAAGCTTTGTACCAACATTAATTGAAGGTGTTGCCTGAATACCCATACATAGAGCAGATGAACCCTGTGACTCCCTCAGTGTCTACTTCGTTTGATGCTAAACTCCGAAGATATATGATAGTGTTCAAGTCTTCCTCTAACCGACTAAAGGGTTTCATCTTCCCTTTCCGAAAGAAAGCGGAAGTGAAGTCGCACCCAGTTAGGGCGTAATCAAGCACGACATCCGTTAGACCATCATGTTCCCTTTCAAGCCCTTCAGTCAGCCAAGACATGCCTACAAACCCACCGGATACGCTTTGACATCAACAGCAACATCATCTTGTTTTGTTTCTTTTGCGACTTCAATCATTTCTTGCTAGAGGTAGAGTGATCGGGTCCATATATGTAACCTCCGTCCACATCGAATTTAGAAAATAAGCTGATGTAAAATGTCACCCATATGTTATGAACCGGGAGTAAAAGCGAATTTGAACCACACGGGTTATGGGTGGTTGTTGCCGGTAGAAAGCCAGAGCTAAAAGTGTTCACGGAACCCCAAGGAAGTATTGACCAAAGTTTTAGCCAAATGTTCCTCACTTTGATTAAAACCATTTTTGTTGCCATCTTTGAGGTTCAATTTCGAGGCTTAAGCTAGAGTTCTGATGCAGCAGCAACTGTATATTAGATAGGTGGATAATAATCATTTATTTGTTATATTCAGGTTAATTTGGTTTATTTATTGAGGTGTGAACATTAACCCCTTGACGATGATGATTTAACCACTTGAATACGAATACTACGATATTGCAAATGAGAGTATTAATTCATCGTACTGAAGGGGTTAATTCATCGTACTCGGGTTAATTTATCGTACTCAGAGGGGGTTAAGTCAATGTGTTAAAGTCATTACACAGTCGCCTTCTTCTTACGTGTTCATTGTGTACCTTGGCGTGAGTCTGATGCAACTCCCTAATATTCTAAAGCATTTCCTTATCTTTCTTTCTCCGTCTTTTTCTCCTTCCCTCCCTTGCGACAAACCATGACAAATTACATAACACAGACTCGCATTTCCCATTTCAGTTCGACAGGTATTTCATTCAGACTCGTAATACGTATGCGACAAAAACTGACGTATACGACAATAATTTACATAAGAAGCCTCAACATCATCTAATGAACGCAAGCTTGCCTGGAAATGTTAAGATAGATTAAGTTAGGTTAGGTTAGCATTATGTTAGATTAGGTTAGTGTTAAGTTAGATTAGGTTAGTGTTAGGTGAGCATACGGTAAATTAGTGTTAGGTTAGGTTAGCATAGGTTTAGTAAATTTAGATTAGGTTTGGTTAGCATTGTGTTAGATTAAGTTAGTGTTAGGTTAGATTAGGTTAGCATACGGTAAATTAGTGTTAGGTTAGGTTAGGGTGTTTCATCATCACCTGATAGAAGTTGGGGAGTCTAATCCCCAGGTAAGCCTTGATCAATTTCATTCACCTCTGGAATTAATTTCACTGAAATAAATAAAAAAAGTTTGTCAAGTTTTTCCTTCTTGTTAGTCAGTGTTTTGAATAGTGTGTGTGTGTGTGTGTGTGTGTGTGTGTGTGTGTACTGCAAGTGTAAGTATTTATTATAATTATTTTCACCAAACAAGTTTTCGAAGGTGTAATTCCCGATTGTGTTGTATATATTCCTAGTTCTTATGTCAAATTTCCTAATTCTTGTGTACAATTCCCAGTTCCCATGTATAATTCCCAGCTCTTGTACATAAATTCCCAGTTCCCGTGTATAATTCCCAGCTCTTGTACATAAATTCCTAGTTCTGCCCGTGTATATTTCTCAGCTCCAGTACATCATCTCAGAGCCATGCCTACGGTAGGTACACTGGATACAGACCACTTCAACGCTAAGTTATGACTGTGTCATAACTTTGAGGGGGCTAAAAGCTGGGCTGAGAGAGAGAGAGAGAGAGAGAGAGAGAGAGAGAGAGAGAGTGTGTGGTGTGGTGTAGTGTGTGTGGTGTGGTGTGGTGTGGTGTGGTGTGGTGTGGTGTAGTGTAGTGTGTGTGGTGTGTGTGCAGAACATCTCTGGTCAAGACTTTTCCTTAACACATTTCACCTTTGTTTGACAGCTGGAAAAATGAAACCCAGCTGTGGACACACCCTACCGATACTTCTCTTCCCCTCTCCCTTCGCCTCCTTCGTTTTCCTCCCTCTCCCTCCTCTTTCTCCCTCTTCCTCTCTCCCTCCTCCCCTCTTCCTCTCTCCCTCCTCTTTCTCCCTCTTCCTCTCTCCCTCCTCTTTCTCCCTCTTCCTCTCTCCCTCCTCTTCCTCTCTCCTCCTCCCTCTTCCTCTCTCCCCTCCTCCCTCTTCCTCTCTCCCACTCCCCTTCCTCTCTCCCTCCTCCTCCGTTTTCCTCTCTCCCTCCACCTCCTTTTCTTCCTCTCTCCCTCCTCCTCCTCCCTCTTCCTTTCTCCCTCCTCTTCCAGTCTCGTCTGTTCCCTTCATCCTTTATTTATTATTTCTCTCATATTGAACAAAGATTTGAACTCCACTGAACGTTCTCCTCTTCTCATCGTGAAAACACACACACACACACACACACACACACACACACACACAATCACTTAATCTAACTTAAACCTAACATAATTTAATCTAATCATAACTTAACAGAGTACAGTACTGGGACTGACAAAAGCAAACGGCATGGCGGGAACGGGACAAGGACCAATTAGCGTTCGTTAAGGTATATGTATGTACAACAACACCCAATCAGCATACGTCATGCCCAGAAACGAGTGGGATTTATTATTAAGCTTAAGGAAGAAGGGAAAGAGAAACCATGCACTCAACCTCAAGTGGGTGGGATTCTTCATCATAAATCCCCAACACAAAGTCATAAGTCTTCCATAACTTCTCCAATAAGTCTTTCTGGTCACATGAGTCTAATGAAAACGTCTCTTTCTCCTCCTAGGAAGTTATTACGCTTTCTTGAGCATTAATTTTGTCTAATGAAACGGCTGAAGATCTTTTTTCGCCTGTGATGTTGAGGAGAATTATAGAAAACGGTGAACATCTGAGGGTTAACTATAAGATGATATATTTCTGTAAATTCAACTAAGGACAGCTTAAGTGGGGCATTATAAGATTTATAGTATTTCGTTACGTGTCTAATGAAACTGAATGGCTTTTGGTCTGTCAAGTTAAGGAGATAAAAGAAAATTATGACCTTGTTAGGGTAAACTATAGGATATTGATGTGGGTCTGTGTTTAGGAGGACGAGAACCAGAAGACATGAGGGAAACGGATGATGATGAGACGAAGAATACTATGAAGATTTAAGAGATACAAAAGATAACAAAAAGAAGATAGAGAATGATGAAAGACGAAGTGGAAGATAAGGAAGATTCAAGGGATACAATGGATGATAAAAAGAGTTAGGAAAGTGATGAAAGACGGAGTGGGAAAGTTGAGGATGAGATGGAATTAAGAAAGATGTGGAAAGATATACTCGTGATGTAGTAATGGATAAGGAGAAGTAAGTGGGAGACAGAAGAGAATAATGATGATTAGGAGTGGTGAAGGCGAGGAAGAGGAGCTGGAGAGGTAAAGATGATGGACTGGAGAGGTGAGGATGATGGGCTCGTGGTGGTGTCCTTCCTGATGAGGCTTTTGTGACGGCTGCTGTAAGAAACCATCCAAGTACACACACATACATACACACACACACACACACACACACGCACACACACACACACACGCAACTGCACACGCACACACACACATACACACACATGAACACACTGCCCTACACTGTCACTATGTTGAAATGAACTGTAGTTTGAGCCGATCCCCATCTAAGTTATTATATGTCTTATTTGTGCCACTTATGTTACTTGTATATTTTTGTAATTGCAACCCATTCCCCAAATATGTAACTGTAAATTTTCAGCCTCTGGCTCCAAGCTCTTTCAATAAACCGTTAATTATTATTATTATTATTATTATTATTACACGCACACTCACACGCACACACACACACACACACACTCACATACATACACACACACACACGCACTATATTAACATTATATACACCGCACAAGCAACACGAGAAATACCCATTAAAAAGATATCAATCAGTTCTCTTAGCTACATTACAAGTCGCAATATACACCTGATTATTTAACTCAGTTTCCCATGTGAGAGAAAATATAAGTTTAGTTCACTGTAACACTTAAATATATACAAAGAAAAAAGTCGCTCCTTTCCTTATGAGAGAAATATTTTCCTTCACTTTAAAAAGAAAAGGAAATTCGCTTTATTTGTGGTTCTCCCATTTTCTGGAAGCTGGCGTACCGTCTCGTTCAGGTGGTGGACGAGAGAGAGAGAGAGAGAGAGAGAGAGAGAGAGAGAATGATGATGTTGATGATGATGGAGTAATACAACTTATATAGTCATTATTCTCCATTTGTCTTCTTCCGCGTGTCTCATTCAGTTCAGGGAGTTGGTGGACTGACTGTGCCTAAAACCTGGGTGACTGTCTGGAAGTTGAGGGACTGTTGACTGGAGGTTTAGGGGACTGTTGACTGGAGGTTTAGGGACTGTTGACTGGAGGTTTAGGGACTGTTGACTGGAGGTTTAGGGACTGTTGACTGGAGGTTTAGGGATTGTTGACTGGAGGTTTAGGGACTGTTGACTGGAGGTTTAGGGACTGTTGACTGGAGGTTTGTGGACTGTCGACTGGAGGTTTAGGGACTGTTGGACTGGAGGTTTAGGACTGTTGACTGGAGGTTTAGGATTGTTGACTGGAGGTTTAGGGACTGTTGACTGGAGGTTTAGGACTGTTGACTGGAGGTTTAGGACCGTTGACTGGAGGTTTAGACTGTTGACTGGAGGTTTAGGGACTGTTGACTGGAGGTTTAGGGACTGTCGACTGGAGTTTAGGACTGTCGACTGGTTTAGGGACCGTCGACCGGAGGTTTTGACGTTGACTGGAGGTTTAGGGACTGTTGACTGGAGGTTGAGGGACTGATGACTGGAGGCTTAGGGACTGTTGACTGGAGGTTTAGGGACTGTTGACTGGAGGTTTAGGGACTGTTGACTGGAGGTTGAGGGACTGATGACTGGAGGCTTAGGGACTGTTCACTGGAGGTTTAGGGACTGTTCACTGGAGGTTTAGGGACTGTTGACTGGAGGCTTAGGCTAACGTTGCGATCTCGGAACATTGAATACTAACCTAACCTAACCTAACCTAACCTAACCTAATCCAATTAATCTACCCTACCCCACCTTGCCCTACCCTACCCCTAACCACCAGAACAATAACAATCCAATAAGCTCACCTTGGCCACCTGTATTAATGAAAAAGGCATCTGGGTACATAAACACCTCAGCTAAGCCATACCAAAGCCACCTCAGCTAAGCTATACCAAAGCCACCTCAGCTAAGCCATACCAAAGCCACCTCAGCTAAGCCATACCAAAGCCACCTCATAGGGAAAGGGTATTTATAGCATCATAACATAAGCTCATTAAATATTTACAACTAATAAGACGGTTTTTTTTTTTTTTTTTAGTAATTGGAATGTATGTTTTTGTCCGGTCAATTAGATGAGATGTATAGGTTTTAATGGAGTGTGTCCTTTATATGTCTGTTTCTGTCTTTGTCTGTCTGTTTCTGTCTTTGTCTGTCGGTTTTTTGTCTTTCTCTGTCTATTTTTGTCTTTCTCTGTCTGTTTTTGTCTTTCTCTGTCTATTTTTGTCTTTCTCTGTCTGTTTCTTTCTTTGTCTGTCTGTTTCTCTTTTTCTCTGTCTGTTTCTTTCTCTGTCTGTTTCTTTCTTTCTCTCTCTCTCTCTGTTTCTCTCTTTCTCTGTCTAAATATTTCTGTCTGTTTCTTTCTTTGTCTGTCTGTTTCTCTCTTTGTCTGTTTCTCTGCTTCTCTCTCTCTCTGTTTCTTTCTTTCTCTGTCTATATCTTTCTTTCTCTGTCTGTTTCTTTCTTTCTCTCTGTTTCAATATCTCTGTCAGTCTGTCTCTCTATCGTAGTTAATCAGAGTAACGGGTAGAGAGATGAAACTATTAATGGTTGTTATTATATTGTTAATTGATGGAAATTGATGCACAGGTTACACAGTGATAATGTGACAGTGATTGATGTGACAGGTGTGATAATGGTGACAGGTGTGATATGGTGACAGGTGTGATATAGTGACTTAACGGACAGATCAAGCAGACAGAAGAACAGTGAAGGATTAATGCTATATAACTCTCTCCTGGTGATAATAGCCGGGTGAGGGGGGTAGGGGTGACATAAATAATGGTGAAATTAATCAACGGGGAACTTGGCTATTGGCTGCTGAGATGAGTATTAGTAGCCAGCTTAGGATGGGAGATGAGTCGAGGCATTAATTAATTTCACAACGGCACATATTAATAGATGGTCGACTAAGGTGGTTGAACCCTCCTCTTACTAATCGAGTCCGGGAGAGAATTGTTTTTTTTATTGCTATTTTGAGCTGAGGAAAAATCTTATGTGTGAGAGATATGTTTCATAGTATCATGTTGAAGGGTTGGTTATATGAAATATGTTTCTGATGTTCCGTGTTTGTTTTTTATTATCTGTCAGCTGCTTCATATGAGTCAGTGTTCTATTACTCTCCGTACTGGTTAACTATGAAACTAGGTTCAGAAGCTTTGGTATAAGATGGTGTTCTGTGTCTCGTTATGTATGGAACATAGTTCACAAGCAATACCAGATACAAGTTCATTCATATCATATAAATGACTTTTTTTAATTTAACTGCAATACATTTCCTAATTAAATGACACAAGAAGATTATTTTATTTGAAAATATGAAGGAACTTTTGTTGGTTAAGTAAATTAATTGAATTTTTCTTTAATCTTTATTGTTCAAATTGCGTAAATTGGCATAACACTTTAAGGAAAAAGCATTGATACTTTATATTTTTTTGTAAATTATAATACTGTACTTCTAGTGACATTTGATGACTCGTCGACCGTGTTTTCACCATGATTATACTGAGAGAAGCTCCATATTGGTATTCTGAGAGAGGTAAAAAATTAGGCCACATTCTTCACGTAGCGGGAAGGACTGAAGGTTCGTAAGGTTGATGAAAAAGAAGAGAGGAATTTTTATATGCAAGGGACGTGTTGGTCCGTGGACGAATTACCACGGGGGAAGTGGAGTGAGGCTCTCTCTCTCTCTCTCTCTCTCTCTCTCTCTCTCTCTCTCTCTCTCTCTGTGTGTGTAGGGCACTACCACGGGGAAGATGGCGCTCTCTTTAGGCAAACCATGGGGGAAGGAGCGAGGTGTTCTCTCTCTAGAGTAGGCAATACCATGTGGGGAAATGGAGTGAGGTTTTCACTCTCTCTATAGGCACTACCATGGGGGAAATGGAGGTGTCTCTCTCTCCCGGCACTACTATGAGTAAGGAGGAGGTGAGCCCCGGCACTACTGCGGGAGGCAGGACAAGATCTCTCTCCCTGGCACTACTATGGGAGTAAGGAGGGAGGATCTCTCTCCATGTGATGACGCCTCACTGGTTACACACAGCGGAGCATCAGCTGAAAGAGTCCGCCTCACTCTCACCACCACACCCTGGACCTGGAATTGTGTGAGTGTTACCATCAGCTTCAGTGGGAGGAGGGAGGGGGTGGATACTGAGGTAGGGTTGAGAGTGAGGGGGAAAATTGGAGAGAAATGAGGGGTTGGATAGTGAGGTAGGGACTGAGATGAGGGGCTGAGGAGGATGGAGGCTGAGAGTGAGGAGGGGCTGGAGATGGAGGAGACTGGAGGTGATGGGGCTGGAGAGGATGGGGCTGAGGAGTGACGGGAGGCTGGAGAGTGATGGCTGAGAGTGATGGAGGGGCTGGAGAGTGAGGGTGGGGTTGTTCAGTGAGGTAAGGGCTGAGAGAGCCCCCTTCCTCCCATTCCTAATTCACGTGCTATTCAGTTTAATTCACCATTTGACTACTATAATGGACCATCATAATGAACCGTATTCAGAGGACTTTGTAAATACGCCTTTAAGGAAATCCAAGTGTGGTCATTACGGTAGAAAAAATACAACAACAATATTTTTCACTGATCTTTTCATATAAGGTCACAAACACATTGGAGTAAGGATAATGAGATTTTTTATTTATATAGGGATTAAGGGGAGGATAAGTATACCATTATGTCAAAGTGATAAGAGGAAAAAAAAAACATAATCTGAAGGTCTTTGCCACAATAAGGTCTAAATCCCTCCCCCCCCCTTTTTTTTTTACAATTTTCTTCTTAGTTTTATTATTGTCGTCCTGTTCTTGTTGGTTCTTCCCGTGTGATGATACTTGTGTTCTTTTTTATCTACGTTCTATGTCCCTTCTTTTTACTTTCCATCTTATTTCATTGTAATTTCAATCATCATTCCATCTACTTACCGTCACCCCTCTTTATTCCTTTGTTCTTCATTCTAGTTTTTGTCATTATTCTTCATATTTGTCATCTCCTTCCCTTCAACTTATCATTACCCTTCTTCTTTCCCTCTTCCTTCCTTCTGCCAGTCCTGCCTGTGTGTGTCTGCTGAGGTATCGTAGTTGTTGTTGTAAGTTCTTTGTTCTCAAGAAAGTGAAGAAACAGTTACTAAGGTTAGGTTAAGTTAGGTTCTGTAATGTTAGGTCAAGTTCGGGTAGGTTAAGTTAGGTTAGATTATGTAGCGTTAGGTCAGGTTAGGGTAGGTTAAGTTATATTATGTAATGTTAGTTTAGGTTAGGTTAGGTTAGGTTAGGGTCTTTAATCATAAGGTGATATAAGCTGGGGTGCCTAATCTTCAGGAGATCTTTAAAAGCGTTTAAGTTTGTGTCTCAGAATAGTTAACCGTGGACTCTGCTCCTTGGCTTTGATCACTACACCAGCTTGAAGATTTTCCACGACTTGGCCTCGGTATTACCACCAGACGCGGCCTTTCTCGATTAATCACACCATCACAAAAAATCACCCTCTAGCTACCACCACCACCACCACCACCACCGTCGCCACCGCACCACTACCACCATCACTACCACCATCACTACCACCACTACTAAGACCATCACTACCGTCACTACCACTGCCACCATCACTACCAGCACTACTAAGACCATCACTATCGTCACTACCTCTGCCACCATCACTACCTTCACTACCACCACCACCACCCGTGATGTTGCCTTTAATAAAGCTACTGACTCCTCCTCCTTGTCATCACCATCAACAACAGCTTCCCATACCACACCCCTCTCCGCCACCATAACACATCCCTCTCCACCACGGCAATACATCCATCTCCACCACCACACCACATCTCTCTCCGCCACCATAACACATCCCTCTCCACCACGGCAATACATCCATCTCCACCACCACACCACATCTCTCTCCACCACTACAACACATCCCTCTCCACCACTACAACACATCCCTCTCCACCACCACAGCACATCCCTCTCTACCACCACAACACATCCCTGTACCACCACAACACATCTATTTCCACCGCCACCACATCACATCTCTCCACCATCATAACAGCACATCCCTCCGGCCACCACATCACAGCTTTCTCCACCACCACAACAACACATCCTTCTCCACCACCACAGTTCATCCCTCTCCACCACCACAGCACATCCCTCTCCACCACCACAACACACCTCTCTCCACCACCACAGCACATCCCTCTCCACCACCACAGCACATCCCTCTCTACCACCACAACACATCTATTTCCACGGCCACCACATCACAGCTTTCTCCACCACCACAACAACACATCCTTCTCCACCACCACAGTTCATCCCTCTCCACCACCACAGCACATCCCTCTCCACCACCACAACACACCTCTCTCCACCACCACAGCACATCCCTCTCCACCACCACAGCACATCCCTCTCCAATAGTGAGTCAGCTAAAATCTACAGAGCCAAATGCCGGAACGTAAACGACAGAAATTATAGTCCGGTTGAGAAAAATTTCCCACTGGAATTCTGCTGTTTTCCGTAAGTCAGTCGGGTGAGTTTTGTCCGCCAGAGTCAGGGAGAACTTTTGTGTGTTGGCCTGTCAGTCAGCTTGATTATTTGTGTGTGTTTGTCTGTCAGTCAGCTTGATTATTTGTGTGTGTTGGCCTGTCAGTCAGCTTGATTATTTGTGTGTGTTGGCCTGTCAGTCAGCTTGATTATTTGTGTGTGTTTTGTCTTGAAGTCAGAATGAGTGTTTGTGTGTTTTGTCAGTCAGGTTTAGTGGAAATTTTTGTGTGATTCGGTTGTTGTATTAAGAGTGGATTTGTGTTATTTTCTCTGGCAGTCAGAGTGAGTTTCTATGTTTTGCTAATCAGTCAGAGTGAATTTGTCTGAGCTGTCCGAGTTAAAGGGAACTTTAGTGATTTTTTATCCCAGTCTAAATCAGCCTTAACTATGGTAGAAAACTTGCATTCCCTTGACAAGACTTCTAATAAGAGACATCCCTGTGTTATAGATAAGTCTGTCAGATGTTTTCAAGTTAAAGAGTTCCTCGAGTGTCAGATTCATCATGGTGTTAGTGGGATTTTTAAAGTCTGATTCCTGTGTGACTCAGAATTTCAATTATTTTAGATTTTTCTCGTTTGGTCGGTCTCGCTTGTGTCAGAATTAACAATCAGCGTCATCCCTTTGTCTAATTAATTGTTGTATCTGTTCTGTGTTCCTCTTCATCTCTCTTTCCTTTCTCTTCTTCCTTCTCCCCATTTCTCTCTTTTCTCCTTTTCTTCTCCTTTATTCGTCTTCCTTCATTTATTTCTTAATTACCTTCCTTATTTTCCCTCTCCTCCATCCTCATCCCCGTCCTCCATATCCTTCCCATCCCTCTCATTATCTTCTTTTCTTCCTCTTTGTCCTTACCATCCCCCTTATTATCCTTCCCATCCCTCTTAATACCATTCCCATCCCTATCATTATCCTCCTTTATTTCTGACTTCTCCTTCTTTAATGTTCTTCCTCTTTCTCCTAATCCTTCCCCCCACCTATACCTACCCCCTTCTCCTTCCTCCATCCTATCTTCCTTTCTCATCCATCACCAGCCTCCTCCATCTCCATTCCCACCCTGATGACCCTCTCCTTACACACACACACACACACACACACACACACACACACACACACACACACACACACACACACACAGAAGTTAAATATGTTGGTTGGTTGGAGACGAGTTTACCCCCCACACCCCACCCCAACCATCCCTTGGCCGCCGTCAAGTCCAAACACGTTTTCCTTTTAGCGGGTTTTCTTGGCATATTTTGTGGTGGAGGATTTGTTAAAAGTCTCCGCAACTCAACTGCCCCGGTTAAAAGACCTCTCCTATACTCTTCCTCTGCTGGCCTGTGTAGGACGCTGGTGGTCTGCTTATTGGCCTGCTGGTTGTCGTGGTAAGTATAGGGCTGTGTATAGTCTTCTGGGTAGGACAGTTCTGTGTTTATTTTATATACTGGACTGTATGTGTGGTGTTCGATTGGACCAAATTACACCGTTTATTTCTCTCTCTCTCTCTCTCTCTCTCTCTCTCTCTCTCTCTCTCTCTCTCTCAAAGAGCTAGTGGAATACGATCGATCAGCCTGACCAATGGGTCGTGAGGATGGTGGGCAGCGGCCAGTCGAATCCGGATTCCCTCCTCCTCACTATTCACGAACGCCAATACATATAAACATCACGCAGTCCACTAGCGTCAATACTGTACTCAATCCACTGATGTCAATACTGTACTCAATCCACTGATGTCATTACTGTACTCAATCCACTGATGTCATTACTGTACTCAATCCACTGATGTCAATACTGTACTCAATCCACTGATGTCAATACTGTACTCAATCCACTGATGTCATTACTGTACTCAATCCACTGATGTCATTACTGTACTCAATCCACTGATGTCAATACTGTACTCAATCCACTGATGTCAATACTGTACTCAATCTAAGAACGTCAATATTGTACTCTGTCATTCGAACTTTTAACACTGTACCCAATCTACGAGCGTAAATTCTACTGGTCTTCGAAAGTCAATATCCTCTCTTTATCTCTTATCTTGCTCCTATATCTTCCAAGTCTAGTCTTTCGATCTTTTCTCTCTTTCTCACTCACTATCTTATCTTCTCTCTCTCTCTCTCTTCTTCTCTTTTCTCTGGACTGCCCGGAAATCATAAACATCTCTAGCTGTTTAAAAGGAGAAAAAGCGAGACTGAAAGTTATGTTGAGCACAAATCTCCTGTTGAGAGAGAGAGAGAGAGAGAGAGAGAGAGAGAGAGAGAGAGAGAGAGAGAGAGAGACCTCCATTGTTTCGTCATTTGTTTGGTAATCCTAAAGACCACTTGTGTTTCGGTCTTGTATATTATAACCTTCTTGTCTCACGCACTCACGCACTTATCCCTTATATTAATAAACAAGAAAATTCAGAATAAAATATTTTCATCACCGGTTTAGATATAAAGTGATTTAGAATTCTGAACACAATTTTAAACTATTCTGAACATTTGTGTTACGAATAAATACGGCGACACATTGTAAACTACTAACAAGGGGAATTACAACGTATTGAACATTTGTTTTATACATTTTTAAAACACGTGAATGCGATTAGATTTTGTTTTTTACTTTTGTGTT
>NW_024737068.1:12882816-13035316 GCF_018991925.1 Homarus americanus
ACGACAACAGTAACAGTAGAAGGAACAGTAACTAAAAAGTAACAGTAGCAGGAACTGTAACAGTAACAGGAACTATAGCAGTAATAGTAGAAGGAACATGAACAACAACAATAACAGAAGCAGGAAGAGGAGCTACAACAGTAACAGTAGCAGTAACAGGAACTACAGCAAGAGCAGTAACAGGAAATACAACAGTAACAGTAACAGGAGCTATAACAGTGACAGGAACTACAACAGTAACAGTAGCAGGAATAATGAAATAAATTGAAAGTCGAGGAAGAGAGTAGAGGAAAAAGGTGAAAAAAGTAACAAGAAAGAAGTGGAAGTATGAGGAAAAAGAAGATATAAAAACAGAATAGGAAAAAAGACAAAAAAGAAAGAAGAAGGAAATGTGAAAATAATCTACACTAAAAGAAAAAAAGAAAAAAAAAGAAAAAAAAAATACACCTAACCCTTTTTTTTTAAGGATCTGGGAATGATTTAGGAATTGGTGGGATTTTAAGAAGTAGTCAAGAAATTGGGAATGACTAATGGATCCATGGCAGAGATGATGTGAGATTGATAATAGGAATCTGGGAATGGATTGGGAATTTGAGAACTCCATCGGGAATCTGCAGAGAGAAATTTAGGAAAAAGTACGTTTGAAATTTAGGAATGCTTATGGAATTTCGTAACAAGTAGGAATGGTTGGAATTTTGGAATTAGCAGGGTGTTAGGCTTCTGTAGGTGCGTGTGTGTGTGTGCGCGCTAAGCAAAGCAACACTAGATTGTATTGTTTTTGGCAGAAAGAGAGAGAGAGAGAGAGAGAGAGAGAGAGCGAGCGCACCAACTTCCACACACCACCACCAACCTACTGTAGTTTCATCATGGGGTATTTCTCTCTCTTTCCACGCCCACCTCATCCTCTCTCTTTCCACGCCCACTTTCTCTCACTTTCCACCCCTCTCTCTATCTCTTTCTTTCCACCCCTCACTCTCTATTTCCCACATTTCTTTATTTCTCCCCCCTCTCTCCCCCTTCCGCTCTTTCCCCCCTTCCGCTCTTCCCCCCTTCCGCTCTTCCCCCTTCCGCTCTTTACCCCTTTCACTCCTCCCTCCCCTTCTCTCTCTCTTTCTATCAAGAACAGTACAATCTAGTGTTGCTTTGCTTAGCGCACACACACACACACACACACACACACACACACACACTCATTATCTCCAGCGCCAGGCGAGCTGGAGGACAATGGCAGAAAATCCTCATTACTTAAGAATCCTCAAGTGTGTTGATTTGTCATGTTTATTACATCCTGAGGAAGCTCCTGGTGCGTGGGCTACCCTCAGTGTGGCCGTAGTAGATCCTCAATGGATAGACGAATTAACCTAACCTAACCTAACTTAACCTGATCTAATCTAACTAAGCTAACCTTAGTATGCCGCCGTAGCTCCACAATGGGTAGGTGAATTAATGGAAGCTAACCTAACTTGACTTGACCTAACTAGTCCTGTTCTAACCTAACGTAACCTAACCTAACCTAATCTCCTAACCCCAGTGAAACCGCCGTAGCTCCTCAATGTATAGATGAATGTTCTCAACCCAACCCAACCCAACCACAGAGACATTGGTAAATTCTATGAACGTCGACGAGTCTGATAATCATAACCTAATTATTTTATCAAGAGAGGCTTATAGGGGTCCAGGGAGATAACGTGTATTTAGCTTTTAAGAAAAACATATATATATATACTTCCCTTATGTTTACTTAAAAGTGTGTATATGTCTCTGTTTCTCTTTGGTCTAACTTGAGAACACTTTGATCTCTCCCATTCAAAGTTTTAGATTAGTTGTAGTTGATCGTGAAAGGTCAGGCAAAAAGTTTAAGGTCAAATACACACTCTTGTCAGTAAAGGTCATGATATATATGTGATTTACACGAAAGCGCTTGGGAACTTCGTGTTTTCTTTTTCCTTGTGTGTGTGTGTGTGTGTGTGTGTGTGTGTGTGTGTGTGTGTGTGTGTGATCTGTCTTACAACACTTCAAGACGTCGACTTCGAATTTTCAAATTGTGATGAGAATTATTCCTTTTCAGGGGTTAAGGTCATGATGGTCAAGTTCGAAGTCATGAGTCAGGTCAAGGTCATGATGGTCAGGGGAAGGTCATGAGGGTCAAGGTCACGGTCACGGTCATGAGTCAGTTCAAAGTTATAGGGGGTCAGAGGTCAAGGTCACGAGTCAGAGGTCAAGGTTACGAGGGTCAGAGGTCACTGGAGCGGGTCTAAGGTATTGCCTCTAAGCTGTCACATTAACTTCCATCCTCAACCCAACAATTCCAGAGTTATGGCGAGTTATGCCTCCTGTTCCCGGCCCTCATCTTATAGTACACAAATTTCGGAAAATATCTCGAATATCGAAACATACCCCAAAAGAACGGAATACACACCAAAATATCGGAATATTCCCAAATATCAAAATATACCTCAAATTATCAGAATACTCATCAAAATATCAGAGTACACTAAAAAAAAAAATATACCCCAAAATATCGGAATGCACACTAAAATATCGGAATAAACACTCCCAAATATCGGACAATTCCTCCATCATATTGCCTTGTGGTTGCACGGATCTCCCCTCCCGATTGAAAAAAAGAAAAAGAAAAAATATAATAGAAAAATAAGGAAATGAAAACAGAGGGAAACGCATAAATATGTACATAGGCAAATGGCAAAAATGTAGAAAGCACAGAATAGTTTACGAAATGTGAGTATTGTAAATATGAAATAAACTTTTCTGGACTTCACACTGTATCTGTCTAGGAATTATTATTATTATTATTATTATTATTATTATTATTAGTATTAGTATTAGTATTAGTATTAGTATTATTATTATTATTATTATTATTATTATTATTATTATTATTATTATTCAGAGCGTGAGGTGGGGGAGGGAAGGATGGAATAGTGTGTGGCAGATATGAAATGACTTCTCAATGGAGGTCTTTTATATGCATATAATCCCCCGTCTCTCTCTCCCTCTCTCTCTTTCTCTTTCTTTCTCTCTCTCTCTCTCTCTCTCCCCCTTTTATTATTTTTTCTATCTATTTCTCTCTTTCTTTCTCTTCACAGACACACACAATTCTTGTTTAGTAATACATTGGCCATTGGAGGAGCTGAGAGAAAGACGAAAAGGAGGAAAGGGGGGGTGAGAAGGACAGGACAGGAGGAGAGGGAAGAGAGACCGTGGGAGAAGAGGAAGAGAGACGACAGGAGAGGAAGAGGAGGGAAGAGAGAAACGACAGGAGAGGAAGAGGAAGAGAGAGGAAGGAGAGGGAAGAGAGAGACGGTGAGGAGAGGAGAGGAAAAGAGAGACGGTGAGAGAGGATGAGGGAGGGAGAGAGACGGTGAGGAGATGAGAGGAAGAGATGAGACGGTGGAGAAGGAAGGAGAGAGAGAGACGGTGAGGGATGAGGAGAGAGAGAGAGACGGTGGGAGACGGTGGAGAAGAGAGAGACGGTGGGAGGAGAGAGAGACGGAGAGAGAGAGAGAGAGAGAGAGAGAGAGGATGCGTTAATATTAATACCCCCCCCAAAAAAAAAAATCAACATTAAAAACATATATATTGAAGCGTTTCGACGATCCAGGTGAGAGCCAAACCTCAAATAATGGCAGCGGCCGGTTGTGTATTGTCCCACACCTTGTGAATTTGTTCCTAAAGTAAACAAAGAAAAAAATATTAGTACAATAGACACGAAGCAGAAAACACACACACACACACACACACACACACACACACACAAACTTACTTTTGTTTTTTATTGGTAAGACTCGATATATTTCCTCTTCTATATTTGGTGTGTGTCTGTGTGTGTATATGTGAGTTAGTGGACATATGTGTATTGATGTGTATATATGTGTGTGGATGTGTGTGTCTGTGTAGTTATGTATTTTAGCGTGTTTGGATTTTATGTACATGGATGTGTATATTTTGGTGTTTGTGTATGTGTGTGTTTAAGGAAATATGTGCGTGTTTGTGGACATATATATGTGTGTGTGTATGAATGGGTATATATATATTTGTGGACATATGCGTGTGTGTTTGTGTTTGTGTTCGTGTGTGTGTGTGTGTGTGTCTGCCAAAACTCCCCGGTGGGTGGGTGAGGTGAGCTAGTGTTGACAATCGCTGCAGGTAATGCTTAAGTAATTGCTTCAGTTTCTCCCTTGACAAACTCTAGGACGATATATTGCGTCTCGCTGACCTGAATATACGAGTCCCCAATACACAGACTGACCTGAATATACGAGACCCCAATACACAGACTGAACTGAATATACGCGTCCCCAATACACAGACTGAACTGAATATACGAGTCCCCAATGCACACCCTGAGTGGCGGTAATCAGAGCGACTGAGTACTGATTGTATTTGCAATGTTTAAATAGATGTTGATGTTGTATTATTTTGCTTCAGTTTCTAAGGTCATTAAAAGTATACAATTAATTATAATCAACACAGGTGAGAAAAGGTGTTTATTTTAGTGTGTGTGTGTGTGTGTGTATAATAATAATAATAATAATAATAATAATAATAATAATAATAAACGGTTTATTAATAGAGTTGCAGCCGGTGGCTGAAAATATACAGACTTACATTTGATTTAGACATAACAATATAATATGCGTTGAATACATTTACAGGGCTGTACAGTACATAAATCAGGAGTTGTTTATTATTTTAACAATAGATGGGATGGTGCTGTTCTTATATCTATCGGTGCGGGCTCTTATGGGCTGAATTTTGTTGTAGTGGCGGACTGCGAGGTGGGTGCCTCCCAGGGTGTGTGTGTGTGTGTGTGTGTGTGTGTAAGGTACAATAAACTGTTTTGTATAAGTGAAATGTAGACAGAAAAAGCGACAGAAGCAAACAGACAGACATACGTAAGGAAAAGACAGGCTGACTCTTGATAAAAAAAGTTCACACACACACACACACACACACACACACACAAACAAGAATGTACCATAAAAATACAAAAAACGAATAAAAAGACAAAGGTTATTTTTTTTTCCACAGAGGAATTGGTGAACACAGCGGAACCGAGACGAAGGTGAGTGTAATGTTCTTTCTTTCTTTCTTTCTTTCTTTCTTTGTCACTGCCTGTCTGTCTGTCTGTCTTTATGATTATTATTCCTTAACGTTGTTTGTGTTATTCGTTTATTCTATTTATTTTTTGTTCATTTTGTTCAATATTTGTTCATTCATTCTGATTTACCATTTTTATTATTAAAGTTCTCTTCGTTTTTTTTCATTATTTTTCATTGAGTTCATCACAATCATTAATTCTGGTCTGTCGTTTTATCCATGTTTTTCTATCATTTATTCTTTTCTTCAATAGAGTCATAATTCATCACACATCCTCATATATTTTATTCCCATTGGCAATCGAAATTACCCTAAATTACCACACAAACTGAACGAAAGTATAAGCAACAAATCTAAAAAGGAACAATAAAACCTGAATGAAATAATGAAAAAAAAAATCTCGAAATGGTTTAAAGATAACGAGAAAAAAAATTGTTTATTTAGTATTAGTTTCTCATGTCAGTTGGCAATTTTTTCCCTTGAGATTGTCGGCAAGACGTCAATTTGCATAATGTATTCCGCGAGCGACCTGCAGCACGCTTGTTACTCCAGCAGTCTCACGCCGAAGATTTTGTGAACAATATTCTCTAGCAGGCAGCTGTGATCTGGTAGGAGGGAGAGAGGGAGGGAAGGATGGAGGAGGGTGAGGAAGAGAGGGAAGAAGGGAGGAAGGGGTAGATAGATAAATAGATAGATAGGTAGATAGTCACACTTCTTAAGTTTCATTAACATAAACAAGTTCCACATTAATTTTCTTACTCTACTTCACATCTTAACTCACAAATTATCATCTGAAATGCAATGAATAACTTTGACCAGGTTACGACTTATCACCTTTCCTCCAGTACCTCACCTGAGAACACCTTGAGAGACGTAGAGTGAGGGGCGATATGATTGAAGTGTATAAATGGAGGTCAGGGCTAAACAAAGGTGATAAAACAAAGGTACTCAAACTATCCAACCAGGAGCGAACTCGTAGCAATGGTTTTAAATTAGACAAATATAGATTTTGGCGCGAAATAGGTAAACATTGGTTTGGAAATAGAGTGGAACAAATTACCAAACATCATCATTAACTCGAACACGCTGGATAGCTTCAAACATAGGATGGATGGATATATGAGCGATAGGGGTTGGGTGTAAACGGGACTGCCCAGTATGTGCCAATAGGCCCGCTGCCGTTTCCTCCATTCTTATGTTCTTATGTAACTGTAAATTGTGCTCGAGCTACCCCCCTGAGTGCTTCAGTATATTCACTATCGTTCTTATGGTTTTCTTATATTTTTCACTATATTGTTATTCCTCAGTTCTCCTTCATTTTGTTTATATTTGTCTCCCTTCCATTATGCCTCCAACCCCATTGGTATCCTGACGAAGGTTCGTATCACCACTAAGGAAAAAGGCTTTTGAAAATATAATCCCCACAACCACCTTGCTTGTTTATTTATGTAACCATATTTTCTCCTGCACTTTTAAAAATCTTTCAACGTTGCGACTTATGTTCCAACTTCCTCGCTGTGGTCGTGTCATCTACATAACATCAGCATACCATTTTCTACTGCATCTACGTATCTCTTTTAAATTAATATGGTAACTAATATTTCCAGTCATATAACCTGTTGTTACGCCTCGAGTGTACTGTAAGCCTCCAGCCAACACTGTCACAACACATATGATTCAGGCGGGTCGTCTCAGAGATTCATGCCGTATTTATCTTCCAGTTGGTAATGTGAGAACGCATCTTACTATCTCCTTTTAGCTGAGACGCGAAGATGGTACCCACAAGCCATGAAATTTCACTGACACTGTATCGTACTTGGTTATGTCCTGTCTCCTTCTTCTTTATTCTCACTCTCTCTCTTTCTCTCACCCCGTCTACCCCGGTAACGGTTCTCTCACACTTGCCCCTCACGTCTTCTCATTCCTCTCCACTGACCACCTTATCACGTCGTTCTTAACTTGGTCAACTCGCTTCATACGCTGTCACCCGCTGAGTGATTGGAGGAGGTGAGGCAGAGTGGCTGGGGGCGAGTTGTGTGGGTGGGAGGGACCTTACCTATCACACTCGTGGTCCCACATCCACACCCATTGTACGGTACCACATCCACACTACTATACACCTACAGTACCACACCCACACTATCGCACCCATAGTCTCACTCCCACACTACCTCACCCACACTACCACACTCATGATACCACACTCACACTACCTCACCCACACTACCTCACCCACACTACCACACTCATGATACCACACTCACACTACCTCACCCACACTACCACACTCATGATACCACACCCACACTACCACACTCACACTACCTCACCCACACTACCACACTCACAGCATCACAACAACAGTGGGAATTGTACGTGCTGATAAAACCTGGTTGACATGGTCCTCTAAATACTACATCCACATACAGAACACACGTAGAGAGAGTGGCAGAGACACAGACAGTCAACATGTTGTTATACCATAGAGTGTAGGAGTATACGTCACCCCCCCCCCCACGATGTAAATTAAAGCCGTCCATTTCTGGGATTACCTTTGTGTTTATGATTATTAAAACACCTGTGGAGGATTTTCAAAAGGACTTGTTGATGCCTGGGATGAAGACTTACAGGTGAGGATTGAGGAAGAATTAGTTTCAGGAAGTAGCAGGTGCTTTAGAGTTATAATTACAGGTAGAGATAAAAATACTTACAGTTAAAGGTAGACAGAATTATAGTTAAAGGTAGTGATATAAATACAGTTACAGTTCAGAGTTAGAGAAAGATATATTTACTCGTCTTTTATATCTCAGAAAACGATTATTTGATTTTTTTTTTATACTTCAATTGCAGAAACCGAATTCGATTCTAGAATTGGTTGGCCAGGTAGGACGAGGAAAGATAAATGACGTCTCGGGGTCCGGGGAACTAACCTTAAAATTGTTCCCAACTTTCATCGTTTTCAAAGCGAATTGGAAAATTGACTCTGCGAAATATATTTAAAATGAACAGAGCGAAAACACACTGGTGAAAAATATTGATGGCGAGCAAGAAGGATTTCGTTTCGTATGGTTGTATATTTCCAAGGTCTGTGTGTGTGTGTGTGTGTGTGTGTGTGTGTGTGTGTGTGTGTGTGTGTTGTAATGAAAACATTCACGTGATACCCACGAAAATCTTCTGAGACACCCTGTAGTACATCGTGGCAGGACACAGATAAGAATATCATTGATGTTGTTAACTTTGTCTGGCAGTTTCCTTCTGACTGTCTCTCTTCTCTCGGGTGACTGTGGGTGAGGGAGTCCTTATATCTGACTGTCTCTCCTCTCTCAGGTGACTGGGAGTGAGGGAGTCCTTATATCTGACTGTCTCTCCTCTCTCGGGTGACTGGGAGTGAGGGAGTCCTTATATCTGACTGTCTCTCTTCTCTCGGGTGACTGGGAGTGAGGGAGTCCTTCTATCTGACTGTCTCTCCTCTCTCAGGTGACTGGGAGTGAGGGAGTCCTTATATCTGACTGTCTCTCCTCTCTCAGGTGACTGGGAGTGAGGGAGTCCTTCTATCTGACTGTCTCTCCTCTCTCAGGTGACTGGGAGTGAGGGAGTCCTTATATCTGACTGTCTCTCCTCTCTCGGGTGACTGGGAGTGAGGGAGTCCTTATATCTGACTGTCTCTCCTCTCTCGGGTGACTGGGAGTGAGGGAGTCCTTATATCTGACTGTACAGTGATTGTAAACAAGGATGTTTTGGGAATTTAAAAATATTTGTCCAGATTGTTAAGAACTGTTCAGACTGTTAGAAATTATCCAGACTTTTAAGAATTGTTCTGACTGGCAATCACTGTCTAGACTGGTAATGACTGTAATGACAAAGATGACTGTATGTTGGCCATATATGTTTATTTCTAATTATTTAAATAATTTGGGTTAAGTTTTGTGTTATTTATGTTATTTTTCTGTGTTATCCCAGTTATATATATTTAGTTTTCTCTATACATTTTGGGAAGTAACGTGATGTAACGTCAATAACAATATGTGTAAGTAAACTCGTCTGGGAACTCTATGAAATAAACCTGACCGCCATGTAATGTAAATACTGTATGCGAAGGAAACCAACTACAGTATTTCACCAGCATGGACGGATCACTACACCAAGATCACTAGCACCAGGTGTATAAGACTCTTCTAGGTGCTTATAATGCTACACCAGGCAGCACCAGGTGTATAAGACTCCTAGGTGCCTATTATGCTGCACCAAGACCACCAGCACCAGGTGTATAAGACTCTCCTAGGTGCTTATAATGCTAGGCACCAGCCACCACCACTACATATCACCATCAACAGGTGGTAATAGTGCTCTTTATATAGACAAGTCTATACACTTAACCAGGAGTAATGTTGAAACCCCGACAAAGGCGAGGGAAGCTATAGGAACCCATAACAGAATGTGAAGAGGCCAGTGATCCAATACATCTGTGGACGCGACTCGGCCTCCCTCTCCATTCGTCAACTCGTGCAAATGGAATTCACAGGATAAATATATAGAGTGCGTTTCATCCCAGCCGTAACTAACGGTTGATCAAAAGCAGTGTCAACACGAGCCTAAAAGAGTGGATTCAGTTTTATGTTGTTTTTTCGTAAGTGTTATTAACTATTTATGATGGGAGTGTGTGGTGAGAAATCGTGTGGTGTTATGGTTATATTAATGAGAGCACCAGAAGGACGGGTAAGTGGCTGTATACATCAACGGCAATCTTAACGTAACCTGAGCCAACCCAAACCCATGACACTATCGGGAAAGTTAAGACAACATTTGGGTATCTGGGGAAAGGAAATGTGCCTTGAGTGTGTTCCTTTGAGGACAGTATATCTTAACAAGCGGAGAGAGAGATAGAGAGAGAGAGAGAGAAGAGGAGAGAGGACAGAGAAGAGGAGAGAGGACACAGAAGAGGAGAGAGGACAGAGGATAGAGAGAGAGAGAGATAATACAGCCTGATAAGATAGTACAATCCCACTAATGCACGTTGGTCGGAAATGTCCCTCAAGTTTCCCACAATTCGTCAACCTTAAGGTATTCCCCCACAAGAACCTGACGTCTCTCAAGACCATTCATCTTCGTTGTTATCTCAACTCCTGATGGTTGTGTAAACATATCTCTCTCTGTCTCTCTCACACGCTTCTTCCCTCTTCTCTATTTTTCTTGATGTCTCAGATCATCTTCTTAAATATAATCACAGCTCCTTGGCCCTTCCTCCTAGGCATACCTCAGTTCCCAGGCCCTTCCTCCTAGGCATATCTCAGCTACCGTGTCCTTCCTCCTAGGCATATCTCAGCTCCCAACCCCTTCCTCCTAGGCATATCTCAACTCCCATATTCAAATTCTAAAACAGTCTTACGTTAAATTCCTTCAACTGGCTATCAGAGAACGTTTACCAGCGAACAGTAAAGTCTCATTGTAATTTCGACACCATTAAGGGATACCATCTTTGTACCGTGGCTTAACTGTCCAAGCCAGATTACTTTCTTTAACCTCGGGAAGAAAAACATCATGTACTGTACAGGCCATTAAGAACCCGAGAGGTGTTTGTGTGTCGGGCTGAGACAAGAAACAACAATGTAACTCCTCTGTATTTTTTTTCTTAATATACGTTTAATTTATGTCCTTAATGTGAAGAAAACGCACAAAGAAAATAGAGAATTAAAGTCTAGTATGTATTTTTTTCCCCCCTTGAGTAATATAATTTAGTGTATTTCCTTCACTTAAAAGAAAATGCGTAAAGAAAATGGAGGAACTTTTGTTTACATATTATTTACTGCAAGTGTTTTATGTTATGTGTAATTCTTTCTTTGTTTATATCTTCGTATTGTATTCTCGTGTGTGTGTGTGTGTGTGTGTGTGTGTGTGTGTTGTGTGTTTATTTTTTTCTAGATTGTGTTAGTTTTTGTGTCGTTTTGCTGTGGCGTTTATGGCTTAGTGATAATGTTTAATTATTAATTTAGAAACTCTCTCTCTCTCTCTCTCTCTCTCTCTCTCTCTCAGAAACAGGTACACTATCACTACATTCTCATACAATTATTGCTCACCTCTTGTGGTTGAGAGAGAGAGAGAGAGAGAGAGAGAGAGAGAGAGAGAGAGAGAATACATCGTTCTGGTTTGCTGTAGTCAAGATGAACAACCACAACGCTGGTGTGAATACGTGAAGAAAAATAGAGTAAAGAAAAATACGAATAACGAGAGGAAGTGGGTGAGTTAAGACAGGAGTTGGGCCGATAGAAGGAGAAAAAGAAGACGAATAGAAAGACCTGATAAAGGACGTGATCGAGAGAGAATGGAAGAGAACAAGGGGGTGATAAAAGAGGTAGCTGAGGATTAATAGAGTGACCTGGGGAACGAAAACACAAGGGGGAAACTGTGGAAAATGAGCTGGTAAAGTAACGTGATGGTGATATAATGGTGATATATAATGTGGTGATGGTGATATAATGGTGATATATAATGTGGTGATGGTGATATGTAACGTGATGGTGATATAATGGTGATATATAATGTGGTGATGGTGATAAGTAACGTGATGGTGATTTATAATGTGGTGATGGTGATATAATGGTGATATATAATGTGGTGATGGTGATAAGTAACGTGATGGTGATATATAATGTGGTGATGGTGATATATAATGTGGCGATGGTGATATAATGGTGATATATAATGTGGTGATGGTGATATAATGGTGATATATAATGTGGTGATGGTGATATAATGGTGATATATAACGTGATGTTGATATATTGGCCTCATGACAAGACACACTAATCACAAACTGGTCAACTGCAGTATCTCAGTTCCCTTATACATTACAGCAGGACTCTCGTAATGTTGCTCTGTAAAGTGTCCCAGTTAATTGACCTAAGTGACTTTTAAGTACCTCTAACTACCTCTCTTAAAGGGACTCTCATTAGTGACTGTTATGTGACTAAAGTGAACGGGTTGAGTGACATTGTTAAGTGACTCTCTTAAAAGACCCTGTTAAGTGACCTCATTAAGTGACCTTGTTAAGCGACCTCATTAAGTGACCTTGTTAAGTGACTTTATTAAGTGACCTTGTTAAGTGACCTTGTTAAGTGACCTTATTAAGTGACCTTGTTAAGTGACCTCATTAAGTGACCTTGTTAAGTGACTCCCTTAAGAGTGGCTCACATCTTTAAGGTCGGGGGAAGGAGTTGGCGCTTAGAGCACTGTGGAAAGAGTTCATTAACACCCGACGAAAAAGTTTTAATTCACAAAAATTCAATTTATATTTCGTAAAACTGAGGTGAATAATTAAATAGGTGAAGGATGAATAATTTGGTGAGTGAACAGTGAATCTCTAGTGAATAACCAATGAATCACTAGTGAGTCACCAGTGAATCTTCAGTTCCCCAACAGTGAATCTCTGGTGAGTCAACAGTGAATCTCTAGTGAGTCACCAGTGAGTCACCAGTGAATCTTTGGTGAGCCAACAGTGAATCTATGTTAAGTCAACAGTGAATCTTTGGTGAATATTCATACAGTTAACTCATGCCCGTATTGAATAGTTTTTGATGTTTGCGATGCCACATGTTTGCAAGACAATATTTTCTACCCGAATGGAGATAAAAGTGGGAGAGAAAATTTTATTCGCAAAATCTCAATACAGACACAGATTGACACAGCGTACAGGTACAGTAAGGTTTATTGTACGTTGTAATGGTATATGAAAACTGTGATCACCTGAGGATTTACACCCCTGGTTTATTTGACCTTGTGATAAATAACTAATGGTACCTGTGGCTGTTGGGTTAGATTATCTTAGCTTAACTTAGCATAGGTTAGATTATCTTATCTTAGCTTAGCGTCAACGTTAGGTTAGGTTAGGTTAGGTTTGGTTATGTATACATTTTAACGTTATGTTATGTTAGGTTAGCGTTAGATTAGATCAGGTTAGGTTAGGTTAGGTTAAGTTAGGTTAGGTTTGCGTCCGGACAGTTAACCTTCAGATAAAATAAGTTCGGGTGTCTAATTTTCAGGTAATCCAAGAATTATGGTGCTGTAACACAGATGTGCCCAGAAGCTTATCTAAAACCGACTTAATCTAATCGTGTACACAGTAACTGGTTCAGAGCCAACATTAGATTGCCTCAGTTTCATTGCAATTTTGACTACAGTTCTTTTGCACCCAAGCTTAAGTGAGTTAATTAAATGCGCTCTCATGTCTCCAGCTCCGAGGGAAAATAGCACATATGAGCCTTTGTGAATGTAGGTCGTGGCTGTAGCTTGTTTGTGTGTGAAATGTTCTCTTTAACTGGAGGAGAATGAGAGAAGAAATCCAGTGAGATAATGGTGTTCTGGTCACCCTTGTGAGAGACGTTTAGAGATAATGAATAAGACTTCAGAAAGGAGAGACGATTGATTGAGAAGAGATTAAAGAAAACATAGGTCGTTATTATCAATGAGATTTTTAGAAATACGCTATTTTACACACACACACACACACACACACACACACGTAAGGACCACTAGGAGATATTCTGACCAGGTGAAAGACAAGAGAGATTCTCACATTCCCAGGAGATAAAGTGTAATGTGAGGTTTAGGTCAGATGAGAATGCTGAGTAGAGATAAAGTCTCACCTGTCCTCTGAGCCTAACAGGTGAGACAGATTTATTGCTGTGTGTCATCCAGGTGTGAGGTAAGTTGTTGCTGTTACCTGTGTTTGTTTGATTATTTGTGTGTGTGTGTGTGTGTGTGTGTGTGTGTTCGCTTATCTTGATCACTCTATTCGTTAGTGAAATGAATTAGGTGTTTTCAGATTACGACTTTTACGCACGCACACACACACACACACACACACAAACACACACACACACACACACACACACACACACACACACACACACAAGAAAAAAAACCCAGACACACACATTTTCTTTTCCATCTTCTTCCGTAAATTTAGTTCACTCCTTGGGATAAAAAAAACTCTACTCTCGTCTTCCTTTCAAAATAAGATCCGAGAAGAAATCCTTTTGATGGCGTCTTCGTCCTTGTTATTGCTACTTGTTCTTTGCCCGTTGTCCTGAGAGAGCAATTGGGGTCCGTGATTGTCCTACGAGCAGTTGTCCTGAGAGGAGAATTTTCCTCCGTAGAGCTGTGGGACCACCTGATATTGACGTGATGATGGTACCACGCTTATACTGGAGGGTGAATAGAGGGGGAGGGTTACCACTGGAGGAAGGGAGGGATGGGAGGTTTATCACTGGAGAAAGGAAGGAGGGAGGGAAAGAAGGTTGGGGGTTATATCACTGGAGGGAGGGAAGGAAAGGGGGAGTTTATCACTGGAGGAAGGATGGTTGGTAGGAGTTTTCTAGTGGAGTGAAAGAGGGAAGGAACAGGAATTTACCACTGTAGGGGGATTGTGGAGTATTGAGAGTCTAGGAGCCTTAAACTGCTATGGTTTCTTAGGGGAGATGTTGTTGTCTGTGTTGGAGATGTTGTCTGTGTTGGAGATGATGTCTGTGTTGGAGATGATGTTGCCTGTGTTGGAGATGTTGTCTGTGTTGTAGATGTTGTCTGTGTTGGAGATGTTGTCGGTGTTGGAGATGTTGCCTGTGTTGTAGATGTTGTCTGTGTTGGAGATGTTGCCAGTGTTGGAGATGTTGTCGGTGTTGGATATGTTGCCTGTGTTGGAGATGTTGTCTGTGTTGGAGAGGATGTTTTCTGAGACACTAATAGACCAATCTACTTCACACTTACAGTACCTCCCAAAGAATTAGTTGTGTATTGTAACTTTTTTTTTTCAATATAAAAAATAAATAAAGTAGAGGCAATTCATTATGGACTTGGGGTAAAAATCCCGAGGGATATTTGTCATAATATGTTCCGTGTACGCTGTTAAATTCTCTTTTTAATGAGGTAAATATTCCTAGTATTATTAACGTATTCTGATGAAAGCTTGTCTACAGTGTGTGTGTGTGTGTGTGTGTGTGTGTGTGTGTGTGTGTGTGTGGTTAGTTAAGTAATTATATGTTTGTGTGTTTTTGTGTTGTTTTTCTGTATTTGTTTGTGTTTGTGCTTGGTAATGGTAATGATGGTAGTTTTAGTGATGATGATGATGGTGTCAGTGATAGTGGTGATGGTATTAATGACGGTGGTAGTGATGGTGAAAGTGATGGTGGTGGTAGGGGTGGTCATGCTGGTGGTAGTGATGGTTAAGATGATAATGATGGTGATGGTGACTGTGACAGTGGTGATGGGGGTACGAGGTGTCTGGATGTGGTTGACCCATTAAAAAAATTGAGATATTTTTGTCATTGGTGGATGATTGTTATACTCGACTTAGAGAGAGAGAGAGAGAGAGAGAGAGAGAGAGATCATGTCATTCAGTTTTACATTTTTAATCACTATAATTTGTCACTAAAGGAAACATTACTTTTCAGTTACCTTTGATCATAATGCATTTTGTTTTTGCCATCATTCAATGTTTGCCTGCAACATTCACCAACTCACTTGACAATAAAAAAAAATACAAACGTAGGATGGAACAGAAAATTTCGGCTTTTATCGTATTAGTGAGGCATGTAAGTTATCGTTTGAAGATCATGTCGGCGATACAGTCAACATGTTGATAGAGGTGATGGGTCCACTAAACCAGCCAGCATTCACCCACGTAGGTAGTGAAGGCTTCATTGGCTGGGCTGAGATAAGTAAACCTGCCGAGTAAATTTTTGGTTAGGTTCAATTTTCATTCTATCGTTGTGCTGGTTGAATCGGTCTCTTGTGTTGGTGTGTGTGGTAGACGGACTCGTGGAAGATATAATTATACAGTACCGGCTAATTACAACTGGTCTTCCCGATTTACAACATCTATTACGAAAAACTAACAAAAGTGCAGCGAAGAGCAAAATCCACAAAGTTTTATTTATAAGTTGTAGATGTTCACTATGACCTCCTGAGGTGTTTCCTCCATACATTTTGTAGCAAATCCTGCTGAACTTTGTCAAATTTTCCAAAGTTATTGGCATTGGTGGAGCAAACTCTTTATTTTTTAAATTTTTCCAAAGGAAAAAGTAAAGGGGCTAAGGAATGGCCCCAAACGCCCGATACAACGTTCAGGCAAATTAAGAAGAAAAACCAGAAATTCAAGACGTGGGTTGGGTCAAACGATGAGCAAGACAGGAGGATGTATGCAAGAGCCAGAAACCAAGCAAAGATAGAGTGTAGGAGGGCTGAAAAGGAGTTCCAAAGGCTGGTTGCACGCGAGGTCAAGTCAAACCCAAAGGCGTTTTACCGCTATGCAAAGTCGAAATTGAAAACGCGAGTAGGAGTATCAGACCTGAGGCTTGAAGATGGTAGTTACGCAGATTCTGACCAGGATAAAGCTGAGGCATTGAACAGCTTCTTTTCCTCAGTGTTCACAAGAGAGGATGCAGCTAACCTTCCTGCGTTTGAGGACAGACGGTTTGACACAGCACTGACCCACATTGTGTTCACAGAAGAGGGTATTAGAAATAAACTGTCCAGGCTAAAGGTCCATAAGAGTCCTGGACCTGACATGGTGCATCCTAGAGTGCTAAGGGAGCTGTGCAACGAGCTTGCAGAGCCCCTGAAGATTCTGTTTTGTAAATGCCTGGATGAACAAATGGTCCCCAGTGAATGGAAAGTGGCTTATGTGAGTCCTATCTTCAAGAAGGGCGATAGTCACTCCACGAACAACTATAGACCGGTGAGCCTGACCAGCATAATATGTAAAGTACTTGAGAGTATTATCAGAGATGCAGCGATGGAACATCTACTACGAAACAACCTTGTAAAAGATTGCCAACACGGTTTTATGCCGGGGCGCTCTTGCTTGACACAATTGCTCAAGGTATTGGATATTTGGACCCATATTCTAGAACGGGGTGGTAATATCGACAATATTTACCTAGATTTTGCCAAGGCTTTCGACAGTGTACCCCACGAAAGGCTGAAAATCAAACTGGAAGGGTACGGAATTCGGGGAAATGTCCTAGCGTGGATAGAAGACTTTCTACATGACCGCAAGCAATGTGTGGTGATTAATGGCACGAAATCGTCATCTGTACCTGTAACAAGTGGGGTACCGCAGGGTAGTGTATTGGGCCCGCTGTTGTTTGTTTGTTTCATAAATGATATGCCTGACGTTGTACACTCCTCCATACAAATGTTTGCCGATGACGCCAAGTTATTTCGGGAAATTAAGAACCAAGCGGACTGTGAAGAGCTGCAGAAGGACCTCTGTGGGCTCCAGGAATGGTCGAAGGAATGGCTGCTGAGATTCAATGTCACGAAGTGTAAGAGGATGCACCTGGGGCGTACCAACGGTAAGGAGGCGTACCATATGTCCCAACGGGATGAAGAAAATGTACTAGTTGAGACTGTGTGTGAGAAGGACCTAGGTGTGTATGTTGACAATGAGCTGAAGTTCTCGGGCCATTGTGAGAAGAAGGTAAATCAGGCAAATAAATTATTGGGTCTTATAAGAAGGTCGTTCAGATATCTAGACGGTCCGTCCCTCGTGACGATCTTCAGGAGTGAAGTGCTTCCCCATCTGGAGTACTGTCACCCCATCTGGTCCCCGAGATATGCTAGGGACTGCCAGTTGGTTGAAAATGTTCAAAGGAGGGCCACCAAGCTGGTGCCTGCACTTCGGCATCTCAGCTACCCTGCGAGATTGGAGCGCCTGAACTTGCCTAGCTTATACTACAGACGGGCAAGGGGGGACCTAGTTGAGGTTTATAAGCATCTCAGGGGGCACTACTCAGTTGAGTGTCCTTACTTGGAGCTGGCGGACGCTCGCCCCACAAGGGGTCACAGCTCAAGATTGAAGAAGCCGCAAGTCCGGAAAACCGTGAGGGCAAACTTTTTCGGAGTGAGGGTTGTAAACTCTTGGAACAATCTACCAGAAAGTGTTGTGACGGCACCGAGTGTGAGCTCTTTCAAGAGAAGACTTGACCAACACTGGAGCGGGTTCAGGTACATTCAGGAGCCGGTGCATGCCCAGTATTTGCCAACAGTGCGTGACAGAGACGTGACCGATCGCCCGGGCGGCTAGCGAGCCGACCTTTTGGTGAAGAATATAAAGGAAAAGAGTCGTGACCGATCGCCCAAGCGGCTAACAAGCCGATCAGTGGCGAAGAGGATAAAAGTATTACAGGAATGTTATAACCTCTTTGTGAAAATCGGCTACGCACCAGCTTGCTGAAACAAAATATCGACTTTGTCCTCTTGCAGCTGGAACATCGCACACAGCAGTAGCATATCACGGTAACTGGTGCCGCAAGTGGCTGTTCACCCATCTGTCGGAACACATTGGTATCTCAATATTAAAAAGAGAAATTCTCTTCAGTTTTTTCACAGTTATTTTGTTTTAATTAAATCGTTGGGGAAGACCATATGTAATATCCCGGTACATACATCTCTTATATATGGTATTGTCATATAACGTTAAGGATTTACTAAGGTTCAGTATACAGTAAATAAATATACAAGAGGTTGTGGGTAACTAATATACACATTATATAACTCTTAAACTTACAAGAGAGAGAAATAAGAGTACTTTGTCATCTAAAATTCATCATAATGGCGTAAGTTAAAGTTAGATCGTAAAACACACGCGCCTTAACTGTGGTTAGAGTAATAACTATTAACCTTCCTCTGGGGAGTGAACACGAGGTGGATGTGAACGACTGTGAGCAAACAACACAGCCAACATTATTTTTGACCCAATCTGCCTTAATCAACGCTAGACTTTGAACTAACCTAACATAACCTAACCTGTCTTACCTAACCTAAACCTAACCTAACCAGCACTAACGTTTGACCTAACCTAACCTAATCAGCACTAAATTCTGACCTATGAAATACCAGGACTAATTAATAATATCTTGAAGACTGACATTAACTGTTTAAGAATTAATGAACAGTTAAACGAAACGAAAATAAATTATCATTGAACAGGTGAATAATAACAGGTATGTCTCCCTCAAAGACCAAATTCGACCAGTCAGCAACGTGTGATAATTTCGGCACCATATTGCGAAACATTTGTGCAAAATTATCATCATTATTTGCTTTGTTTAACGTGATGTTTATTAATGAGTAGAGCAAATCTAGGCCATGTAACACAATAGGTCCTGTAAAAATGTTGTTCGAATCTTTTTCCTTTTTTTCTTTAATACGAATTCCAGTGTTGGTTTCATTTTTTGTTTCTCAATTTTGTGTTTCGATATTAGTATGAGAGTACACTGTAATTATACTTTCATGCTGTGGAAATGTATAAATAAAAAAAAACAGCATTCTAGATTAATTTGCATATTCCTCATTTGGAACGTGCTTACCACTTCACAAAGAATGCAAATATCACTTTTTCAAATCAATAAATGCATTATATCAGCTGATGTTACGTCTTTATACAAGGGAAAGAATTATTAACATCTCTTTTAAAAATTTATTTGCATACACTAACAGAAAAAAATAGAAGACGCGTAGAATTTAATATCAATTTGTATTTACATCAGCATAACAACTTAAGTAAAGTACTCAACGCTGCTTCCAAGTCTTGAAAAGTCTTACGAAATCATAAAATAGTCTTACCAGGTCTTAAAAAAGTCTTACTAAGTCTCACGGTTGTGTTTATATACATTTCCTGAACACATATATAAATTAATTTCCAGGGTGCTTCATGAAACTATGTTACTGACAGAGAGAGAGAGAGAGAGAGGTATGTATACATGTGTGTGTGTGTGTGTGTATGCATATGCGTGTGTATATATATTAGGACATAGTTTCAAATTCACTGAAGCTAAACTGGTAAAGTTAGTGAACTCTGATAATACGGTACTGGAGGTGATGTATTAATGCAATATCTGGTTTACCTGAGCGAGTAAACAGTGATTCTAATTAACAGGTATATGTTGTAAGCATAGCCACGACTCACACACCTGAACTACGACTCATACACCTGAACCACGACTCTCGCACTTGAACCACGACTCACACATCTGAACCACGACTCATACACCTGTACCACGACTCACACACCTGAACCACGACTCACACACCTGAACCACGACTCACACACCTGAACCACGACTCATTACTAATTCTGAAACCACGACTCACACACCTGAAACCACGATTCACATACCTGAACCACGACCACACTAATTCCGAAACCACGACTCACACACCTGAACCACGACTCACACACCTGAACCACGACTCACACACCTGAACCACGACTCACACACCTGAACCACGACTCACACACCTGAACCACGACTCACACACCTGAACCACGACTCACACACCTGAACCACCACTCACACACCTGAACCACCACTCACACACCTGAACCACGACTCACACCTAAACACCCTACCACAAATACTTAAAAAAAGACTCATAAAAACCAATCCACCCCCCCCAAAAAAAAATTATTTACTTCTAAAAATACGAGAGTAACATCAGAGTGATTTTTTTTATATATTTTTTATACTGAATAAATTAATTTTACTGTTTTTTCTCACATGAATTATTTCGATACGGGTCGTTACTGCGGTTCATAGAGGATACATACGCATACTGTACAGCCCAAGAGTTTTATACAGTTCACACAAGAGAGAGAGTTAAATTTCGTATCATCTGTCATGCATACCAGAGCTGTCATATTACTGGGGGGAAAGTGACTGGAATTATATAGTTCATCCATTAGTGAGCAGTTTTGTTCAGAGTATTGTTCAATTATTGTGTTAGTGGTTAATAATGTTAATAATTTGTTCTGTGAATATATTAAGTGATTATAATTGTTAAAATGGGTTAATTTATTACAGCAGGGTCAAGATAGTTTCCGTCTTGCTAAATAAAAAAATGTGTGGCCGGGCTCTTTTAGTGTTCTCTGAGGCCGGGTTCTCTCTGAGGCCGGGTTCTCTCTGGGGCCGGGCTATCTTAGGGCCGGATTCTTCCAGGAGCCAGTTCACCTAATGTCAACAAATACACTTCTCTCTCATGTAAAAAAAAATCTCTATTTCCCCCCATAACAAAATTAAAAAAAAGTAAAAAAAAAAAGTCATTAAAATAATCATACAATCGGTTTATTTTTCATCACGGAAAAAAAAAATTAAATTAGAACAAATCATTTTTCCCCCAGTTGGTGAAATAAAAATAATTAAGCAGATTCACTTTATTCTTTCAAAGACAAAAGAGAAAAGAAAAAAGACAAACATAAATGAATAATTGGTAAAATTTAAGCTTTGGTAATTCCTGTGTGTTCACTTCGCGATAGATTTAATTACTGATGTACGAGAAACTAAATAATTCCAGGCTGTCTCGATTATTGTGATTATAACTAAAGTTGTCTATACTCTGATATAATTAGTGTTGGGATGGAGGTTATATATAATTGTATCAGGTATAATTATAATTCTGGTGTATAATTGGTATTTTGATAAATGTTTGGATGTTTTTTGTTCTAGTTTGAGAGGAATTTGAGTGTGTGTGTGTGTGTGTGTGTGTGTGTGTGTGTGTGTGTGTGTAGTGCGTGCTTGTGTTGTGCTTGTGTGCTTGTTTGTTTAGTTGTTTAGGTCAGAAACATTTAATAGAAGTCTTTTTTTCCATATATATTTTTTCTTCCCTTGTTAATACATTCACCCTCCATCCCTCCCCTTCTACCCCCTTCCTCTCACCTTCCCTTTCTATCCTCCGCCTTCCCTCCTCACCTCTTCCCTCACTTCTCTTCCCCCCCCTTTCCCTCCCCTCCTCCTCGCCTCTTTCTCTACCTCTTCTCACCTCTTCCTTCCCTACATCCCTTAACCTCCTCTCCTCCTCTCGTCTGTCCCTCCCACCTCTTCTCCACACTTGCTATTATATTGCAAAAACCTTTCCACGGTCATTTATTATTTAGTTTTCCCCAGGTTCTTTCGTTAATAAACCACCGAATTTTAATAAACCTCCAAAATTTTAAATAAACTCGCCAAATTTATTCCCAACTCACCAAGTATTTTAGTTAACTCGGCAGATTTTCAGTTAACCCACAATTTTTTCAATAAAGCCTCACAAAACCGTATAAAAATGAAGTATTTTGTTCACCTACTGTATGTTCATTACAAATATGCATATGTTGGAAGGTAGTGGAAGTTACATATATGAGAGCTTTCTAGTTAGTTAAATACTGAATAATGAAAGCCACTGCAGCTCTTTCCTGTGTAGTGATTTTGGTATAGTAATTTTTAATGGTTTTTGATGTTAATACAAAATAATTTTCCTGGATTTGAGTTTTTGGGTTTTCTGATAAAATACTCGTGATTTAAATTTTATGGGTATATTATCAATGAAAAATCTTATCTTATGTTTAATTTTTTGTGAGTTTACTTCATTTAAAAAAAACATAATTTTAAATGCATTTCTTTTTAAGTTTACTTGGTGATAAATTCTCTGATTTTTTTTTTTTTAGTTTTATTAAATATCTTGTAATAACTGTAGGTTTAATGATAAAAATTCAACTAATTTTTTGCAGGTTTAATGAAAAAAATAAACCACTGTGTTGAGATAATCCAGTCGGCTTGTCGCTATAAATATTGAGTTTTTAACCAGTACCTTGTAGTACATTTTCTGGTGACCATTTTAATCCTTGATAATTATTGTCAACAGGATGAAAATTTTGGGTCGTTTGAATCTGAAAATAATTGTTGGCATTATAATATACAACCATTGTTTAATTTTTGAGCTGTGTTGTACAAGGATCGTGTGGCCATTTTGAATATTATTGGAATAGCTATGTTTAGATTGATGTTTAAAGGAATAAATGGAATAAAATAGATAAATTAATGAACGAGTGAATAAAAAGAATTAACAGACACAATCCAAAATAAATTGTTAATAGGTCCAATACATTTATTTAAGTCTTAAATAAATCTACATATTTTTTCACGCGTGTATACACTCACTCATTGTCTGTATGTTTTCTCTCTCTCTGTTTTGTGTGTGTGTGTGTGTACGTCTGTGAGTGCGTGCTTGTCTCTGTCTGTCTGTTCTCTCTCTCTCTCTCCTCTCTCTCTCTCTCTCTCTCTCTCTCTCTCTCTCTCTCTCACACACACACACATATTTTTAATTAACATCCGGAACATAATCTCTACAAAGGGGTAAATATTGAATTCAAAAGTTCAACTGACTGTTAAGAGCATTCCACTAACGGAAAAAAAATCGGATGGAATTAAATCGGCGAAAAATCGAAATTACTGCGGCAGAAACTAATGACTCCCGATATGTATGTATTTTTTTTCCTCATCACTTGAACGATATTGTGTACTGTATGAGTGACGTGTTTACACACACACACACACAATCATTACACCACATCAGGCCCTCATCACACACCATCTGTGGGAACTACTACATCATCAGGCCTCATACACCATCTGTGGGGAACTAGTACTCCACCAGATGCCCTCATAACACCATCTGTGAGGAATTACTACACCACGTCAAGCCCCTCATAACTCCACCTGTGAGGGAACTAGTACTCCACGTGATGCCCCTCATCTGTGAGGGAGTTACTACACTACGTGTCTGCTTTTCAACACCTCAGCTCATGATCTATGTGTGTAAACATTAATCTGTATGTTCACTGTATGTTCCTTCACCTTTCTCTAATGAAGGCTTTTGTTAAACCACCAATGTATGTAATAAGTCATTTATGTCAATGTATATTTTGAGCCATCGGATGCAAACTTTTCAATAAACCGTTTATTTTTATTATTTTACACACACACACACACACACACACACATCATACATACATACATACATACATACATATATATATATATATATATATATATATATATATATATATATATATATATATATATATATATATATATATATATATATAATATACGTGAGGATATTTATATTGTATACTTTGGTAATTTTTAGAGAGAGAGAGGAGAGAGTAAAAAAGTATATAATATTAACCTCGGTATATAACTTAGCATGAACTTACTACATTCATTGAAATAATAACTGATCACAAATAATATATACATTCATAAGTAAGTTATGTAGGTGTCATGATATCATTACAATCAGTCATAGCAAGTCATAAGGAGTTAATGAACTGGACTATCGCCTATACTGTATATACAAGTAAAGGCACAGTTCTAATAATCTATCATCTTCGGGTTGCATCGTCTCATTTGTGGTGTTGGGACTGTTAGATTTGCAAGTTTGATATTGAGATATAGAACAGTACGAAAAGTTGATTTAGTAAGAATAATGTATTGGCGTAAAGAAGAATATTGCGATCATCTGAAGATTAAGCACCCCAAAAATTATCTCACCTGACAATTAAACACCTTAACGCTAACCTAGCCTAAAACCTAACCTAACCTAACCTAACCTAACCTAACCTAACCTACCATAGTTATTTTCACCGTCTCTCAGTTGGCCATGTAGACGTATGTTAGGTAAGTAGGTACACACAAACACCTGTCGTCCCGCTGTACAGGTAAACATCTGAGAAATTTGTTGTACCCTGAACACGACAGAGGATTATGTTGGTCTACTAATGATATGTTTTTGTTCACTGTAGTCTGAGATTAATGGTGAATACACACACACACACACACACACACACACACACACACACACACACACATAACAAAAGGAGAGAACATTTGTCACCAGTAGTAATGTGAGACGCATTGTGCCCTTGAGTTATAGTGCCTGTTAATGACCTCACAGAGTACTCACAACTAGAGTACTCATAACTACAGTACTCATAACTACAGTACTCATAGCTACAGTACTCATAACTACAGTACTCATAACTACAGTACTCATAACTACAGTACTCACTACAGTACTCATAACTACAGTATTCATAGCTACAGTACTCACAATTCGAGAACTCAGCTACAGAACTCACTACAGTACTCACAACTAGAGTACTCATAACTACAGTACTCATAGCTACAGTACTCATAACTACAGTACTCATAACTACAGTACTCACTACAGTACTCATAGCTACAGTACTTAACTATTGTACTCATAACTACAGTACTCATAGCTACAGTACTCACAATTCGAGAACTCAACTACAGTACTCATAACTACAGTACTCATAACTACAGTACTCACTACAGTACTCATAACTCCAGTACTCATAGCTACAGTTCTCACAACTCGAGAACTCAACTACAGTACTCACTACAGTACTCATAACTACAGTACTCATAACTACAGAACTCAAATATAGTTGGAGAGAGCTAGACACAGACAGACAAATAGACAAACAGAGACAGACATCGCAACAAACACAGACACACAGCCAGACAGACAGAAACAAAGCGAAATAATGGCCCCAGGAACACAATACACGTAGTGGGGGTCCATAAAGGCGGTGGTGATGGATGGTGACCGTGGAAAATATTGAGGAGTTTTATGACGTGGCGGACGGGGGGGAATTTACAAGTTGGATGCAGAAGTTAAATGTAAATGTAAATAAATAATAAAATATATAAATAGATAAATAAATAAATACATAAACCAAATAATGAATGAATGAAATAGGAGTGTAGGTCAGTCTCATGTATTATAGGAAAGCCTGATTAATGCCCCTAGGTTAGATTAAGTTAGGTCATTAATTTAATAAAAGAAGATTAAGCTTAAATGAGGAATATACATATATACAGATGAATATGTATGTGTGTGTGTGTGTGTGTGTCAGAGAGAGAGAGAGAGAGAGAGATTATCCTTACCTTGTTAAACGGGATTTTTCTCTTAAGCGTTGTATGTCCTGGGAACAAAACAACACAATAATCTTTCATTTTTTCCCTATTCAAAAACGATGAAAAAAAACACAATATTTTTTACCTTCCATATATTTCAACTGAACTTAAAAATACGATGAGACAATAAATATTAGTTTTGTTACAATATTTTATGAATGATTTAAAATACGTTATAGATAATTATTCTCTTTAGAATTTATTTGAAAGTGATTTTGGGAAGAGAAGCAAATGTTTTATCTAATTTTTATATTTTTTTTTTGAGGGGGGGTGGGGGGTTGAATATATGTACTGTATAACTATTTTCCTATTTTTATGTTATTATTTTATATTATTTATCTTTTATTAGGAAGTATTTTTTAAGTAACCGAATTTAACTCTACAGAATTCTATGTGATTATAAGTTTATAAGTGAATATTATTACTTAAAATTACTACAGTCATTATAAAAGCCTTCAGTGGTAACCTTCTCTTACAGGCTGACCAATCACATAAAATATGAATATAAAATTGACCAATTACATGAAACAATGACCATAATACTGACCTATCATAGCAGGTTAAGGACGCAAGACTCAAATTGCAAGACAGAAAACTAAGAAAACTGTCTAAGCACAGTTGTCCATTACCACAAGTGTCCAATCACAGTAACCAATAGCCAGAGAAATGTCCAACCACAGCAGACCATAACCACAATATTGTCTAATCATAACCATCCATAATCTCCAAATGGGAACTGGCCAATCGGAACAGACTGAGCTTCAAAATCTACCTGTTATTATAATCACAACTAACAGAAGTTATTTCTTTCCAAATCACTATGACTCAAAGAAACGGCTAGGAATCACAACATAACTTACACGCAAAAAACACCCAATCCCAGCCCACTTGGACAACAAAATTTCAACAAATCGCAAAACATATCCATAAAAGTATCCAATCCCAACCAATCACAACAAAATTTCACCAGATCCTAATACAAAGACAAAACAAAATAACAATCTCTACACCAGTCCCAGTCCACATACACCACACGATTTCACCCAATCACAAAACACATTCACAAAAGCATCCAATCCCATCCCACATAGACGAGAGAATCGCAACCAATCACGACAAGGCTTCCGGTACATGACCACACTAAGGGAGGGTGTCACAGTTAATGGCCAGCGAAGCTTCACAATACCCAAGAGAGAGGAGATTCCATTTTCCTTGCGTATAGGAGAAAACCCCTCACCATTGTGTAGGAGACTGTCTCACCCACCTGCCTCCTCCCTGGGGGGCTGAGGAGGAGAGGAGGATGGGGGTTGATGGGGAAGAAAGTGAGTGAATTGCTGTTACTTTGTGTGTGTGTGTGTGTGGTAGAAGTAGTACGTATTAGTAAGAGCTGGGCGTTAGTGAGGCGCGAGTGTCTATAATGGGAGTAATTATTTTTTATTATGGTGGTTATGAGCCCTGCATGTTTTAGGTAATGAGAGGAATAATTATTGGAAGAACTACTCTAGTTTAACGTTAGGGAATTGTAATGTGTTAAATGATATGTACTGTATGTATAAGTCAGCTTGTATTAGTTACTGACACCAGGTGTAACATTACCCAAGACTTGTTACACAGCTTCTGTTCATAACTGATGAATATTCTCAAACTTTGTATGTTACTTGGTGGTGATTTTTCCATTAAATTGTTTCCACGTGTTCCCCCGACGGTTAGTGACAACTGTGAACCTCTCGAAAAATTCATCTATCTAAAAAGTGTCTGTAAAGTCATTAAATTTTCTCAAACTTTTACCATTAATGTCTCAGTTTGCGTCGACTGTCAGTAACATCAGCAACTCATGGCAGCTATCGGGGGAAAAAATATAAATATAAATATATATATATATATATATATATATATATATATATATATATATATATATATATATATATATATATATATATATATATATATATATATATATATATATATATATATATATATATATATATATATATATATATATATATATATATATATATATATATATATATATATATATATATCAAATCTATTCTCGAATGCCAAGTTCAGGTTTAAACTGCACGTTGGTAATTCCAGGAAATGAAGAGCGCTTCAGTCATTTTCGGGAAACTCAATAATACTGGAATTCCGGAGCCCCTCAGTGTTTGATTTGGTTCCACAGTCCAGTAAAGTCTTTTCTGTCCCAAGGGCCGCTGGAGGCTCTCGACCCCTCCCCCACCACCAGCCGTCGTGGCCCAGCTGTGGATATAACCAATATTTGTACGGATATGACGAATAGTCGGTTGGTGAAGGCAGAAGGAACATTCCTCCACCGGCAGCTGACTGACCTTGCTGGAATAATGATACCAGCCAGGTGGAGGCTGCTGGCTAACACTTTTGTAGACGTACAGTATACAGTATATATATATATATATATATATATATATATATATATATATATATATATATATATATATATATATATATATATATATATATATATATTCGACAGTTGCCTTATAACCTTAGGAATACCATAAAACAACACAGAGAAAATCTTTTAGAAACTCCTCACAACCCTCAACCCCTCCTCGATGTTAAACCTGCCTCTCCAACATTCAATTCATATGAACTTCTGGAGGTTAAGGACGTTGAGGTGAGGGGAGGGAGGTGGGGGGGGAGCCGAAGGGTTTTTTTGTCCAAGGCATCCTATATGCTTCTAAGACTCCTTGTATATTTGTTTGTTTGTTTGTTTCAGTCCACCATGTTGACCTGACTATGATAACGGCAGATGACTGAATGAAAAGGATGACTTTGTTTCGCCTTAGACTGAATTCCTATATTTATGGATGATGTCGAATTCTTTTTTGTCGTTGAAGTTGTTGTGTCTCGCCACCACCATCTGGGTCAGGGGGTCTGAGACCGTGAAACACTAAATCAGATGTTACTCTCTTGCCTAAGTACATCCATGTGATGCACTAGTGATGGTTTGGTTAGGTTAGTTTACATGAACTTATGTTAGATTAGGTACCCATGACACTGTTTTTGCAGGTTGATAAATTTGACAAAACGACTTATATTCTCGCTAAATTTACCTGATACGTTAAAGAGGAGTGAAGGTGTGTCATGATTTAATTAACTAATGGCATTGATTGAGAAAGAAGCGGATTCCAACTGAGAGAAAGAGAGAGAGAGAGAGAGAGAGAGAGAGAGAGAGAGAGAGAGAGAGAGAGCTATATTCTGTGTGAGGGGGAACACAGCTTTTGTAAAGAGAAAAATAGTTGATAACCAATTTTGACTGTTTGATGACTAGGAACTGTCCCTCACTAATACCCAAAGTCATCATCCAATTTACCTGTAAACCTGATTGTACCTAAATATTATTACTCTGACGTCATCAATCAACTTACCTGTAAACCCAACTGTATCTAAATATTACTCTGACGTCATCAATCAACCTACCTGTATCCCAGCTGTTATGGCCATTTGAGAATCTAATATACTATATGACTAGGCGTGTGTCTGTCTGTCTGTCTGTCTGTTCTGGGCAGCCGAAACGGCATAATCGTTTTTCATCAAACTTGGTGGAAAAATCGCAAAAAATTCGTAGAGTGGAACAAACCTGGTCCCCTGTCGATGGTTTCTTTAGGAAGGCATTCATTAACCATTTTATTTACGATGGAAAACGATGCAAGTCTACGGACTTGGCGCACCCTAATTAACCATGCAAGTCTACGGACTTGGCGCACCCTCATTCGCTCTACGCTAGCCAAGCACAAGAGTTCAAACTTTCACTGGGCACGAACGTGCCCTCGATCACCTGTAACATACTATTTATCTTAAGTGGAATTTTAGGATATACTTACGACACTTACCTCATAATTATTTCAGTATTGTTGTGGGTGTGTACCTTGGCTGAGGCGTCGAGTCTGGCAGAGGAGACCTGAGAATGTATCTCGAGAGTGTGGTTGTGTTGTGAGGAGATGCGGGTGTAGTATAAGAGTTGATTTTATATATGTTTGTCATCTTCATTTTTCTGGAGGAACTGTGTGTGTGTGTTGTGTAGTGGTGTAAGTGTGGTGGTTTGGTGGTGTGGTGCTGTGTGGTGGTGTGGTGTTGTGTGCTGGGGCGTTATATTGGTATGGTGGTGCGCTGGAATCGTATAGCTGTTTGGTGCTATGTGGTGGTGAACTGGGGTGATTTAATGTAGTGGTATTGTGTGGTGGTAGACTGTCAACCAGTCAACCAGCCAATCTGTCAACCAGTCAACCTGTCAACCAGCCAATCCGTCAACCATTCAACCAGTCAACGTGATATCAGTCTACCAAAAGATGACAGAATACTGTATAACCAATCATTCAAATAAACCATAATATTCTACCATTGGATCACCTGAAGGTTAATCCCCAGCTCATTACACCTGATTAAATACCCTAACGCCACCTGACATTAGGTTACATTAGATTAAGTTAGGTTATGCTATGTTAGGTTAGGCGTCAGGGTGGTTAATTTGAAGGTGAAATAAGCTGGGGTGGCTAATCAACAGGTGATCCATCCATTAACCATAATTCCAAAACAATAAACAAAATCAATTGGCATATATCCAGTAGACCAGAAGCAATTTTCCCATGAATAAATTTCCATTCAATAATTTTTTTTCTCGTAATTTCAAAGCTTAATTATAGACCTCGGGGAAGTTACGTTTTAATTTTCATTTAAATTTACAGTTGTATAATTCAAAATATTTAAGAGAATATAATTGAGAGAAAGAGAGAGACGTAGAGTTAGATATTTCCATTATTGTATTTCGCAGTGATTTAACAGGATTTATTCCCCAGTTTGAATAAAGACACTGACACTAAATAATATTCCTTTTGAAATTGAATGAAATGTGTGATATATGAATAAGTATTAATACCAGGGGGCCTTTGTGTGTGTGTGTGTGTGTGTGTGTGTGTGTGTGTGTGTGTGTGTGTGTGTGTGTGTGTGTATGTATGTATGTATGTATGTATGTATGTGTGTGTGTGTGTTACGAGGCAAAAAGTGTGTAACCAAAGGAGAATGTTAGATATTCCGACAACACAATATGTTGCAGGAGTCAGTCGTCAGTGTTTACTCTTATCAGATGAGTCTCACCTAAAGTGTGTGTGTGTTAGTCAGGTATAAGACTCACCCAACTGTACAGTCAGCCAAAAAAAATATTCTACACCTCTTGGTCTGATGGCCTCTACAACGATCACTGACTGAGGCCATGTTAACTGGAATCAACCGCGTAAATGAGTGTTGTTCAGAATTCTTGGTGCGGTGTGTCATATTGTATAACACCATAAAAAAGGAGGAAATGTTTTTGTTGACTGTACCTCTCATCTGGGTATATTCCGTGTTCTTATATATACAAATTTCTTCGTATTTTCCCACATAGTATTGAACCCTTAGAGAGATAATGTGTACAGGTATATATATTTCGTTATCTAGATTATTAGGTATGAATTTTCTGAACGTTACTTATAAAAACCCTGACAGTAGGAACATACAAGTTAATTAAAACAACAACTATTTAAGTTTTAAGTTTTTCTGTAGTAATTTACTTAATAACATCTTGAGTACTTCTTCGTCTTGTTCCTCCATTAATTGTGTTTGTTAGGCCAGCAGGCAGGTGGGGCAGGTGTACTTCAGCCCCTCGTTAGTTATGATGGTAGAAATCACCCAAGTAGGCCAAGTGAACCTTAGCTCTGTGACAGTCATGGTGGGTGGACTCGCCTGGAATCACTCAACAGGTGAAATAACTCGTCCTCACTCAGCTGTGTGTGTTGTAAGATGTTGTTTGGACAAGTCACTGGGCGTCAGGTCAGAACTAATGGTAACAACTCGGGCCGGATATCACACTCTCGATGTCATCTCGTCGTGGACTCCACCCTCAGGCTTCAGGGTTGTGATATCAGTCCAGTTCAGTTCAATGTTGCAGCCACACTAGCATTGTACAGAGGAGGAATAGGAGTTGAGATTGAAGTTGATTTTGCTCTGATACATCTTAAATTGTGGTTAATTTAATCTCTGCTCGATATCAGATGTAATCTATCTTATACAACTTACAGATCATGTAAAAATTCGAACCCTAATTTATTTCACCATCCTAACGCTAACGTGACCTAATTAATCCCCCAGGTAGCGTTAGGATTTGAGGGTGCTTTATGGGAGGCGATCACAGTCTTTGGCAGGTGAGGGAGGAGAGTTCAAGCTTAATATGGTCAAGTATTCCCGATATATATAGGAGTGTGTCTTACATCATTGTATAGTTCCCAAAAGTTTCAAGAACATGATCATGATAGCTTCAGTCCCATTAATGTTCTCCCGAGTCTCTGAACTGCTGGAACGAAACTTTGAACTGCTGGAGGCTGGCTGTTCTCTAGCTCTGAGCTGTCATAAACTCAGAGTATTCGGCACAGCTTCGAGCAGCCGTGTCGCGGGACTTTTTCCAGTGAGTTACATCTGGATGGCGGATGTGTTCCTGACAGTGATAAACAGTGTCCGTTCTTTGTGCTGTATGATAACTGAGATGTAATTTGTATAACACCATCGCTTAAACTGGTGAACTAGATGGTAAATATATCGGGTATATAAAATCAATCTAAAGATATTTAATGATTGTTCCTGCAAATATTTATATTAAACGTAAGAATTAATAGTTATATGATTTTGGATGAAAAATGAAGATTAATCGAGAGATGTGTAAGGAGTGACTGTGTGAGTGTATACGTGTGGCCAGGTGTGTGAGTGCAGGTGTGGCTAGGTGTGTAGGTGTAGCCAGGTGTGTGAGTGTAGGTGTGGCTAGGTGTGGGAGTGTAGGTTGTAGCCGGGTGTGTGTGTGTAGGTTGTAGCCAGGTGTGTGAGTGTAGGTGTGGCCAGGTGTGTGAGTGCAGGTGTGGCTAGGTGTGGGAGTGTATGTTGTTGCCAGGTGTGTGTGTGTGTGTGTAGGTGTGACCAGGTGTGGCCAAGTGTGTGAGTGTAGATGTGGCCAGGTGTGTGAGCATAGGCGTGACTAGGTGTGTGAGTGTAGGTGTGGCCAGGTGTGTGAGTGAAGGAGCTGAAAAAATACAGTAGAATGAAACCACAAGTTGGTGTCAAAAGGACCATCTTGATATTGTGTTCCTCCTTCAAGACAGACAGTCAGAGATAGACAGACAGAGATAGACAGATAGAGATAGGACAGACAGACAGACAGACAGACAGATAGAGAGAGAGAGAGATTCAAATGACCTGTATAACCACCTTAGAAAAATAATAACTAGTGGAAAAGATGATCCACCAGTCACGACCCAGGCACCAGATAATTTTAACTCTCACTTAACATTAGAAAAAAAATATAACACCTTATCACTCATGGTTCCGGGACATTATGAATACAAGTTTATAATTTCTCCCAAGACGATAATATACCATAATATCTGGAACGGTGTTGAGTAAAATAAAGTATCAAGACACTCAGATGAGATAGTTACTTCATATAATACTTTCTATTTAACTTAGTTGCAGGCATAAAATATTTCCACGATGATAATAGGGCTAAAAAGCTTTTCCCAAATGCCATGTAATACTGAGGAATGCTTTAAACACACTCATAGCAAATATCTATCCAGGTCTAGGAAGCAAGGTTATTATGTCCCCAGGAAGAGTGAAAGTCTGGACAATAGTTTGAACTGAAATATCAACATTGCCTGAGTGGGTCGAACAATAACTCACAAACGGGATTCTTCAAGGAGAGATTCTGTCTCCTTCTCAACTCTCTCAGATTCGGTTCTTCCTTCCTGATCTAATTCCTCGTATTTACTTTTAAGCATCACGCGAAGATTGAACATCCAAATTTAATTAATTTTTAGATTAACCTCACCTAACCTAACCTAACCCATACAGCTTTAGGGTGTTTAATCATCAGGTGAAACAGGCTTGGGTACTTAATCTTATCGTATTCCACATTTTATAATACAATGCCTCAGTTCTTGCTACAGATAAAACCCAAGACTGTATGTATGTATGTAATGTATGTTATGAATGTAATGTATATATAGTATGTATGTATGTATGTATGTATGTATGTATGTATGTATGTATGTAAGTGATATGAGTATCGGAGATTATATTAATGATATATAAATGAATGTATATAAATATAAATTAGTCTACACGATTTTTTATGCGTTTGTAAATATGTAGTTTTATGCGTATGTGTTTATATTAGATAATTAGAGGGTATACATAGGCGAGTGTATACATGTGAATAAATTTGAGAGAGAGAGAGAGAGAGAGAGAGAGAGAGAGAGAGAGAGAGAGAGACCACCAAGTAGCACGTCTCCCTCATGATGGCACTACTTGGCACTCACGCTAGCGGAAGGGCCACCATCCAGCCATCGCTCTGTTCACTGATTGAAAAACTAACTTTCACAATGAGAGAAGATGGTGATGTCAGGGAGCTTCTCTCTACTGATCCCTGTGGTGTGTGTGTGTGTTTAACCGCTATGTATAATGTGTAAAGGAACTGATACTGCCAATGTGCGTGAAAGGCAGACAGACAAAATGAAGTCTCTGCCTCTGACACGACTTACACACAAACGCTGCAGAAGAGAAATGTTTAGGGTGGTGGTGGCGGTGGTGACTATTTATTAATGTTGTAGAGAAGCATTTTAAAATTCACTGAAAGTTGGTTTATATTTAAGTTGTATACAAAAATCTTAGGTAACTTTCTTCTCCGTGGTAAGAGAGGATTGTGGGATGTCTTCGTTTATTATACCATGGAAATCAACGGTATCTTAACTATATATAATTTTATAGTTATTGCAGTTTTTTTTAATATAATTCACCACTAACGCCATATTGAGTATTATGAATTTTAATATAGATTTTTTTGGGGGGGGGGGAAGTGATTTATATTATCCCATTTTTTATTTTTTATTTTTTTGTCTTGTGAACCCGTATGCTGTTAAGATGTTCAAGGGCTTCAAACGCTCGAAATCTTAAGGGTTCGTCTCAGGGACTCACTGTTGGCAAGATACTGCATTTTTAAAACCTACCCTGTATATCTGAAGAACACATTTGTTATGTCTGTGTTAGTTATTTCACAAAAGTACAACAGTGACCCTTTTCCATATACTAACACTAAATCATAACAATATAACTAAATAACATAGAATAACGATGCTGTAAAAACTGAAAGATCATCAAAACACAAGCCTCCGAAAACCCGAACAGTGTTGCCGGAAAGACATAAATCCAAAGCAACAAGTGTTACCAATTACAGAGACGGTGGAGGCTACCTGTGTCACTACCATCGCCACCTGTGACAGTATTACCAAGGCAGGCAAGTGACGGCAGCCAAATGTATGATGATGTTTGTTTATGGAACTTTTGATTATTTCATTGAGGTCTTGAATGTGAGGCACGGGAGGAAGGGAAGGAGGAGGGGGGAGGGAATGTAGGGTATGGAAGGAGGGTGGGGGTAAGAAAGAAGGAGGAAGGGAAAATGGGAGGGGAAAGAGGGGAAGGGAGAGGGAAAGTAAGGTGGAGGGAAGGGAAGGAGGGTTAGATGGTAGGAGTGGAGAGAGGGGGTATATAATTTTAACCTTATAGCTTCAAACACCGAAGAGAAAACGACAATTGGGAGTTTATACAGGAGGCACTTAACTCTCTTTTCGGAATAGCCATCCGAGTTAACTTGCGAGGCTCGGTAATCTCGACATGTCAACACCAATTTAAGGAATGATTGACCTCGTAGCTGTAATCTCGTTAAAAGTCATTAAGGTTATTTTTTTTCTTCTTAATTGCTTTGTTAACTAGATCGTAATTGGATTTAACGCCTAGTTCATGCACGTGTGGACTTTACAAGTGTGGAGATAAAGAGAGTTTGACACCTATTATCATGGTGTATTTGGAGTATATTGGGTTCGTCAAGGATGCTGTATCGTGAACATGTTACAAAATACAAATTAATAAAAGCAGTTTAGTATCATATAAGTAACTACTGAATATATCAGAATCGTGAAATATATTGATAAATTTCGGGAAAATTAACTGAAAGATAAAATATGAAACAAATATATTGAACATGACTTTAGCGTCAAAGAAGAAAAAATCACACACGATGCTCCCACCTCGACTAGATACCTTTCACCTTTTTCACAATATAATGAGAAATAACTCCAATTATTTTGTTCAGAATTATTGGCAAAGTTAAGAAATACATAAATGAATACTAATAGAACATCGGATATATCGGACGCCCACTTACGGCTTCGACTAACGTGGATTTTTGCCGCCCTAGTTGGATTAGTCCTAATATGACTCAAACTGCCTCTGGTGGTACAGGTGTAATGCAAAGAACCGTAAAGAAAACGATATAAAGATTAGCCCAGCAAAAAAGTTCGAATAATTATTAATATATGCAAATGACTTTACCTTTTTGAGTCATTTTGTGGATGTTACGAAAGTAGGTCCTAAAATTTACCTCATTTATTGAATACTTGGGTTAAAGTGTCCTAGTTTGATCACTAAGTTGACTCATCAGTGACACTAAGTTGACTCATCAGTGACACTAAGTTGACTCATCAGTGACACTAAGCTGACTCATTAGTGACACTAAGTTGACTCATCAGTGACACTAAGTTGACTCATCAGTGACACTAAGTTGACTCATTAGTGAAACAAAGTTGACTCCAGTGAAACAAAGTTGACTCATCAGTGACACTCCTTATGCTTTACTCACATCTTTATTTACATTCCCACTCAACTTCTCTAAACCTGAGTCAATCCATCCACTGTCTACCTATCTACTGCATATATCTATCTACTGTCTGAATCAATCGACTAAATCAATCTATCTATTGTATCTATCTATCTACTCTTGCTAATCCATTGCGTCAACTCATCTAAAAAACTCAATCTATCAACTCTTGTTAATCAATCTATCTATTGTATATATCTATCTCAAGCTATCTACCATTGTCAATCTATTTATTCTTTATCAATCCAGCTATTAATCAATCATCTATTACCTCATCTCTCCATTAACGATAAGCATCTCACAACCACTTCCCTCGTAAACGACCTCTGCACCCTGTAAACGACCCTCCCTCCCCTCGTAAACGACCTCCCCACCCGTAAACGACCCCATCTCGTAAACGACCTCCTCGTAAACGACCTCCTCGTAAACGACCCCACCTGTAAATGATCTCTATCTGTAAACGACCTCAACGACCTCTATCTTGTAATGACCTCCATCTTCGTAAATCGACCTCCTATCGTAAACGACCCTCTCCTCCCCAATTCCTCGTAAAACGATCCTCCCTTCCGTGTTATTATTACCAGAGGCGATTGGTGTATATTCAGTAATTGCTTTTGATTCTCCATTCTGACGCGGTAACCAGAGTGATGGTATCACCTGAAGGCTGATTGATGTATTACTGTTATTGATTGATGTATTACTGTTATTGATTGATGTATTACTGTTATTGATTGATGTATTACTGTTATTGATTGATGTATCACTCTTAACTATTAATTGATGTATCACTTGTCATTATTGATATAATTAGTGTATTTCTTAATCTAGAATAGGTGTTTAAAGATCTGGCTAAGTGTAATTTGACTGATACTGCTGAGAGAGAGAGAGAGAGACAGAGAGAGAGAGACAGAGAGAGAGAGAGAGAGAGAGAGAGAGAGAGAGAGAGCAGACATCAAAAACTCGTTTAAGAGAACAGTGAGAAGTTTTATGTTATGAATTTTTTTAATATCCGAGAGAAGCTCAGTTATATGTAGCTCGAACACACACACACACATACACACATGCACACACACACATACACACATGAACACACACACACACATGCACACACACACACACACACACATGTACATACACCACACATACACACACCTTCAGTAGGATTCGACCTCCTACCCCTCATATGGCAGACGACAGCGACACCTCTGTACTAGAAATGCATAAAGGTCACTTAAACCTGACCTAGCCACATGTCACGAGGATTGTAACCTAACCTAACCTAACCTGATCTAGCCACATGTCACGAGGATTGTAACCTAACCTAACCTGACCTAACCTGACCTAGCCACATGTCACGAGGATTGTAACCTAACCTAACCTAACCTGACCTAGCCACATGTCACGAGGATTGTAACCTAACCTGACCTAGCCACATGTCACGAGGATTGTAACCTAACCTAACCTAACCTAACCTAACCTAACCTGACCTAACCTGACCTAGCCACATGTCACGAGGATTGTAACCTAACCTAACCTAACTACTCTACCATATTTAACACAGTGGTAAGCTCCCTCGCCTGACTCCTGTGTTGGTAGGTGTTCTAATCCTGCTGTAATCTAAAACACGATATTTGTATTATTTTACGTAAGTCTTAGTTAAATAAGAATAAAAGTCTAAGAGGATAAAGGAGGTAATTTACGTAAGATTTCGTTCAGGTAATAAGTAAGGTAAAGCCAATAATAATCAATTACAAAATAATGGATAAATAATAAACGACTGAAGTATTAACAAAATCATTAATAAGTTTAATTTCTTACTATTTATCTTTACTGATACGTTTATTAATGTTACACTAGAGAAATAAAAAATAATAATACTCTTTTATCTAAACCATAATACCAGGTAATATTGGTGGAAAACTTGGTAATAATAGTGCCCGAGGATGACGTCATAGAGGAGAAAAATACGAATCATTTTTTCCCCTGATTTTAGGCGAATTGAAAATGAATTCATCTCTCCAACCATCACAATATTACCGGGAATACAAAATAATAATAATTTGAGTTCATAAATCTAAATTAATAATGTTTCATGTTATTAATGTAATTATTCTGCACAGCGGAGGATTTCATTTCGCATTACTATGATTATATTTGAGGGTGTGTGTGTGTGTGGGGGGGGGGGTGAATCTGCCCAGTGCTCGTCCGGTAGTCTCTCATCGATTGGCCGTAACAGAATGGGATGTATGACCTCAGTAAACTTTGTAATATTGTATATATCCAGTAATATTTGGAATTAACATGAGCAGATTCAGTAAAGTAGCGTTCAGTGACATCTGTAATATTTAGCAACAGTAATATTCAGTACCATTCAGTAAAATATATTAACTAAGTAGCATTAAGTAAAATCAATAACAATCAGTAAACTATATATTAAACTAAGTAACATTCAATAACACCAGTCAATTAAAACAAACATTCAGTCAAATCCAGTAGTAACATCAGTAAACACATCAACATTAAACTCTAAGTAACTTTTAATGAAGTCTAAATCTGTTTATCTACTTCACTGATCAGGAAAGAGCGCCAGTGAAGGCAGAAAGCGAACGAAAGGAACGCCTGGTGTAGCTTTCAGTAGCCTGGGTAATTATTGCTCGCTCTGGTATCCATGGTTTTGTGGTCAAGTAAATACTGCACCTGACACATGACAAGAAAGACTCGATATAAACGATGTCGAAATATACAGGATATATTATTTATATTTAACATGTGTAGCTCGTGTGCTATGTATGAGTGTATATTGTGTAGGATGTATGATGTATGTGTTTGCTATGTATGAGTGTATGTTGTGTAGGATGATGTATGTTGTGTGGTGTGTGTAATGTATTATGTATGGTGTATGTTGTGTAGTGTCTATGATATATATTATGTATGGTATACTCTTATATTGTGTATTAAGTACGTTATACAGTATACATGATGTATGTTATGAATGATGATAATGGCAAGATTTTATACAGGTTTAAAAGACACACAGGTGTAGAAACTGGGATACACTAATATGTGGAGTGGAGGGCTGTGGTCGCCAACCCTCAGACATGACAAAAACACCTTGATTGATTGATTGATTGATTGATACAAGCTATAGATATCAACCAGGGAACACCAGACAACAGCTGAGTGTGACGTGAAACTCTCCTCTGCTCAAACTTGTTCTCGTTACTGAAGTCTCAAAGCAATAAAAAGAGTGAATGGCTTTTGGACACACTGGTGCTCGTCTGACTGAGGTAGGAGAAGAAGAAGGAAGAGGAGGAGGAGGAGGCAGAGAAGGTTAGGTAGGAAGAGGAAGAACTGAGGAGGAGGGAAAGAAAATGAGATAGAAAGAGGAAATGGAGGAGAAGGAGAGGCAGAGAAGATTAGGTAGGGGGAGGCAAGCGGTGGGGGGGGGTCGTATACAGGAGGGACAAAAACAGGAAGAAGACAGAGAGGGAGAGGAGAACGAATGATGGAAGGAGGAAAAAGAGATAGAAGAGGAAGAATAAAAGTCAGCTACGGAGGAGGAAGAGAGAGGAGAGAAATGAAGGAGAATTTTTATGATAAAAAAATTATAAGTATTTCACTAATTAATTCTCTCTAGCCCTCTTTGTTTTTACGGGGATTAGCTCACCCGGGCACAGGTCACTGACTCACATCGAGGGCCTGGGGGGCGAAAATGTAATAATAATAATAATAATAGTAATAATAATAATAATAATAATAATAATAATAATAATAATAATACTGACAAAGACATACAAAAAAATCAAGAGTGAGAAACAATATATGTATGTTGTGTTGTCAATAGTAAGAGAAACAATTGAGATCCTGCAATTGTGTGTAAATGAGGCAGAAAGTCAGATCAGCAACCTGGGACTTGGTCACAATTTTTGTGATGCCATATGGCAGCAGGGTCTACCATTAAACAACACATTATGCTTCCAATATCTTCCCAGGCGGTAGTACCTCCCTGTTTGGTAGAGACGTAAAGATTCTCAAAGGGTCTTACAATAATTATTTCCCTGGAATATTAAAAATAAAAACGTCCTTAAATGGTAGACTTGAGATAAAAACCAAACAAAGAAACATCGAAAATCTACACTAAGATTATATCGAGCTTCTACCTGAACTAGATACCGTCATATAATACCCGCTAAGATACAAAATAAACTAAGATGGGGAATATTTTGAAAAAGATTCACAACCTCGCATTTATCTGGTGATAAGTAAACGTATTTAGTTCAGGTAGAGTCTCACTATAATTTCAATAATATTTGTATCTTAAGTTAACTGGCTATGTGAGTCGATGTATATTCAATCTTAGGTACCATTGTAAATATGAATTCAGACGTAGTATCGAGGGGGTTGACTGCAGATAAGGAAAGAATTCACAATGTTAAGACTAGTATATCAACACAAAGCACTGAACGCGGCCACTTTGTATCGACACAGGGCACTGAACGCGGTCACTCTAATATCAACACAAAGCACTGAGCGCGGCTAATAACAGTGGCGGTGCTTTCTTGATGACAGACGTTATGTGATACTGACCTTCATGCGATAAATTATATTTTATGCTGCTTGACCAACGCACACACACACAGTCTCTCTCTATCTCTCTCTCTCTCAAGAAGATGGAGAAAGGGAAGAAAGAGAGGAAAGAAGGAGAACGAGAAAGAAAATGAGAGAGAGAGGAAAAGAAAGTGAGAAGGAAGAACTAGCATCGTAAGCTAGACATTACACCTTCACTAATAAAAACAAAACCTCCCCCTTCCTAGCCTGCATCCTTAACACTCCTCCTCCTTAACACCCCTCCTCCTTAACACTCCTCCTCCTTAACACCCCTCCTCCTTAACACCCCTCCTCCTTAACACTCCTCCTCTCCTCCTTAACCTCCTCCTTCCTCCTCCTTAACACCTCTCATAACACCTCCTTAACACCTCTCCTCCTTAACACTCTTTCCTCCTTAACACCTCCTCCTTAATACCCCTCCTCCCTTAACACCCATCCTCCTTAACACTCCTCCTCCTTAACACCCCTCCTCCTTAACTCCTCCTTCTCCTTAACACCTCTCCTCCTTAACACCCTCTCCTCCCCCCTCCTCCTTCCTCCTCCACCCTCCTTAACACCCCTCCTCCTCCTCCAACACCTCCTCCTTGCTACTCCTCCTTAACACCCTCCTCCTCCTCCTCTCCTTAACACCTCCTCCAACCCCCTAACACCTTAACCTCCTCCCCTAACACCTCCTCCTAACACCCCTCCTCCTCCTTAACACCCCTCCTCCCCCTCCTCCTTAACACCCCTCCTCCTTCCTCCTTAACACCCCTCCTCCTTAACACCCTCCTCCTTCCTTAACACCTCCTCCTCCTAACACCCCTCCTCCTCCTCCTCCCTAACACCTCCTCCCCTTAACACCCCTCCTCCTTAACACTCCTCCTCCTTAACACCTCCTCTCCTCCTCCTAACACCCCTCCTCCTTAACACCCCTCCTCCTTAACACCCCTCCTCCTTAACACCCCTCCTCTCCTCCTCCTCCTTCCTCCTCCTACCCCTCCTCCACCCCTCCTCCTCCTCCTTAACACCCTCCTCCCACACCCCCTCCTCCTTAACACCCCTCCCTCCTCCTTAACACCCCTCCTCCTTAACACCCCTCCTCCTTAACACCCCTCCTCCTTAACACCCCTCCCACACCCCTCCTCCTTAACACACACCCCTCCTCCTTAACACCTCCCTCCTCCTTAACACCCCTCCTCCTTAACACCCCCTCCTCCTTAACTCCTCCCACACCTCCTCCTTAACACCCCTCCTCCTAACACCCTCCTCCTTAACACCTCCTCCACCCCTCCTCCTTAACCTCCCTCCTCCTTAACACCCCTCCTCCTTAACACCCCTCCTCCTTAACACTCCTCCTTCTTAACACCCCTCCTCCTTAACACTCCTCCTCCTTGTAACAGATTAATTACATTGTCATCAAACGACTGTGATATTAAATGAGGCAATAATTAGATGACTTGCCATTGATATTAATAGGAGAGGAGAGGTGGGGAAAGGAAAGGAAAGGAGAAAGGATTACAACTCCTTATTTCCGCAGCTCCAAATAACAATTCCTATTTCAGTTACACAAAAAGTTTCAGGGCCAATCACACGGAACTTAGAGTGCTAAATGTGCCTTGTAATTTGCATATTTGCTGTGATTCTGAGAGAGAGAGAGAGAGGCAGGAAAACAATCATACAACCGCACATAGAGTTACACTGCTATCCACACTAAGGGTTACAAACATAAACAAACAAACACATACACAAGCATAAACACGCAAGCACACACATTAAACATATATATATATATAAACACACACAAACAAAGGGTAATGTAAGAGCCGTGTTGAGCATTACCCATGGATCAGACGGTGCCAGTATTACTATTGTATTTCTCGTTAATGATGTCATAAAGTTCTTGGTCTGTCTGTCTCTCCTCCTGTCCCCCCTCCTTCCCTTCCCATTGTCCTTCCTGTCTTCTCTTGTTCCGCTCTCTCCCCTCATCTCTCACGACACACTCCTCTACTTGTCTCTCGTAATTCTCTCTCTCTCTCTCTCTCTCTCTCTCTCTCTCTCTCTCTCTCTCTCTCTCTCCTTATTCACCTTCCAGTCTTGCTCTACATCACCTTGAGAAAGAAGACAAGTTGCCTCCTAAGATGTCAACATTAAGTTATTTCTTCCCGCACTCTATCTTGTTCCCTCTCTCTCTCCCTCTTTCTGGTTAAAAATACGAACTTTAATCTTCATTTCTATCCTCCCTCCTTCACTCCCTCCATCCTTCTATTTTCTTTACCCCTTCCCTCCTCCTCTCTCCATCCCTCTATCTCCCTCTCGCTCTCTTTAGTTGAGACACGAAGGAGCACAAACTTTAATTAATTCCAAGATTCCTCCTTTATTCCCTCCTGGCTTTAAGGTAAACTTTAATTAATTCCAAGATTCCTCCTTTATTCCTTCCTGGCTTTAAGGTAAACTTTAATTAATTCCAAGATTCCTCCTTTGTTCCCTCCTAGCTTTAAGGTAAACTTTAATTAATTCCAATATTCCTCCTTTATTCCCTCCTGGCTTTAAGGTAAACTTTAATCAATTCCAAGATTCCTCCTTTATTCCTTCCTGGCTTTAAGGTAAACTTTAATCAATTCCACGATTCCTCCTTTATTCCCTCCTGGCTTTAAGGTAAACTTTAATTAATTCCAAGATTCCTCCTTTATTCCTTCCTGGCTTTAAGGTAAACTTTAATCAATTCCACGATTCCTACTTTCTTCCCAGTAGCTAGAAGACAAACTTAATTGATTCTAAGATTCTTTTCTTTTTTTCCCTCTTGTTAGATATAAAGTATTGTGTGTTTTCTTTTCATTACTTCTACCTAAAAATGTGATCGCTAATTCATTTTTTTTCATTTCCTTATTCTTCTCCTTTTTTTCTCACTTTCTTCTTCCCTCACTTCCTTCCACTTACGTTTCCTTCCTCTCCCACTTCATTCCTCGCTCCCTTCATTCTCCTCTCTCTCTCTCTCTCTCTCTCTCTCTCTCTCTCTCTCTCTCTTATAAGTTAATTACGATATAAGGGAAGTTAATGTCATTGTTAACTGTATGAGTCATGTTGTTGACTGTTGGTGGGAGTTGTTGTCACTAGTTTATTCTCGCTTGTCTGTGGTCTCAAGGCGTAGTATATTTTTTCCTGTTACTGGTGCTGTGAGAACGTGTCTGTCGTGTTGGGAGAACGTGTTTAAATTGGTGTTATGAGAACGTGTCTGTCGTGTTGTGAGAACGTAGATTAGCCCCCAGCTTATAACACCTAATAATTATATACACTAACGTTATACATGGGTGTGTTACCTAATGTTATGTTTGGTTAATGTTAGGATGGTTAATTTTGAGGTGAAATAAGCTATGGAGGGGCTAATCTTCATGTGATTTAATTATTTACTTGATAATTAATCCGTTGAATACTTAATGTTTTATATATAATTTCCTCATACCACTTATATTGTTAGGCTGGACCCCTGTTGCCATCCTCAAAGACAACAATAGATTTCCGTCAAAACAAACGCTTGATTGGCTAACTCACTCAACCAATCATACAGTAAAACGAGAAAGAAAAACAAACGCGGTGTAATACTTTATGAAGAAGATATGTAAACGAAATAAAGATATATCACGTAAATGAAAATGCAAACTTTATAGAGTAAAACTGAGAATAAGTATTACGAAATGGGACCATGGCTACAGGAATTGTTAGCTCGGAAGACATTGGAGGAAGATCACTCGGTATTCAGTAGTCTCCATCCAACAAACTTGAAGAGGTTGGGACGTACAGGAGTCGTGTGTGTGTTGGCAATGTGTTCTTGACTCCTCTCACACACTTATATTGTCTTGACTGTATGTCTGTTTATACTGCATGTCCATGTGGTTATGTATATACACTATGTCTGTGTATATAACTATCTGTGTATATGTATTTGTTTATATATCCATGTGTCAAATTATCTGTCTGGTTGTACTGGGTGTTTCGGAAATACATTTACTAATTCTGGGGGTTTATTCCTGAGACATACTGTACGTAAGGACCAATGACTCCATGACCATAGTGTCAGTACTCCATAGTCTAGGAGTTATAAAAAACGTGACAGTTTGGGTTGGAATGTGATAAAATCTACGGAGTAAAAAATATCCAGTGTTGTTAGTACAATTTATTTATAGTCTATGCAATCTTAATGATTTTTCCAGTAAATGTTCTAAGTCCGGCCCTCTTCCTCAATGCAGGCTTCGGCCCCTCGCAAAAGTGACTGTCGTATACGTTCGATAACTCAAGGGGTGTAGTGTATGCTTGTGGCACCACAATTCCTGACGAGTCAGGACCTTTGTAGCACACACTTTGCTTTTAACGTGACCACACAAGTAGAAGTTAAGGGGATTTAGGTCAGGTGATCGAGGTGGCCATGGAGCAGGACCGTCACACCCTGTCCACCTGCCAGGATACCCAACATTTAGGAATTCTGTTGTTACTCGATCAAAATGAGCTGGGGTGTCACCATGCATGTACCACAGTTGTTGACGTATCCTGATGGACACATCCTCAAGCATCACTGGCAAAGTGACCTCAAGAAAATGTGTGTATGTTTCACCTGTCAGTTGCTGGGGAAGCAGATATGGGCTAGGCTAATAAAGTGGTTACAAATAATGTCAGCCCAAATATTGATTGTGAATCGTACCTGATGAGATCTATTGTACACTCACCACAAAAAGTTCTCCAACAGCTGGGCACGACAGATTTCAGAGTGAGCACCATGGCTTGTGTCATCTCAGAATGGTTGGTATGCCTGGTTGCGAAGTGACTCAATATTACGTAATATGTTGTTCGTCTTTATAGTATTCACAGGTTAAAAGAAATGATTTAATTTGCAATTAAACTTCCTCAGAAAGCAATGTTCAGATTTTTTGTTCGCTTTGTCATATTGTATGACTGTTATCACTTACTTTAAATAGGGCTTTATATTTTTTTATCCATAGACTTGTTGCTGTCCTCCCCTAACCAATTAAGAACATAGGAATACTGTATAAGAATCGAGGAAACTGCAGCGGGCCTATTGGCCCATACTGGGCAGCCCCGTTTATATCCAACCCCTATCACTAATAAATCCATCCAACCTATATTTGAAGCTACCCAGCGTGTTCGAGTTAGTGATGAAGTTCGGTAACTTGTTCCATTAATCCACTACTCTATTTCCAAACCAGTGTTTACCTATCTCGCGCCTAAATCTAAATTTGTCTAATTTAAAACCATTGCTACAAGTTCGCTCCTGGTTGGATAGTTTGAGTACCTTTGTTATATCACTTTTGTTTAACCCTGACTTCCATTTATACACCTCGATCATATCGCCCCTCACTCTACATCTCTCTAGGGAGTGCAAATTAAGATGCTTTAATCTGTCTCTGTACTCAAGGTTCCTAATGCCCGGGATTAGTCTTGTCATTCTCCTCTGAATGCGTTCCAGGGATTCTATATCCATTCTGTAGTACGGTGACCAGACCTGAACCGCGTAATCCAAGTAAGGTCTCACAAGCGCAAGATATAGTTTTAGGATAGCCTCGCTAGTCTTGTAATTAACACTCCTTTGTATGAACCCAAGTACTCTGTTAGCCTTGTTTCGAGCAAATTTTGTGGTATAACCCTGTATATTTATCTATCAGAATAAATCTATCATGCAGTACAGGCTATATGTCTGTCCATTTATATATATATCTGTCAATCCGTCTGTCTATATCCAACCATCTATCTTTAACTATCTCAATACACCTATCAATCTTTACAACTATATATGTGTCTCTATATCTCTCTCTTTTCTCATCAGCTGTGAATTACCTGTGCTACGTTATTGTTGACAGTTCATAAATATCACGAGAATTGTAGTGTGTACATAATTTGGCCTTAATAAATTATGTTAATTTTTTAGTAACATTCCCTAACAAGCATAAAATTAATTACATGATATAACAATGTAGTTTCTTTTATTTCTTACGTAAAAGTTACATAACTTTTGTACAAGATAATAAACTCTGATTTAATTGACACGTTATAAAGAAATGATGTAACTGTGTGGAATATATTTGATTTAATTTAATATGAGAGAGAGAGAGAGAGAGAGAGAGAGAGAGAGAGAGAGAGAGTGATGTTGAGAATTGAGACTTTTACCTGATACCTGTGGCCTTTAAGTGTTCCTCAGGTCATATCTTCCTCAAATTGGTATTACTTTATTCCTCTGGTGTATATTTAAGACAGTAGTTCATTTTCATATTACTTGACGATTAACACCCTGGGGGACTAATGTTCACGTGATCCATTTTTTTTCCTGTGAAATTTTTGCTTCAAGCACAAATGATTGGAATTATCTTTATTTTCCCACCTATAATCCTCGTTTAGTTTTATTGATCCTAAAACAAACTATAGACTAATTATTAACATATAAGAGTAAAAACATAAAAAAAACGTGTCATTTTATCTTGCAGGCGTGCCAACACTACGGAGAGGCAGGTGGAGTGTGGGCGGTGGTGAGGATGGCGGTGAACGTGTTAGTACCCCTGCTGATCCCTCTGGGCGAACAACTCACCAACGGTAAGTACTCGTATACAGTTCTGGACATCACACACACACACAAAACTTTAATTAATTTCACGTAAATCAGATGTCAAATGTTTATGGGGTAGAGATTATAAAAAGTTGTCGTTTGAAATAGCGAGAACTTACATTTAAGCAATACAGACAGTACTGGGTAAACTTCATTGCGATTTGACGTCACATCGCTAGTAAGGGATATACAGTATAAGACTTGAATCAGCTGAAATTAGCCCCCAGCTTATTGCAAGATGAACCACCCTAACGCTAACCTAACCTAACCTCACCTCACCTCACATGTATCTGTTAAATTCAAGGTAATATGTATATACGTGTGCAGGTATACGCGTTCTGGGAGGCAACATACTCCAAATTCAGGTGTGTGTGTGTGTGTGTGTGTGTGTGTGTGTGTGTGTGTGTGTGTGTGTCTGGGAGATGCGTATGTTGAGAAATGTCGGGAACTCACCTGCCGGGACAACTGATCTGCCACACTAATTAGGCGTCCATCTCCTGTCTTCAAAACATCACTGAGACTAAAATATGTTTTGATTAGATGTGTGTTATATTTTGGCTAGACGTGAGTTATGGTTTGGCTAGACGTATGTTATATTTTGGCTAGACGTGAATTATGGTTTGGCTAGACGTGTGTTATATTTTGCAGACGTGTGTTATATTTTTGCAGACGAGTTATGGTTTGCTAGACGTATGTTATATTTTGGCTAGACGTGAGTTATGGTTTGCCAGACGTATGTTATATTTGCTAGACGTGTGTTATGTTTTGCTAGACGTATGTTATATTTTTGCTGACGTGTATGTTTTTTTTGCTAGACGTGTTATTTTGCCAGACGTGTTATGTTTTTGCAGACGTATGTTATATTTGGCTAGACGTGTTATGTTTTGGCTAGACGTATGTTATATTTTGCTAGACGTGTTATGTTTTTGGCTAGACGTGTGTTTATGTTTTGGCTAGACGTATGTTATATTTTGGCTAGACGTGTTATGTTTGCTAGACGTGTTATATTTTTGCCAGACGTGTTATTAGTTTTTGCCAGACGTGGTTATATTTTGCTAGACGTGTGTTATGTTTTGCTAGACGATGTTATATTTTGCCAGACGTGTGTTATGTTTTATAGACGTGTGTTATGTTTTGCCAGACGTATGTTATATTTTTTTATAGACGGTTATGCTAGACGTGTGTTATATTTTGGCTAGACGTGTGTTATTGTTTGGCTAGACGTATGTTATATTTTGCCAGACGTGTTATGTTTTGCCAGACGTATGTTATATTTTGGTAGACGTGTTTGTTTTTTGGCTGACGTATGTTATATTTTGGCTAGACGTGTTATATTTGGCTAGACGTGTTATGTTTTTTGCCAGACGTATGTTATATTTTGCCAGACGTGTGTTATGTTAGACGTGTGTTATGTTTTGCCAGACGTATGTTATATTTTGGCTAGACGTGTTATGTTTTGCTAGACGTGTGTTATGTTTTTGGCTAGACGTGTGTTATATTTTGGCAGACGTGTTATGTTTTTGCCAGACGATGTTATATTTTGCCAGACGTGTGTTATGTTTTGGCTAGACGTATGTTATTTTTTTGGCTAGACGTGTTATGTTTTGCCAGACGTGTGTTATGTTTTGGCTAGACGTAGGTTATATTTTGGCTAGACGTGTGTTATGTTTTTGCAGACGTGTTATATTTTGGCTAGACGTGTGTTGTGTTTTTGATAGATGTGTTATATTTTTGGCTAGACGTGTTGTGTTTTGGCTAGACGTGTTATATTTTTGATAGACGTGTTAAATATACTTCTCCTCACCACCCTACAAACAACAACTGATTTAGACATAGCTAATTATCGTCATGTTTGGCACCAGTAATGATTATTTAGACATAACAACAGGGAATTGGTGCCTCGTTTCCCGTCTGCTTGTTGAATTTGCTGCTAGATTAGTTTCTGTGTTTACCCAGAGTCTAAGTAAATTATTTGACAGTGAGCTACGTTATCAGGAAACACACTCGTAAATTCATTAGTGTGGAGTGTGAGTTGGAGGAATTAGTTGTGTTATGATTTCCACTCTAATGATTCATATTGACTTTGATATTAATGTTTTAAATGGGTGTTCATATGGTCATTGGATAATGTAGGTAAGCAGTGGATGTTTCCCTGCATCAGTAGCTCTATACGTGACTGATTTTGCTCACTCACTCACTGACGGAAATTTTAGATTCGGAGGGAAAATATATAATTGGTTTTGATTAAGCTGTGTCGGTTGTGTTGTGGTGACCCCGCGTGACACAAGGTGCGGGTAACACTTAATTAGCAAGATATAACACATAAGTAACAATACACAATACATGTATACAAATAACAAAATATATACAAAAGTAACAAAATATAACACAAGTAACAAAAATAATATGTCACAAATAGAACGCATAAGTAACAAATATAAAACACGTAACAAGATAATAACACACAAATACAAAATACACACAATAACACAATTTAAACACATAAGTAGCATGATGTAAGATAAGTAGCATGATGTGGGAGCAATAGGTCAGCTCAGTAACATGGTCGACAGGTCAAGTCTTGAGGGCCAGAGAATCACCCTTCGCTCCACCACACATCGGAGCCTGGGGGGCGAAAATGCAATGATAATACTAATAATAAAGCACCATAAAGAAATATAAAAATGAAAAAAAAGATCAACAGTGAGAAACAATATATGTATGTTGTGTTGTCAAAGAAAGAGAAACAATTGAGACCCCGCAATTGTGTGTAAATGAGGCAGAAAGTCAGATCAGCAACCTGGGACTTGGTCACAATTTTCGTGATGCCATATGGCAGCAGAGTCCACCATTAGACAATACATTATGCTTCCAAAATCTTCCCAGGCACTAGTACCTCCCTGTTTGGTAGTTACCTACTACCTGCATGTTGTAATGTGGTCATTTTTTGTGATATTTTTGTCAATATAGATTTCAGTCTCTCTCTCTCTCACATATACTATACTATACAAACTCTGTCTGGATATACGAGTATATATATATATATATATATATTTATAACCACAAATTATACATTTTATACATTATAATATTCAACCCCCCGACACAGTGTACATGTATGTTGGTAAGCTCCTAACATTCCATATATTTCCAAATTTTTTTATTGTAATTGGTGAATATTGATGCGTGTTTTTGGCGTGAACTTAATCAGTATATTACATTATCTCTCACATTTGTGTCAGTGATTACATTTATCTCAATAATTACACCGTTCGTGGATTATTTTTTTTATACTAGATTATCAGATGGGTGAGTTAAGTTGCCAGTTCGATTATTTTTTTTATTTTTGTTTTCATCCATTACCGTATAAATTGTACTATACAACCTCTTATATAAGTTCAAAAATAAATATATATTAATGACGGATATATAATTTTATTTTAATATACATATAGCGACTGATATGGATACGCTAGAGTACACATAGAGCTGCTGTTGTTGTTGTTGTTATATTATGACATCACCTGAACAGAGCCGTAGTAAACCTCGATGGCTCCCTGGGCAGAACCTGAATTTGCCCCCCCCTCTCCCTCCCCCATCCCCCCCGCACACACACTCCCTTCCCCGTAAATTATAGTAGCCTACCCTTCAGGATATAATTATGTTTTTTTTTAATTGGATTCGCTGCGAAGGTAAACTCATAAATACATAGAATAAGAAGTAGAAAATTTCAAATGCAATGTTGTCCCTTTTGCCTGGCACCCCCAAGCTACGCCCCCTGTATCTGTCCGGTTACCTGTTGATGATAAGTGACACGACGTTTCCTAGTTCTACATTCCCTGGCACCAATTATTTTTTTCTCTCTCTTCTTATTCCCTTCGTTCTAAAGAGAGAGAAAGAGATAAGTAAACGTATGGCTAAATAGAGATAAAGTAAAGGAGAGAGAGAGAGAGACAGATTAAGAGAGAGCACCTACTTTAATTTCTTCGCTTTCATCCTTCTCAACAATCTCACTTTTTCAATCATACTCTTATCTCCTTCAATGCACTGTTCTCTTCCTCCTCCAACACACACACACACACACATACACACACACATACACAGAACCTCATAAGAAAACTAATAAAACACGAAAATATAACAGGTTGTGTTAATCAGACGAAAGAAGGAGAGAGGAAAGGATAAATTCTCAAACTCGCGGCAAAGTCTGTCGATTAGTGAAGGCAATGTAAACAAAGACCCGAAGATCGATCACATCCACCTCAGACTCCCGACATGAATTATTCCCTTACAACAACAACAACAACAACAACAACTCGTACTAAAACATCAAACACAAAATAAAATAGAAAGATTAAGAATGAGGAAGAAATAACAAAAACAAAAATAATAGGCCATGTAAAGAAATATGGGTAGAGAAAAGCGTAAAAAGGGAGAAATGTTTGTAGAGGGTTGAGATGGTTCTTTACGCAGATCCCAAATAAACAGCCCTCCCTTGTTGTCATGGTTACAGGTCTCACACTCCCAGATTCCTGTCAAAGATGCTGGCGGGCTACGAGGAGAGAGAGAGAGAGAGAGAGATGCACACAAAACACAGAGTAAAACGCGTTTCCCCCCAATCCAATTAGCGTATTACATAGACCAATCATTAATTTCCTACATATATCCTCTCTCCACCAGATTAAATGCCAACCACACACATCAATGAACAAAAAAATACATAAATTAGAAAAATGTGTCATCTTAAATCTAAGACTTTCATATATATATATATTTGTCTTCGCGTCAAAGTATATTTCTTCGAAGGGATTGTGTCTCCCTCTTTCCTTCCTCACCTTTATACTCTGTCGTGTCTTTCTGTATTCAATTTTTGTTGTGTGAAAGTTCAAAATGATGTTATATATGTATGTGTATAATGATGTTATATAAATGTTCATTGAGATGTTAATATATGAATGTTCATAATGGTGATACTATATATATGTTCATAGTGACTTTGTTATTGTTAGTTAAGAAAGCAAACATTGGGATAAATATTAGTCATATATATATTAATTCTGTGTACATACTCGGAATATATGATAAATGGGTATGTTTATTTATATTTTGAGTAGAGATAGATAATATTTATTCAGTAAAATCGTCGTACAAGTTTACAGTTGGTTTGGCATGTATATAGACAATGCAGGTATACAGTTAAGCATGTATATAGAGAGTATCTACAGTAAAGAAAGTACATTAAATTGGAGGATGAATTCCAGGATAATTCTAAACCACAATGTCTTTATGGTAAAATGTCAGACTCTGCATAGTTTCCATGTTCCAATACATTTAAGATGTTGTATTAGAGAGAGTGAATTTGAAGTGAAACCCCCGTAGGTTTTGTAATAATTTATTCACAGTGTGACCGCTCTTTCTTACAACCTAAAGGAAATGTTAAAAGTTGCCCCCTTCTGCCTCAATGTAGGCCTGTACACGTCGTACCATTGATTGTCTGACGCGTTCCAGAATGCCTGGACTATGTTTAATTTGCTCGCACCTGTCACGAACACGTGGGCAATTGGGCATATGCACAGTCTGACATTTTACCATAGAGACATTGTGGTTTAGAATAATCCAAGGATTTCATCCTCCAATTTAATGTACTCTTTGCTAGAATTACTCTGTATAGACAATACAGGTAAATAGTCCAGCATATATAGATAATGCATAGTTAATATATATATATATATATATATATATATATATATATATATATATATATATATATATATATATATATATATATATATATATTCAACGCAGTTGTACAGTTCACCATGTATATAGACAATGCATGTATACTGTTCACCATGTATATAAACAATGCAGGTATAAACATTTATATTCGCTGTCATAAGGATGCCTGAGGGAGGTGTTGGCAGCGCGGTATAAGAGTTGTCCGCTTGAGTCTCTATAATGGGGTTATGTAGTGTATGATAACGAGGGAGTGTTTTGTGGGATGTTATATTCTCTTGTGTTTCTCTTTGTTTTTGTCTGCTTCTCTGTCTGTTTATCAGTTTGTCTTGTTCCTCTCTCTCTATCTCTCTCTCAAGTACATCTGTGGCACAAGGTAAAAAAAAAACAAGGCAGTCTCCCTTTCTCTTACTGTCTTTTTCTTTCTCTTTCCCTCTCTCTGTGTTTTTCTTTATCCAATACATCTGTAGCACAAAGGAAAAAGGAAGTCTCTCTCTCTCTCTCTCTCTCTCTCTCTCTCTCCTTTACAGTGAATAAAGTTTGCATCACCGTGTAATTTGATCACTGTGGAGGGAACGAGTTAATTTAATTTAGAAAGGATTCCTTTTGTTGCAATTTGCATTTTCAACGAGGTTATGTAACGTGAGTGTTGATACATTTTGTCTCAATAGTTTTATATCAATACACTCAAATATATACCACAAACAACGGTGTATGTATGCGTACTTTATAACGTGAATAAACACACAAATATACGTACACATATAAAATCCGTATTATCACAGTATGCAGGTAAAGTACATATTGCAAAAATAAAACTAACCTGCACACACACACACACACACACACACACACACACACACACACACACACACACACACTCACACACACATGTAACTTTCAACTAAAAATACCCTTGCAGAGATAAAACTCACATATACACAGAAACCAAATACACACACACGTACACGTCTTTCAACTTGTGTTTACGTAACATTTTTTTCCCCGTCGTTTTCGCCTTCTTGGAACACATAAAACCGGGTTATGTTTTAATGAGTCCTGAGAACCTTTGTCTCTGTGCTGTTTTTTGGTCTTTTCGCTTTGGTCTTTAAATTAATATTTCATCTTAAGGAGTTCTTAGTGTGTGTGTGTGTGTGTGTGTGTGTGTGTGTGTGAGTGTAATAATAATAATAATAATAATAATAATAATAATAAAGAACGATTTATTGTAAAAACATGCAATCAAAAGGGTGGAAATATACAGTTATATAATTGGTTAATAGTTCACTTGATTGACAAATAATATACAAGTAACATAAGTGATATAAATATGATATATGACAAGGTGGGGAGAAGGTTATACTATAGGTCATTTCAACATAGTGGCAGTGAAAAAGTAAGATTGGCTAGGGTGTTGTTGATAACTTTTACAATGGTTGGGAGTGGGTTGTTCTTATAGCGATCTGTACGTACGTGTGTGTGTGTGTGTGTGTGTGTGTGTGTGTGTGTGTGTGTGGAAACATGTGGGTATAGTAAAACATTAAAATTATCTACCAAATTTTATTCAGACCACGAAATAAACTAACCAAAGGAATTACACAAACACGTAAAGATAAAGACGTGAACTTTTGTTTCCAGGGTCCACAAAACACGAGAGAGAGAGAGAGAGAGAGAGAGAGAGAGAGTTCCTCTTTTTTTTTTTTGACTACTGCTACATATCATCATGGGACAAGAGTTGAATTAGCGTGTCTCAGCTTCAACTTAATTAGCAGTCTTGTGCAAATCTCATTCAGGCTGTGTGGTTCACCAAATACCCTCACTGAACCTTGTAATTACACCGTAAATTCAATGATCCACCTGTGTAATTAGAGCCGACTGGGTGTGTGCTTGTTTGGCCAGTGGTGGTGACCAGGTGGTGGTGGTGGTGGTAATCAACTAATAAAGAAACGTTGGTTATAATGGTAATCAACAAAGAAACTCTGGTTGTGGTGGAAATCCAAGAGTAAAGAAACGTTAGTAATGACGGTGTAATCAACAAAGAAGCCCTGGTTGAGGAGGAAGAGGAGGAGACAAACGTCTTCTGGTGTGTGAATTAACCAGTGAAGCTAATCAATGCTGTGGGAAGATCACAGGTGTGGGCAAATTATCACTAACTCTATAGCTTCTGCGTTAAATAATCACTTGAGAGAGAGAGAGAGAGAGAGAGAGAGAGAGAGAGAGAGAGAGAGAGAGAGAGAGAGAGAGAGATTTTCTAATATCAGTCCTTCAGGGATCATACACTTGCCCTAAAAGGTATATTACGGTGGCGTCCGATGAATTACAAAATGAACACTACGATTCCTATTGTCTCGGGAGGGTTGTCCAAATCCTTCGTCCGTCCGTTGTACACATATAAGTTCTGGGAACCTCTTCAGGAAGATTTAGAACTTCAACTGTTATGTGAGAGTTCTAGTGAGCGGTGTCGAGTCATCAATCATAGTGTGATCTTACAGTCATCCAATAATCAAGTCCTATAGTCTTCAGTCATAATGTTATCCTCCAGTCATTCACCTTACCTGAAAATGGTCCCTGAATGATATCGTCACCCTGTTTACACAAGACACCTCGAGCGGCACCCTGCAGAACTGGATCAGACCCACCATATCAAGTCAAGTGTGATCTAAGTTTACAGTCAGTCGGCTGAGGCGTTCTGGAGATCTTGCCCGGGAATGAATCACTAAATGCAAAAAAAAAAAATAATAATGAAAGAGGAAGAATAAGATAATATAAATAGCTATAATATTAAGTTTCTAGTGTGTGTGTGTGAAGTGCTTTTATTTTAGTAATACGGACGCTACTTACAATTTACATATTGTTATTATATAGATACGAGTTTAGTGTGTATTAATATTGTTTATCTTGGATGTTCTGCTATTACTTGCTATCAATCATAGGAGCGATGGAGAACTACTCTTGAAATAATACCTTATACTAAAATATTATTGGTTATACAGGTATTTACGTAATAGTTGTTTATTAACTAATATATAATTGAATTCATAAGGACATTGTGACAAAAGGGAAGTTTTGAATTAGTATTTTGTGTTTTTACTAGTAATTGATTTTTATCCCTCTCTAATATAGAAAATAGCTTGAAAAAAAAGATTGTCTTCATTTGTATATACTGTACAGTATACAGTAGAGCTGCGTTTAAGGATATAGTTACCCCCAAAAAATAGTTTGTTCATTTTCTCTGATCATACTCGTTTTCTATTTTACTGGAGCGTCAACTATAATAAAAGTACTGTATATATATATATATATATATATATATATATATATATATATATATATATATATATATATATATATATATATATATATATATATATATATATATATATATATATATATATTCTCTCTTCTACGTTTCAATTTGATTTGTGTTTGTACAGTGCGTATGCACAAATATTTGTAATGGTTACCCATAACAAGGACTTACTATGGACATATGACTGTATACAAGCGCCCAGTTTACAGCGGTGGCCGCTACATACAGTTAGTCAACACGGACAAATGACAACCACAGGCAGATAATTACTATATTCAGGCAATCACTATAGACAGATGAAGAAATGGATAATATAGAAAAATGACCGCTATGAACAGGATGCAGTCAGATAACCACTATTGAGAGGTGGTCTGTTAAAGGGGTAGTCGTTACAGAGAAGTGATAGCTAAAAGTAGATAGCTTCCAAAGACAAGTGGTCGTTAAGTCAGGTCACCGCAGTATTTACATGGCCAGTATAGATAAGTGACCCCGAATATCTGGTGACCGATTAATAGATTCCGACCAGGTAATCGATCAACACATCACTAGTTAGAAAGGTAGATATATAGATAGAAAGAGGGAGCTTGATAGATGGATAAATAGATAGATTAATACATATTTATTTAACATACGATTTTCAGGCTCAACTGTTTTAGCAATATCCATGTTAACACCACTAGTTAATGGGTAGAAATAAAAAAAAAAACACCCGAGAAGTTGACCCAATTAGATACATCCTTACATGATCACTGAAAAGGAAAATTTAACGTAGGAGAATGTGAGGGTGTGGAGAGGTTTACCACACGATCTCTTAAGATTCCCTTCACCAGGTTTTTGTCCACCGTGTGAAAATATTAAGGTCAATGTGAGTGACAGGAAAGGCGATAAAACATTTATTGCACCACGAAGAAATTGAAGAATCTGAGAAACTTGCGCCCAAATTATATCCCTGTAAAAATCTTCGGTGTTCAAGATTTCAGGATTTTTTTAAAAAAGCGATTGCGGAGAATTAATTGTGTTATTTTTTCATTGTTTTTAATGGTTGGTGTTTATTCTCTTTTATATTTATTTTTACGGGAGGATATATCCTATGAATAAAACCTTATATATACTGTATATATATATATATATATATATATATATATATATATATATATATATATATATATATATATATATATATTTATATATACTGTATATATATATATATATATATATATATATATATATATATATATATATATATATATATATATATATATATATATATATATATATATATATATATATATATATATATATATATATATATATTTATTTATTTATTTATTTATTTATTTATTTATTTATTTATTTGGTTTCATACTTTAAGCTAACTCAACATACAGTATACTTTTTATATTTCGCTGCAGATTTATGGTTTGGCCTGATTATAATATATACTTATTTCAGGGGCACCTGGAGTATTTTATTATTATTATTATTATTATTATTATTATTATTATTATTATTATTATTATTATTATTATTATTATTATTATTATTATTATTATTGTTGTTGTTGCTGTCGTCATTTTTATTTATATTGCCATTATCAATATCCACATTATTATTATCTATTATTATTAATAAAGTCCATTCTATATGTAAATCACGGAGAAGAAACATATTAAACACCATGCGAGCAGCTACAAACCCTACCCGCCAACCGTTACCATGGTGGGAATAAAGACGAAAGCTAAGGTGCTCCGTTGTTTCCCTTTTCCCGTGTGATTTTATCAAGATAAAGATATATATATATATATATATATATATATATATATATATATATATATATATATATATATATATATATATATATATATATATATATATATATATATATATATATATATATATATATATATATTAGCTGCCAATGTAACTACTGTACATCAACGAAAATGTGGGTTGTGGAAAATAAATAACTTTCTTTTTTCTTTTTTTTTATTCAATTATTGGTGGATCAACTGACATATGGAGGGATCAACACACGACCATGTGTATGTTATGTATAGTCTGTCTGCTGTTGTCTAGTGCCAACATACATACATACATACATACATACATACATAATATTGTGTGTGGGATGCGGAAAATAAAACTGGACTTTTACCTCTCTTTCTGTTTTCCATTTTCATTCCATTTCGTCACTGTTGGGGAGACGAATGGCGCCTACATCCTCCTCCCCTTCCTCCTCCTCCTCTTCCTGCTCTTTATTTTCTCCCCTCTCTCTTCATCCTCTTCTTTCTCTTCATATTCTTCACTTTCTTCTACTTGCTCTTTTTCGTCCACCTCTTCATCCTCTTCTTATTACTCTTTTTCCTCTTTCATCCTCTTATTCTACCTCTTTTTCATCTTTCTCCACCTCTTCATTCTCCTCTGCTTCCTCCTCCTCCTCCTCTTCATCACCTTCCCCTCCTCCTCCTCCTTCTCTTCATCATCCCCCCTCCTCCTCCTCTTCCTCTCCCTCCTCCTCTACATCTCATCCTCCTCTTCATCTTCTCCTCTTCCTCTTCTCCTCCTCCTCTTCCTCCAACGCTGTATCACCTCTCCCATCACAATACATTACCATACACACACTCGCCCCTTCCCCCTCCGAACATAACTCTCTCAGCCTCTTTTGAAACTCTGTTATCATTCTTTCAAACGAGCCAGCCGCTTCCCCCTCTCCCTGAACTCTAGGTATCTATGTGATTCAATTGATTCACTCCACTTCCATTACGTTACCATACAATACACAGGTTACGAGTATATGTTCCCTTTAAAACACTTAACCCATCTTACATGCAGGTATTCATATTAATCCCAGGTATCACTATGATTTAAATAGGCTCAGTATACCTAAACAATGCATTATATTATATAGATATGCTCTTTCAACCCTTAAAAAAATTAGTCTTTATTTGTTTTCAATGTGTTTTAAAGTACTAATATACTAACCTCACTAATATATACACCTGTTAAATGAAACTGTATTACCTATTCTTTTTATACACATTTTTTTCCATCTTTGAATTGTATAGTTCATACTGTGTGTTGTGTTGGTCAGTACAGGATGTTAGAGAATGTGTGGTAAATGTCTGTGTATCTCTCTTCACCCTTGTTAAGTCGAGCCCCTCTTGAGGTTTGTGCTCCTATAATAACAATAGAGGAAAGTAAGAGATAATGGATGGATATATTGGTGGGAAGACAGACAGACAGATAGATATTAACAGATAAATAGACTGAGAGACTTACAAACTGACAGATAGACAGACGACTAGATAAACTGACACATTAGAGCAAATACAACCTTGATTTAAGCACTAATTGCAGCTTCCCTTGTCAACAGCCTTCCCTACTGACCGTCAAACACATCAAAAGCAAGTTTTAATTTAACCCGGAAAAATAAATATATTGCTGAATCTTCCATTCCACGTGACTTAGCTAATCAGACCCACAAGTAGGGCAGCTTTAAAACACGTGCGAGGCTCTGGTGAAGAAAATGCCCCCCAAAAAAAAAATATATATATATATATATATATCCAGAGCCATAAAATGTAAACCAAAGCCATGGAATGTCAACCAGAGCCATGAAATGTAAACCAGAGTCATGAAATGTAAACTAATTCCATAAAATGTAATCCGGAGCCATGAAATTTAAACCAGAGCCATCAAATGTAAACCAGAGCCATAAAATGTAAACCAGAGCTATAAAATGTAAACCAAATACCCAGATAAAAAAAAAATACCCAGAGTCAAAAGACTAATATACCCAGAGCCAACAATACTACTATACCCAGAGCCCCCCCCCCCAGAAAAAAAAATCTCCAGAGCCATAATAAAAAATCCCCAAGGCAAAAAAAGTGACAAAATAACCAGAGCCAAGAAAATGTAAACAGAATCTCAGATCCATAAATACAAAAACAATATAACCAGAGCCATAAAATGTGAGCTAAATCTCCATATCCATTAAATAGACAACGATAACCAATGACATAGCAACACCTCCAATCATTCTACCTGACAGGGAGGATTGAGGTGAGCCACGAGGTTAATTAATTGATTTTACCTGTTGTATCCCTCCTACAATATCCAGGTTTATAACTCATAATGAGAATTTTGAGTTTTGAGATAAATTGTAATAATTTTGAGTTTTGAACGGAGGGATGTAGTCAGGTTAATTCTTATGACGTTATAAATTACTAGTTTATGAGACAGTTGTGTAATTTTTGGGGGGTCTAAAACATTACCCTGTTATTTATGTGGGATGGATCTATCATGGGAGTGGGGGTGGGGAGGAGGAGTGAGAGAGGAATGAGGAAGGTGTGAGAGGAGTGAGTGAGGAGGAGTGAGAGAGGAATGAGGAAGGTGTGAGAGGAGTGAGTGAGGAGGAGTGAGAGAGGAATGAGGAAGATGTGAGAGGAGTGAGTGAGGAGGAGGCGTGTGGTTATTTAGGATGTGGGTTTGTTTGTGCATTTATGTATAGGGAAGATTATCCAGGATAGTGAAGAGGCATTACAAAAACTAGTTAACTCGTCAGTGGAGAAAGGTGAAGTAAAGAGTTAATGATGTAAAAACGAAAGTAATGGTTGTTTCTAAATTGGATATAAATCCTTAAATAAAAATTATGGTAGGTAGCAGGGAACTTAAGCAAGTGGGCAAATTTTGAGTATTTGAGAAGTAACATTAGCTGTGATGGTAGGTGTGCAAAAGAAATAATAACAAGAATAGGTCAAGGAAAAGCAGCATATAATAATCTAAAAGATTCAGTAAAAAGGGACATTAACTTCAATTTGAGAAAAAAGCCTGCGGAAGGGCAAGGACTGTTGTATGGGTCAAGCGTGAACACTTTCAGCAGACACCAGCAAGAGGTTGGAAGCAAACGTTAAGAATAAGTTACAGTGACAGGGAAACAAATGAAGAAAGTACTAAGGTCAGCAAATACTTGAAATGTCCAGAAAAAGAAAAATTAGGTACTTTAGTTATGTAATTAGAGATGAGAGGATAGTAGCAGAAATATTAATGGGAAAAGTTGAGGGTAGGGGGTGCCAGGTGAAGGCAGAGACCGGGATGGATGAATGAAATTAAAAACTGGGTTCTCAAAGAGATACAAAGCCTTGGAGGATTGGTAAAAGCAGCCCGAGATATGAGGGCGGTACACTGATTGAAGCGTGTTTACTTCTTTCTTTCTGAATAACCTTGTATAAGATGCTGGACCATGCTGATATCATTGATTCTGATAAATGTTTACTTGTATTTCTTTATTAAATCTCTGTACCTGTAACTATTACTTGTGCTTGAAATTAGTATTTATTTGTGTACCTGATGTTTGTGTTTTGTGTCCACAGGTAAGATTGTGTTTGTTGTTTCTACACTACAGGAGCTGTAAAGGTGAGGGAAATGTCATACTTTCTTTAAGAGGTTGAATTTGATCTTATGTGTTCCTTAAGATGTTTGGATTTAAGTGTGTTTTGCATCCTAAGAAAGACAGAAGAGAGGTTGGGGGGGAGATGACTCAGTTAATTATTATATTGAGTGTGTGTTGCGTTGATGATGACTTTAATGAGACACTCAAACTCACGTCAACGAAATTTTACTGTACAACACATCGTGGCGGTAAAGAGTAAAACACAGACGGAGTTTTTCTTTTTTCGTAAAATTATGGAAGATATGATTTATAAGTCCTGCGGTTTTTAGTGTAATAGTTTTGTCCTTTTAATTAAATGGCTCAGGGTTTGGCTTTGAGAAGCAGTGTAGGACCAGCTGTTCCCTCCTCGTACACTGCCTTTGGTACACTGAGCAATAAAGTGAGTACACTGTCGGCCTCGCTTGTTGATGGTGGAACAATTCCTGAGTGTGCTATCACCCTGTCATGGGAGTTCATCTGCTCGGTCAGCGGCAGCATGGCAGGTAAAAGTTTTTAAGAGTAACTACATGCACATACACACATTTAGACACACTGTATATATATATATATATATATATATATATATATATATATATATATATATATATATATATATATATATATATATATATCATAAGTTTTAATTGTTGATGGACCAGTGTAATTACTAGCCATGTTATGTGTTTAGTGGCCTCAGTTGTTCAAGAGTAGTAATAACATAACATTAAAGAGACACACACACACACACACACACACACATTACAAGACCCTCATTCTCTCCTTTGTGAATAAAAACCACAGTAACACAATAACCACATGTACCTTTGGAACAATAACATATCTCATTAAAGCATCACCGCAGAGCTCAGCATCTACCCAACACAACGACACTTGGACTGGATACCTTAAATCATCACCAACCTGTATAGCTTTTAGCTTGGGGAGACTTTGAACCACTGAGTGATTGGAGGACCCACCATTCCCATCTCTTTGGGACTTCCTGGGACCACCTGGGACAATCTGTACACACACACACACACACTGTAAGATCAGAGTGGCGGGAGTAATGAATGGTCGTCCTGGTTCCTCATTTGAGAGTCGCTGGTTTTGAGATGTGCGTCTCTTGATTCTTGGCTCTCTCGTTTAATTTTCGCTATTTTTTTTTATCTCTCTCCCCTCCTCTCTGTCTTCCTACACCTTGGATTCTCGCTTCATTCTTTGTCCGTCTTTCCTCCTCTGTGTTTCCATTCTCTCGCCCCGCTCTTTGGTAATCACTTTTATCACCTCTCTTGAACCCCGTCCCTCTCCATCTTCGTCTTCCTCCTTAAATTCATTAAACTCTCTCTTGTTTTTACGCTTCACCTACTTTACTCCCTCTCCTTCTTATTCTTCACCGTCTTGTTCGTTGTTGTTCTTCTTCTCTTGTTGTTCTTTTCCTTCTTGTTTTCTTCTTTCTCTTCCTCTTTCTTCTTCTCGTTCATTTTCTTGTTATTTTTCTTGTTTTTCTTCTCTCCTTTCTTCATCTTTGTTCTTGTTTATATTATGTCGTTGCTTTCTTCTGTTTCTTCTTCCTTTGCTTGTTGTTCTTGTTGTTGTTGTTGTTCTTCTCCTTCTCCCACTTCTTAGGTGTTCTTCCTTTATCAAATTCTCCTCTCTGCTATCACCACCATCATCATCATATCTCTCTCTTCCTCTCTCTCCTCCCTCCTCCTTGTCCATACCTTAATGACGTGTACTCGATAAGTGATAAATCTTCTTCCCTCTTTTATCTCCTCTTCCCTAATTCCCCTCTACCATCTTCGTCCTCTTCTCACTTATCATCACATTCCTCCTTGTCTGTCTTTCTCAGCGCTTGTGTATGTGTGTGTGTGTGTGTGTGTGTGTGTGTGTGTGTGTGTGTGTGTGTGTGTGTGTGTGTTTCCCTTTTCTGCTCATTCACACTCTTTTTATTTTCTTTTTATTTTTTATTTCTATGTTCGTTTTCTTTGAGTTCTTTAAAAATCATTTCTTTTTTCATTATCACTTGTTCAATGTCTGTGTCCTCTCTCTCTCTCTCTCTCTCTCTCTCTCTCTCTCTCTCTCTCTCTCTCTCTCTCTCTCTCTCTCTCTCTCTCCTCTCTCTCGCTCTCTCTCTCCACCAAATCCGGTATATATGTTCAGTCTTCTTCCTCTCATTTTTTCATTACCTTTCAGTGTTTCCCTCTTCTCCTCTTCTTCTCTTCTTTCTCACCTTTCTTTGCATGCCTACTTATTACTTCTTTCTTTGTTCTCTTTCTCATCATCTTCATCATTCTCGACCCTCACACACACACTTGCTATTCTTCTCTCCATCTTCTCCATTTTTCCATCTCCTCTTCCTTTTTACTCCTATTCTTCCTGTCTATCCTCTTTCTCCTCCTGTTATTTTCCCTCTTCATCTTTTACTTCTTACTTTTCCTTCTCTTCCTCCTGGTCCAATCTCGACACACACACACACACACACACACACGCTATCCTTCCTACCTCTTCGCCGTCTCGCGTGTTCTCTCCTCCTCCTCCTCTCGCGGCGTCATCATCTTCTCCGTTACAAAGTGCGGGAAGTAATGAAAACAGAATTAAGTCTTCGTTCACAATAGACGCCGAGGCTTTACAATCAACTGATGCGCCCTGGCCAGCTGGTGTACTGTGCCTTGTAGATACTACTCAGCTGGTGCACCTTGTTTGTATACACTGGTCAGCTGGTACACCTTGTTTGTGTACACTGGCCAGCTGGTGCACCTTGTTTGTGTACACTGGCCAGCTGGTACACCTTGTTTGTGTACACGGGCCAGCTGGTGCACCTTGTTTATGAATAAATAAAATCGTCAGGAGAGTCAATATTCACTGCTTATGGACCAAAATAAAGACATCCTCTATTATTAAAAAAGACAGTTTTCACAATACTTAGAGGATATATTCCATTGTGGGGGATGAGGTGTGGCGGCAGAGTGGGTACAACGCTCGCCCTCTGTCCTCTGGTTCAATACCGGGGCACTCCCAGTCCAGTGCTCTGTAAATAGGTAACTAACTGTGCAATTGGGGAAGTGAAGACGGTCGATCGAGTACAGTGTCGGCCATGTTGCCTCGATATGAACCTAAGGTTTATTATAATAACTCAGGTATAAATACTCATTCGTGTGTACATTTTTTCCTATGATGTATTACTATATATGAATTAAATCTGACTATAACTTTATATAAGAACCTGTAATCTACACAGGTAAATCATTGTAAAAAAAAAATCACCTGTGAGTGGCGGGTATCGAAACGACGCCATCTACTGGACCACATTGGGCTAAAGTTACCTGTTTTTTTTTCAAGATTTTTAGTAATGTTACCTACGAGGACCTCAAGCTAGATTGCTAGTGCACCCTTAGCTACTCACTTATGTGGGCAACTCACCCACACAAGGGTCCCAGAAAGCTGCCTGACTACCAACCGTGGTGGCCCGGGCTCGAAACCCGGAACCCAGAGGTGAAAATTTGTTCACATTAAATTTTACTTATAATTGCAATATTTTCGTGAACAGTAAATGATGCCATCGTCTTTAATGGCAAGTGAATAATTCTTACACTGAAACATTACGTATTCTCTTCTGTGTCGAGATACACGAAAAACATTGTAAAATGGGGAGGTAAAACATAGGAGGGGAAAAAACGACATTATCAAAAGACCAAACTCCCAAAAAATCCTCGAGCGGCTCAGATTGTGTAAACAGACCGTGCAAGAGTAAAACCAAAAAATACTTACATGGTCTGGGCTTCTATACAATTCCCAGAATTAAAATAATTGCTGGGTAGTTATGCCTCACCTTCTATCTCAGTTTTTATAAAATTTTTACATCATAATTCTAAACAAGTTTCATTTAATTCTCAAAATCATTTAACTTTTTAGAACTACAAATCGCTTTTTCTTTTGCCGATGATTTTTATGTGGTTTCTATTATTTCTTCCCGAGCGTCAGAACGTTAGAGGCAACTATGATGATATTTCAGGGGCAAGGCTTTGTTAACTTAGCGAAGCGATAGGTTATTGTTAATTTGTTATTGTATCTCTAGGGTGAAGTGCTTTATGTGGTGCAATTGTGTTCGGTGGGTTAATTTAGCGAACTATTGTGTGTTCCCTGAATACTGTACTGTACACTCAAGGCAATATGTTATTGTGTATTTTATGTAACTGAGAGTTGAACTTATGCTGTACTAAAATGTTTCACTACTTAAGGAGTTAATTAAATATACGTAAGAGCATTAGGGTACTCAGAATATTAACTTGTGTACTGAAATGATTTAGTATAATCTACTCAATGGCTTAAGATGATGCATTCATTTAGTTTTCATTGTGTACTCCAGAAACTGAAATAATGTACTGAAGGGTTTAATATGATGTACTCAAGGGGTTAATATGATGTACTCAAGGGGTTAAAACGATGATGTACTCAGGGGCTTAATATGATGTACTTAACGGGTTAAAACGATGATGTACTCAAGGGTATAATATGACGTATTTATGAGGTTAAAACGACGATGTACTCTAGAGTTTAATATGAGGCACCTCCTTACATCCTCCAACACCCTTATCCCTTATACATATAGTGTGTACGCCTTCAATCAGGTAATCCTACAAGTTTGGCTAAAATATAGGTTCCAGTTTTAACCGACTCATGTCATATTTAAAGTTAATGTTTACATGTACAGTATATTCTCCTATCTCTAATACGTCGACCTCATCCTCCTCTTTTCAAACGTAGACTTCCTTCTCCTCTTCCTTTTTCAATACGTCGACTTGATCTTCTTCTTCCTCCTCCTCCACCTCCTTTTTCAATACACCGGCCTCCTCCTCCTCCTCCTCCTTCGTCTCTTCTTTCTCCTCCTCCTCCACGTCCCTCCCCTAGGATTGACGTCTACACTGATTAAATCTCTGGGCAACTGACACTTGCTGCCTGGTCCACACAGTGTACCCAAACCTGGTGATGGGAAGATGGTGACCTGGTGATGGGAAGATGGTGACCTGGTGATGGGATGATGGTGACCTGGTGATGGGATGATGGTGACCTGGTGATGGGATGATGGTGACCTGGTGATGGGATGATGGTGACCTGGTGATGGGAAGATGGTGACCTGGTGATGGGATGATGGTGACCTGGTGATGGGGTGATGGTGGCCTGGTGATGGGAAGATGGTGACCTGGTGATGGGATGATGGTGACCTGATGATGGGAAGATGGTGACCTGGTGATGGGAAGATGGTGACCTGGTGATGGGATGATGGTGACCTGGTGATGGGGTGATGGTGACCTGCTTATACTGTCAATCTCTTAATCTCTCGTTCTTCTGTCTATCGTGTTCCCCTGTCTATCACACATCCTTCTGTCTATCCACTATTCACCTGTCCCTTTAATTATTCCTCTTACCAATAATAGATAAATAAAAGGTGAAAGAGCATAACAACAAATAACACCTGGAGGAGCATAACAATACATGACAGGTGGAGGAGCATATGGATAAATGACAGGGAAAAAATAGCATACAGATACATTACAGGTGAAAACACAGGTATCTATATATAACACAAACATTCAAACGTCCATAATCCCCATTCTATCATTTCCCCCCGGGTAAGAGAGAACAGGGGTATTACTTGTTAAGCTCCCGTAATAAAGTCAATGAACGTAATTCATATACTCTTTATCCTCGTACTAATGACAGACTCATGGGGGGAAAAAAATATAATGGTCGTATCATTATAAATTTGAGGGATATTTTAGTAGAGTCGTTGTGAGGTTAAATCTATTGTCGTTTATTGAGATGAATTTCATGGGAATGGGATGATGATATTGTGTGTTGAATTTCACATGTGATGAGTGATATTTTCTTGTTTATTATTCTATCTTAAAAGAATCTAAAAATATATATGGTGAATATTTATACAGTAGAAATATTTATTGGGAAATATTAAATAATGGTTCTATTACTTGTTTACAGACATTAGTAATACCCGAAGATTAAACACTACTAACGCTATCTGGTGGGTTAGGTGGTGTTTGAGTGTAAAGGTGATAATTTCTAACACACATACACACACATACACACACAATGCACCATCTGTGAGGGAACTACTACATCATCAGGCTCCTCGTAACACCATCTGTGAGGGAACTACTGCACCACATCAGACCCCTCATAACACCACCTGTGAGGGAATTACTACACCACGCCAAGCCCCTCATAACACCACCTGTGAGGGAACTAGTACTCCACGTGATGCCCCTCATAACGCCATCTGTGAGGGAGTTACTACACTACGTGTCTGCTGTTCAACACCTCAGCTCACATGATCTATGTGTGTAAACATTAATCTGTATGTTCACTGTATGTTCCTTCACCTTTCTCTAATGAAGGCTTTTGTTAAACCACCAATGTATGTAATAAGTCATTTATGTCCAATGTATATTTTCAGCCTTCGGGCTGCAAACTTTTTCAATAAACCGTTTATTATTAATATTATTATTATTATTATTATTATTATTATTATTATTATTATTATTATTATTATTATTATTATTATTATTACAACACCATTCATTCTCTTTCTCTCATTGCTCTTCAAACATCAGTCAGTCCACCCCACTAAATATTCTCATTTCTTTCAATATTTCCCTCTCTTACCCTCCCCCCCCCCACCTCTATTATCACTCGTAATGTATTCATGGTTTGTTCCCACACACCTCACGTACAATTTCTGGTCTTGGAGTGTGACTTGAAGGAGAGGTGATTCGTCCCAGACACACACACACACACTTGAGTCTTCTTCCCCTTGGTACTTGGGGTTAATGGTTGTTACTCTCCCCTCGGTATAGATCTCCCCTCGGTATAACTTCTCCCTCAGTATAAATCCTCCCTCATTATAACTCCCCCCTCATTATAACTCTCCCCTCAGTATAACTCTCCCCTCATTTTAACTCCCCCTTCATTTTAACTCTCCCCTCAGTATAACTCCCCCTCATTATAACTCTCCCCTCATTTTAACTCCATCAGTATAACTCTCCCCAGCATAACTCCTCATTATAACTCTCAGTATAACTCTCCCTCAGTATAACTCCCCATCATTATAACTCTCCTTAGTATAACTCCCCATCAGTATAACTTCAGCATAACTCCCTCAGTATAAATTCCACTATAACTCTCCCTTAGCATATAACTCCCCATCAGTATAACTCCTCAGTATAACTCCCCTCAGTATAACTCCCCTCAGTATAACTCTCCTCAGTATAACCTCCCCTCAGTATAACTCTCCCTCAGTATAATCCTCCCTCAGTATAACTTCTCATTATAACTCTCAGTATAACTCTCCCCCCCAGTATAACTTCCCATCAGTATAACTTCCTCAGTATAACTCTTCAGTATAACTCTCAGTATAACTCCCTCTCAGTATAACTTCCTCATTTTAACTCCTCATTATAACTCCCTCAGCAGGCCCCTCAGTATAACTTCCTCATTTTAACTCCCCTTCAGTATAACTCTCCTTCAGTATAACTCTCCTCATTATAACTTCCCTCATTATAACTCTCCCTTCAGCATAAATCCTCCATCAGTATAACTCTCCTCAGCATAACTCTCCCCTTCAGTATAACTCTCATTTTAACTCCTTCAGTATAACTCTCCCCTTCAGTATAACTCTCCTCAGTAGCAACTCCCCTCATTATACCCTCCCTCAGTATAACCTCCCCCTGTATAACTCCCCCTCATTATAACTCTTCAGTATAACTCTCCCTTCAGTATAACTCTCCCTCAGTATAATCCCCTTCAGTATAAATCCTCCATCAGTATAACTCATTATAACTCCCCCCTCAGTATAACTCTCCCCTCAGTATAACTCTCCCCTCATAACTCTCCCCTCAGTATAACTCTCCCCTCATAACTCTCCCCTCAGTATAAATCCTCCATCAGTATAACTCTCCCCTCAGATTGACTCTCCCTCCACGCTTCTCCCCCCACTCACTTTCCTCCCCTCAGTCATATGTCTAGAGGCTGTTTGCTCACGTCTTTACAACACTGGCAATACATTATGACTAATTTGCATATGAATCTGAGCTGTTAAAGAAAAGAGATATATATCTTGGCAGGCTTTAAGAGTATTATGTTTACTTATGTATATCTTGGAAGCTGTGGAGACTATAACTAATATACTTCCTGAATGATATTAGAGCTGTATTATTAACTATTTCAGTGATATATTGGGAATTTGTCGTCAAGTTATTGGTTAAGTTGGATCACTTCAAGATTAGACACATAGCCTAATTTATTTCACCTGAATATTAACCACCCTAACCTAACCTAACCTAACCTAACCTAATCTAATCTAACCTAATCTATTCTTAAAACTGAAGTAATTTGTATCGATATATTGTGTAAAAAATTAATTACAGGTTTTTTTTAAATAATGAACTGAAAAATTTATGAAGTAATGTGTGTGTGTGTGTGTGCGCGCGCGTTTCACAAATATTTTGAAAATTTGACAGCAGTTTCTTGCAATATGGGTAAACAAGAAATAATAAATTATATCTAAAACTGTAGCAGTAATACATAGGTAACTCATGATAGCCAACCAAGAGTGCCCGACGCAGTGGAAAGTCTGGCGTGAGTACAGTTGGGGACATTTCCGACTAATACAGTCAGCATTGTCAATCCACTGTCTCAGTGAGGTGTGAACCCCAAGAGTATCAAAGCGTGAATCCAAAGTCTCTAAGTTACTCGGTGGTCGTGATGTGCACACTATAGCCTGACTCATTATATGGTCCGGCAACGTTTACATAGATTAGATGATTTAGTGTGGATGATTTTCATTCACCTAACGTGGAGTGAATGATAACTGTCCTGCAGTGGACAAGGTAAGGCTGAAATAGTAATTTGGATGGTTACACAGTATAAATGTACCACATCCTCAAGCAATGTGTAAGAGACGTTAGTATAGTGCTGGGCTTTAATGGAGTGTGGTAAAAATGGTGCCTCGGATTCTGAGACAAGTCCATAGTCTGGCCAGCAGCATTTCTGTCAAATCACCGAATTAACTACCTGTTTACCAAATATCACGCACATGAAGGTAGAAGCTTCATATCTGATTATCACACGCATAGTTACAGCATTAATATGGTATAGTATATTGATATAGCATCCAAAACACATAAATATTATTTCTCCTTATGCAATGGCACAATTCGTCATGGCCCTGTAGGTTTGGCCCAAAGTTGATAGGAGGAACATGACATGTCCACATACTATAGCAGAGAGGATGCAATTATGTTTTATTTGGTTATCAATGACACTTCAACCAATTGCAAAGCATCAGAATTCAGAGATAAAATATTTCTTACTTAACACAACAGTATGGTGGAGCAACTGTCCCCTGTCCAGCGCGGACAGATACCTCCCTCTCTCCTTGGTCTCCTTATGTCACATCGCCTCGCCTTTAGCGCTACCGTCCAGGTGACAGCAGATAGAAGTCACTGACGGTCAGTTTGGTAATCTGTATTAAAACTTTAAACAAATACGAAATGCTTGCAACAGGTAGAACTGCTGCCGACTAACTCAGCATCGTCATTGACACAATGTTATTTATAATAAATGTAGTTTGCCAACTCCATCGGTATGTTTTTATTGTAAATTACATTATATTAATAATTAATTTAGTGCGTTTTGTAAATAGTTATGTAAATAGTGAAATACAGCCGTTATTTATTGGGTCATGAAAGTCACCCCGTCATAAAAGGACACCATATTAAGAGACTCCAGCTCGTCCGTCTCTCTACGCCCCTAGATTACGTGAGAGTTCCATTAAAAAAAAAAATAAAATAAAATATTCGCCCAGACCTGTAGCACAAGTAGGGAGTACCACCCTGGTGTGCGGTAGCACATTCTAAGCATAATTTGTGTTTTCCCTCGCGTATTATAATCGTTGCTTAATAAATACCGCATTGTAACTGCACAAGTAACTCCTTAACCCTCTTCCATCCCTCTAGCCCCCGAACACCCTTGCCCTCCTCAACCCCACCACCCGACCCCGTCATCCCTCGGCCGCCCTCTACCTCTCATCGGGAATGCTTCGGATTCACGAGTCGATACTCACGGGGTTCACATCTGACGGAGCGGTGGATTGACAACGTTGAGTGTACTAGTCGGGAATGTATCCAACTGTATGTCTGGTGATGCGCTTAAAAAAAATCAATATATATCAGCGTCGGTATGAAGCTGGCGTAGGTGCGTCTGTAGCGGCAGAGCGGCGTTGAGTGGAAGGGTTATTTTCCCTCAGATGACGTAAAATATATTCGTCATAGGCGAAGATCTGGTGTACACTGGAGCCTTCGGCGGCAAATTCCATTTTTCATGGTACTTTTTTTTTTCGTCCTTGACTGAATTCGGATAGGATCAAGCCGGTCCTAGCAGTTAACAGGATTATGTTTGAATCCATGAATCATGTCGTCTGCTTGTCTACACTCAACGATAGCAACGTTATATAATGATAATAACGATAGATTGACACTATAATAACGTGGCTTTACTAGTTGATGTTGTAAATAATGTTTGACTTTGTAAATTTCCTTTTTAGGGATGATTAATCTTTTAAAATCTGTACATTTTATTCCCGTCTCTTGCAGTATTGATTTAAATTCTTCAAATTTAAAATGTTCTTCTTAATGATTATAAATTACACGGTATTTAGTCGTCCCTGTGTTTGTTTACTTAAATCAACTGATCACCTCGAGCTGGACTCTCATCACAGCTGGATCTCAAAGGATCAGTATACGCCAGAAGCAGCACAGATGGTTTCTAGCACACTTGATTGGTCTACCAGCGTGGCGTTACTTGTTGACATGTTACACCGTCAGCCACAAACATCACTGTCTCCTTCACCACGACCTAACTTAGCCTAATTGGCCTGAGAGAGAGAGTGAGAGAGAGAGAGAGAGAGAGAGAGAGAGAGAGAGAGAGAGAGAGAGAGAGTAAATCAGTGGTTATGGAGTATCTGCCTCAGACGTCAGCCCCCCTCTCAGTATCGTCTCACCTGCCTGTGGTCTTGCACCTGTTAATAATCACAAGAATTTCCCCAGACGATAATGAGGACGCTTCAGGCTAAAGTGGATCAGCGGTAACCAGCAGAGTGTCAACGTTGGTTGGTGTAAACGTCGGTGGTTTTGGTGGTGGAAACGTTGGTAGTGGTGTAAACATTGTAAACATGGTCACAACACACATGACTGGGTTTAACTCTCTCTGTGTTGTGCTGCGTGACACAGATATTCCCCGAGCCCATAGGTGTTGTGTCAAGATACTGTACTGTAGGTAGAGTGCTGACGGTCACACACACACATACACACACACACACACACACACACACACACACACACACACACACACACACACACACACACTATCTCTCTCTCTCTCTCATTCCTTTCCGCCTCACTGGCCCTCCATGACACACCAAACGATCGCTTCCTCTCCTCCATCTCTCTCGTCAGACGGAGAATCCAAGTCTTTAAAACATCGTATCCTTAGGGAGGAACTGGTCAAATAATCGAGGTTATTTATCTCTGGTTTGTGTACAGGAAGTGCTGGCGTCTCGTGCCCCCTCTGGCGGTGGAGGTGAGAAACAGTATGTGGTGGATTCTCTGTGCTCAGGTTTAAACATTTGTAATTCTAATTTTTTCATTATTATTTTTTTTCTCTCCTTTTACTCTTGCCCAGAAGCTTAAATTTATGTTTTTATTCCCTTTTTAGTTTCTTCGTTATCTCCTTTTGATAATTTTTTCTTTTTGTTCATTAATGTTGTTTTCAGAAGTTTGTTTTACCTCATCTAAACATTTTTACGAATGTCAGAAATCCTCGGACTAACAATTCTCATCATCTGTGTTCAAATGCCAGTTAATTTTCACTCGTAAAGTAAGAAAATTAGTAGTTTTTAGCACTCACTTATAATGCTAGGAGCGTGAGGCACTAATACTTTACATTTACTTATGATACTGAGAGCGTGAGGCACTAATACTTTACATTTACTTATATTACGAAATAAATAACACTAAGCTTAAGTAACTTCATACATAAGTTAAGGCTTCACCATCATTATGTATACCATTACCTTAACCAATATGTATACTTAACCAATATGTATACTACTAACTTAACCAATATGTATACTTAATTTAACCACTATGTCTACTTAACCAATATATGTATACTACTAACTTAACCAATGTGTATACAATACTTTGCCAATATATGTATACAAAATGATCTGATAAATACTTACATAACTGTAGTCAACGTATACACAAGGTAATGGGGTGCTTTAAGCGGAGTAATGTGGGAGTAAATATTGTCCTTGAGAAAAATTGTGATTTACAAGACTGAAACCTGAGGAGAGAGAGAGAGAGAGAGAGAGAGAGAGAGTAACCGATGAAGGGGAAAACAGAAAAAGAGAAATAAAAGGAGAGGGAAGGAAAGAAAAAGATAAACAGATGGAGGAAGATAAATGAAAGGATAGGGAGAGAGAGAGAGAGAGAGAGAGAGAGAGAGAGAGAGAGAGAGAGAGAGAGAGAGATTACACAGGGGAGACTAACAGGCACACACACACACACACACCACAAAAACAACCATCACCTCTGTCCTCCACTTTCTACAATAAATCACCGCCACTCAACGAAAGGGAAACTTATAGCCACTGAGCACAAAACACGTTACAGAGCCAGGGAAATATTGCCTCAAACGTGTACAATCGTGTATAGGGAAAGATAAGATAAGTTAATGTATGTATGAATGAAAAGCAGAAAATGAAGATAGGGAAGAAATTTAAAGGTAGGAAGTATTCATGGTAGTAAAGGAATTTATTTCACCTGAATATTAGCCACCCTAACGCTAACCTTATCTAACCTAATCTAACCTAATCTAACCTTACCGTACCTTACCTTACCTAATGACCCCTGGTAGCGTTAGGGTGGTTAATCTTGAGGTGATCGGAGAGGTCTTATTCGCGTAGAGTCAGACCTCCAACCATGATGAGGAAGAAGAAAAAGAGAAAAAGAAAGAAGAGGAAGAAAGAAATATATGAATTTATTACGACTTGGTTGTCAGAGAGAGAGAGAGAGAGAGTCTGTCAGTCAGTCAGCTTATGAAGTAACTAACAGACGGACGCCTCTTGCTTTGGGGGCCCAGTCGATAGTGAGAGACGCCTTGAAAACACACTGAGCAGACTCTCCCTAAATATAAGGTTGTCTAAAATAATCCGAATGAAATTAAATTCACAGGACGTAACGTAAAAATGAAGCTGGAATATAAATTAACCCAGGTCCTTTCTCTGTCGGTGTCTCTCTCTGTCTGTTTGTGTCTGTCTCTCTCTATGTCTGTGTCTGTCTGTCTCTCTCTCTCTTCTGGAGTCATTTTCGACGATTTTATTTTTCTTCTCTCTAAAGGCATGACTCTAATGGATTTTGGGAAGGTTGTTGACTTTAAGCTTGTGTCAGGGCAAAGAGTGGCTCCACATTTTCGCTGCTCATTGACACCTTCTCGTTTGTGATATAATTTTTTTTCTTCATATTTGTCGTTCGTTGTTGTTTTCTTGTTACTGTTGTTGTTTATGTGTTCGTCGTCCAAACGTCTGTGTATTTTGGGAATGATAAAGGTCAGACTTTTTATTAATATAGTTTATAGCTGCATTTACGGGTTACTTATTAGAGGTCACCTGGAGATTAATCACGTGAGTATATTTGACCTTAAGATTAATTACCTTACCTTACCTTACCCTAACCTAACCTAACCTAACCTATTCTAACTTAACCTTACCTTACATCCCACAGTGTAGCGTTAGGGTGTTCAATCATCAGATGAAACACGTTGGATAAAATGATGTCTTAGATTATGTAATATCCCTTAGGCAATGACCTTATCCCCCCTTGAGTACGATATCAATCCTCTGAGTACGATGTCAAACCCCCATGAATACAATGACTTAATCTCCAAAGCACACTGATATCGTATACTCAAAGGATTAAAGTCATTGTACATGAATTTTTGCACCTCGGAGTGTTCGTTGTAGTGTGAGTTGTGCGGCAGAAAACAGAATAATGAACACAAAGTACAAAAGAATTCCAGAGATTCGGGGTGTGAAAAATGCAAGAAAAACAATATTTGGCAATGGGGGAGGGGAGGGTGGGAGGTGCAGGTGTAGAGCGGCGGAGAACAGAAGCGCGACTCATCCAGTCTTGTGCCGACCATCGTACTGTGAGGACCTCAGCGCCGCACCTCACTCTACTCTCGTCACTAAACCTGCCAATAATACTGTCACGCTGCCTCTGTGTGTTACTCAAGTAGCTGTTACTTTTACTACTTTGTGCTTTTTAAGTACTTTGTAGCATCTAAGGGACGTGTTGTTGAGTTGTTCTAGCTCTTCTTCGTAATGTGAACATTGTAAGTAGTTAATATTGATTAGCTGTTGAAATTACCTGTTGTTCATTACCTGTATTACGTCGTTAATTATCCTGCTTCAGTCTGACTCTCTTATACTGTCACTGAGGTATTGTTACGTGTTGTGAACTAATTACACCGTGCCTGTAATATTATTGTCATATAACTGTCATATATTATAACTTAGACATATAATGAACAGGTAAGAAGGATCACCTGAAGATTAGCCCCTTGCTTATGTCACTTTAAGATTAACTAACCTAATGTTAACCTAACCTAATCTAACCCCCAGGTAACGTTAGGATGTTTAATCGTCAGGTGAAATAAGCTGGGGGGGCTAATTTTCAGGAGACCCCGTATCAGTTATCTCTACTCATGCGCTGTGTTATAGAGAGATTATTTTCTCTCCGGCAGTGAGTGAGTGAGTCATGTAAAGAGCTGATGGTGCAATTAGAATATACAGGACATACTATACCAAGTCGAATCTTGGGATCACCTGAAGATTAACCTCCCTAACGCTAATATAACCTAACCCAACTCGCAAGGTAGCGTTAGTATGATTAATCTTCAGGTGAAATTAGTGGTATTTTTTTGGGGGAGAATCTTCAAGTGACGCTCGTCTTGTTTGGGTCTTGGTAGTGATTGTTGGTCACAGAGTCTCTGTGTTGGGGAATAATAGCCGTTGTATTATGTTAACTAACACTCTCGAGGTTAAGATGAGTGTGTCATTAACGTGTCATAATGTACTTAATGTTATTACTTCAGTTGGGAAGATATTGGAAGCATAATGTGTTGTCTAATGGTAGACTCTGCTGCCATATGGCACCACAAAAAATTGTGACCAAGTCCCAGGTTACTGATCTGACTTTCTGCCTCATTTACACACAATTGCAGGGTCTCAATTATTTCTCTTACTTTGACAACATAACATACATACTGTATATTGTTTCTCGCTCTTGATATTTTTTGAATTTTTGTATTTACGAGTATTTATGGCTATTTATTATTATTATTATTATTATTATTATTATTATTATTATTATTTATAATTTTTATTATTATTATTTATATTTTCTTTTATTATGTGCTATTTATTTTAATTTATTTTTATTAGTTTTATTATTAATATTATCATTATTATTATTTTATTATACTATATTTTCGACCCCCAGGCCTTGATGTGGGTCGTTAAAAATGACCTGTGCCCATAAAAAAAAAAGTAATCAAGACAAAGAGACATCGTACGCACGTCACATGCGGTCAAGGCATCTGCACGGACCTGGAAGAATCCTTGGTAGCTACATACAACACACACTAACCTAGCCTAACTTAACCTAACCTAACCTAACCTAACCTAACCTAGCCTAACTTAACCTAACCTAAGGATCGCAATTTACATTTTTTTTAAGAAAGGTTGGGTTTGGTTTGCTTGTGCTAAATGTATTTTCATTTAATTTAAACCGTATATATGACGCCATCAGGACTCGAACATCGCACAAATGGTTCCTTGACTGAGCTTAATACTTAAATATCTATTGAACACAGTTTTAAGGTTTCTCAGTTCAGTGTGTGATGTGGTGTTGATAATTACTTCATAATCCAAATATGGCGCATTACAGGTGCACATAAAGGCTCACTTGACCTACTAGGGATTCATTGTCATAGTTCGGAACACAGTTTGTGCTCATTAAATATCCGAATCAGTGATCAGTTGAACACAGTTTACGTGATTACATTACATACACTCCTATATTTTTTTTTCAGTCATTTTGTTTCCAATATTTGCCACCGTGACCTAATGTGATGGTAGGTGACCGAACAAAGGACCATTCACTGTTATATTGGACAAAATCCCACCAACTTGAATTTTATTTTTTACGTGTAGATTATTTTAAAATATGATTGGACAATTTCACACTGAATTTAGACATTTCATCAATATATATCATTAAAATAGACAATATTCCATCAGCTCACGTTGTTATTTATATATTATTTTCCCTGTTGGATTAATCTAAAATTCCACTGTACAATATCTCTTAAAACAAATTCCCACAACACAAAATTCCCCCCAAATCCCAAAAGACAAAATCCTTAAAAAAATAACCCACAAAGCGAAACCCTAAAAATATAATCCCACTAAAATAAAACCCCACAACACAAATCCCCCCAAACAAAATCCTACAATTCACATTATAAAAGAGGATAGGAGCTCTTCCCTGTTCAAATTTCTCTTCATTTCAGCGCTAATATCCTTTGAGATAACGTTTAGTGAGGTAGGATTTTGCCTTCATAGCGGGACGGTGTGTAGGAATCATCCGGGGTCCTGGACTGTGATAGAATAACATGTTTGGTGGCAGAGGGTAGCAGCAGAGACGAGACTACAGGAGTGAGGGAGGTAAAGAAGGGAAATTTTTTTGTTTGTGACATAGAAGACATGAGGGGGGGAGGGAGTATTGTTTGTGACACAGACTACAGGAGGGAGGGGAGGAAGAGTAATTGTTTGCTTGTGACAAAGAAGCCACTGGATTCTACAAGAGGGGTAGGAAGCCTTGTTTGTGACACAGAGACTACAGGAGGGAGCGAGAACTGTTGTTTGTAAGGCAAGACTAGGGTGCTGAGGCAAGACTATGGTGTTGAGGCAAGACTATGGTGTTGAGGCAAGGTTGGGGTGCTGAGACAAGACTATGGTGTTGAGGCAAGGTTGGGGTGCTGAGGCAAGACTATGGTGTTGAGGCAAGACTATGGTGTTGGGGCAAGACTATGGTGTTGAGGCAAGACTATGGTGTTGGAGGCAAGACTATGGTGTTGAGGCAAGACTATGGTGTTGAGGCAAGACTATGGTGTTGGGGCAAGACTATGGTGTTGGGGCAAGACTATGGGGTTGGGGCAAGACTATGAGGTGTTGAGGCAAGACTGACGTTGATGCAAGATTGGGGTGCTGAGGCAAGACTATGGTGTTGAGGCAAGACTATGGTGTTGGGGCAAGACTATGGTGTTGGGGCAAGACTATGGTGTTGAGGCAAGACTGTGAGGTGTTGAGGCAAGACTGACGTTGAGGCAAGACTATGGTGTTGAGGCAAGACTATGGTGCTTATGAGGCAAGACTATGGTGTTGAGGCAAGACTATGGTGTTGAGCCTATGGTGGAGGCAAGACTATGGTGTGTTGAGGCAAGACTATGGTGTTGGGGCAAGACTATGGTGTTGAGGCAAGACTATGAGGTGTTGAGGCAAGACTGACGTTGAGGCAAGACTATGGTGTTGGGGCAAGACTATGGTGTTGAGGCAAGACTATGGTGTTGAGGCAAGACTATGGTGTTGAGGCAAGACCATGGTGTTGAGGCAAGACTATGAGGTGTTGAGGCAAGACTATGAGGTGCTGAGGCAAGACTCTGACGTTGAGGCAAGACTATGGCATTGAGGCAAGACTGGGGTGTCGAGGCAAGACTGGGGTGTCGAGGCAAGACTACGGTGTTGAGGCAAGACTATGACGTTGAAGCAAGACTGGGGTGATGAGGCTAGACCGGGGTGTTGAGGCAAGACCGGGGTGATGAGGCAAGACTGGTCTGCCGAGGTAAGACTATGGGTGGTGGTGAGGCAAATATGGGGAGTGAAGCAAGACTTAGGTTTGGTTCCTTCAGAGAGTTAGCAATGTTCTACGTAATATTTTTTTTTTTACTATAATTATGACCTCCCCAAGAACGACAAACTGGGGTCATTATTTCTGCTTCCTTTTAATACAGTAAATTCAGGTCACTACTCTTGTGATGATTAATCTAAAGAACATTGAAACTAAGTCACTGTCTCTGTTGTTTTAAGTTATCGGTCACCTGAAGATTGACCACTCCAATTTATTTAACTATAATATTAACAACCGAACACTAACCTAACCTAACCTACAGTAACCTAGTCTAACCTAACCCGAGATAACCTGTCCTTGCCTTACCTAACCTAACCCCCGGGATTATTAAAGTGTTTAACCACCGTATAACATAAACTGGCTGGGTTAAGCTTCAGGTGGTTCTATTTTCCTAAACAAAACACCATATTTAAATTACTACAATTGGCTGCAGTGTAAATATTTTCTTAATTAAACGCCAAATCCAGGCTATATCTGTTGTGGCCTAGTATATTCTGTAAACCACAAAAAATAATAACAATAACAGCAACAATAACAATAACAGCAACTATAATATAACACTAACAATAACAACAATGATAACAACAAAACAATAATAAAAACAACAATAATATAGCAATAAAAACAATAACAATAATATAAACAATAGCTTCAGGTCCTTGTTTATGTTAGGTAATTAAAAAAAAAATATACAAAAATAATGCCACAGTTAATTATCGCATAAAAATTTCTCCAAAAATGCAATATCCGGATCAGAAACCTCAAATGAAAATAAATTCCCAGGAATAATGAATTTGCAAATTAGGCCAGAGTTTAGAAAATAAATTTGCAAGGAATAATTAATGTACGAGATGGCCTCAGTGTCTAAAGGAATAAAACTGGTATAATAATTTTGTGGTTATGTTGTATGTGTATTCCTTCTCTATCAGCGATAAATGTCACTTAGAGTTTTATAAGACATAATTAAGTGAGGGAGGCTTTTGTACCGTTTGACCTTACAATAAACTGTAAACTTAATAATCAATACAAATTAATAAAGATAATAATAGTAATAATAAGTACAGTATATATCTCGGTCACGGGTACAATTACGGTTAAATAATTATTACAGTATTCTATAATTATGTTCGTACGCTCATTGATTATATCACCGCGTAGTGACGAAATTCACCAATTACAGTCTCTGGAAAGTGCCATCCATGCCTGTAATTACGAACTGATGTACTGTATAGAATCATTAGTTTGTTTTTGTCAATGTGGCTCAGAATTTAAAGTTAAATTCACTGTTGGGTGTTGGCAGTGGGTGTTGGCAGTAGGTGTTGGTGGTAGTTGTTGACAGTAGGTGTTGACTGTGGTGCTGACATTGGTTGTTGACTTGTGGGAGCTGTCAGCGGCGGTAGTTTCAGCTGTGTCTCTTTATTCATATGTCTCTTAGGTATTCTATAGACGGTATGTTCAATTGATGATTCACACAGTGTTGCAGGTGAACGTGTAACCTAACCTAACCTAGGTAGCGTTAGGGTGTTTAATCATGAGGTAAAATAAGCTGGATAGTAATTAATCTTCATATAATCCGATAAATAGTCGAACGGAAATTATCAGAAAAAAAAGTTAATTAATCTTGCGGTTGTGGAGTGTTTGTGGTGAAGTGGAATACAAGTGGCAAGGGTGGAATGACATACCCACCTAGTGTTTACATCCCCAACGACCTCCCCCACAGATCCTTCCTAATCAACTGTGTCAACACTCTCAAGGCTGCCTCGCTACAATCTTGGAACGTCTCTATTTTTCCCCACTGTGAAGTCTTCTAAAAGGTCAAGCGTCCGTGGAGAAAGAAGATATCTTGGCATTATTTTTCTCTTGCTTCTGCTGCTACTCTCTCTCTCTCTCTCTCTCTCTCTGTGTGTGTGTGTGTGTTAGTCGGTTTCACTTAGCTTTACTGGAAGCTAGAAGATGGCACCTGTACCAATATCTGGGACTTGAAGTTTTCTATATGAAGTTTTGTGAAAGGTTAAGCTGGCGGAGGAAAACAAAAAAATCTTAGTCCTTAACTTTCGTGGGTAAGTTAACACTACAGTACTTTTATTTACTCACTCAGATAGTAGATAAAGTGATAACGAAGATGACCAACTCGCCAGAACTTTGGAACTTATCTGTTTTCTTTACCAAGTTTTCAATAGAGTTATGCATAGTACAAACGAAAATGTTTGTTTTCTTTTAGTGTAAGTTTATTAGCCACTTTTGTTTATGGAATTATAATAATATGATAATTACGACGTTGGCTAAAGAGATGGCGTAGATGTTTAACTTCTGTGTATTAGTGTATATGTATTTAAGAACAGAGTTTCCCGCGCGCTGCATTTCCAATAAAGTCTTAGGATCCAAACCTCTTCAAGAACCGACCAAATTGGTGATAAATTCTCTTAAAAACAAGAAAGTGGAATTTACGCTAATTGGGAAAGATTCAACGAGAATTTTTCTGTTTCTCTATAGACTGTAATAAACTTTAGAGGTGGGAAATACGCGTCTCTTAATTATCACGTTAATGAGTACATGAGAAAAATTTATATGCCGAGTTGAAGGTCAGTGTGAGTAATAGGGTGATAAAGGTGGCTATAGAGAACATGAGAAACAAAGATAACAAGAAATTACTGGACAGTGGAGATAGAAATTTGCTTAAGAAATTCCTTATGTAATAGAAAATGAATATTACTTACAAACGTTGCAATGAACATAAGTACTAAGTAATATGAATAATATACAGATCAGTATCAGTAAAATACAGTAACTACAGGTAAGAAAATTTATGGTATACAATAAACTTTTACAGCGTGGTACAGTGGTAGTCCGCAAGCCTCTCATTACCGCGACCCGGGTTCGATTGGTACTTGGGTCGAATGTAGAATGGGCGTTATCCAGTGTGACCCGTACGTAACATCGCGGGTTTCTTTCGGGTACTCCATTTTCCTCCTGTACTAACACTGGACCCATGGGGGATGGCCCTCTCGGAAGACCAGCAAGTCGTGAGTGGTAGAGCAACGTAAATTAAATACACTTTAATTACAATTTTATTTATTTAGTGTAATTGTATCTTTTGGTGTACATTAGAGGAAGGATCGCTGTGGTGTTTAAGTGAAGGGAAAGAGGTGAAGGGTCGTCAGGTTGTGTGTTAGTGAAGGGTCGCCAGGCTGTGTGTTAGTGAAGGGTCGTCAGGCTGTGTGTTAGTGAAGGGTCGTCAGGCTGTGTGTTAGTGAAGGGTCGCCAGGCTGTGTGTTAGTGAAGGGTCGTCAGGCTGTGTGTTAGTGAAGGGTCGGTCAGGCTGTGTGTTAGTGAAGGGTGCAGGCTGTGTGTTAGTGAAGGGGCCAGGGTCGCTGTGTGTTAGTGAAGGGTCGTCAGGCTGTGTGTTAGTGAAGGGTCGCCAGGCTGTGTGTTAGTGTGCTGTGTGTTAGTGAAGGGTCGCCAGGTGTGTTAGTGAAGGGGCGCCAGGTTGTGTGTTAGGTGAAGGGGGCCAGGCTGTGTGTTAGTGAAGGGTCGCCAGGTTGTGTGTTAGTGAAGGGTGGCCAGGCTGTGTGTTAGTGAAGGGTCGTCAGGCTGTGTGTTAGTGAAGGGGCCAGGCTGTGTGTTAGTGAAGGGTCGTCAGGCTGTGTGTTAGTGAAGGGTGTGTGTGTTAGTGAAGGTGGCCAGGCTGTGTGTTAGTGAAGGGTCGCCAGGCAGGTGGCCAGGCTGTGTGTTAGTGAAGGGTGGCCAGGCTGTGTGTTAGTGAAGGGCGCCAGGCTGTGTGTTAGTGAAGGGTCGCCAGGCTGTGTGTTAGTGAAGGGTGGCTGTTGTGTTAGTGAAGGGTCGCCAGGCTGTGTGTTAGTGAAGGGCGCCAGGTTGTGTTAGTGAAGGGTCGCCAGGCTGTGTGTTAGTGAAGGGTCGTCAGGCTGTGTGTTAGGTGGGGCCAGGCTGTGTGTTAGTGAAGGGTCGTCAGGCTGTGTGTTAGTGAAGGGTCGCCAAGGCTGTGTGTTAGTGAAGGGTCGCCAGGCTGTGTGTTAGTGAAGGGTCGCCAGGCTGTGTGTTAGTGAAGGGTCGCCAGGCTGTGTGTTAGTGAAGGGTCGCCAGGCTGTGTGTTAGTGAAGGGAGCAAGGACATTGAAGGGTAACTAACATTGGTATATTTAGTCAAGGAAAACAATTGATGGAAGAGGAATGGACCGAGAGAGAGAGAGAGAGAGAGAGAGAGAGTAATATAGTTTAATGGAGGAATTATGGAGCAACAAGAGTCTGTACACCTCCCATTCCTCACCTCCACTTCCCTCCCGCCAGCCCTCCCTCTCTCTCTCCTACTTCTTTCCCTCCGTCGCATGCTGGCGTGGCATTTCAGGCATGGACGGACTAGACTGTTGTAAAGGTGAAGTATTAAAGGCACAACACAGGGGTGTACAATCACTAAGATAAAGGTTAGAGTTGTGTCTTGTGTGACGTCGTAGAGGCGGTCCAGCCCAGAGTTAAGGATGATTGGGTAATGGTGGTGATGTTGGGTGTGTGTGTGTTGTTGTTGTTGTGCATGTGTATTTGCATGATTATAGACACGTACATGCACACCGCAGCACATGCATAAAGACAGTCTGACACATACACGCGCTCGCGAACACACACACCCAGCAAAGACTGTTTCACAAGCTACATTAACCACTACAACAATGGTTTCCCTCCAGCAGAATCAGCAGAACGATCCGTCAACTAGGTCACGTTAAACGAGGTGGAGCTCCGTAATCATCATGGGTGAAAGAATATTATGATATAATCTAAAAATTGTAAATGCGAACGCAAGTTTCAGAGAAAACAATTAAATCAAAAGTTACTCAAAGCTTTAGTGAAGGCTTAAACTATACAAATAAGAGGAAAACAAATCCCAGTAATAAGTGCAAGTAATAAATAACTAAGTAAGCCCTGAAGCTAAATATATATATTTTGATGTTCTTTGTCTTTTATATTATATACTTTCTGCAGTATATACTTATAACAAATTTATTTAATCACGTAACAATAATGGTTACCCCTCGTGTACGAGGATGGCTGGTCCATGGGTCACCTAGGAGTGAATTTGTTTAAGGTGTAGAAGCTGTCGCCAACACAACAACCACACCCTAATTTAATGAGATGGAAGACCCAGTGTCAAGGAATAGTCTGAGAAGACCGCACAACTCGCCAACTGCACTGGCTAACCATTACCCCGTAACACGATCTGCAAATCGATTAATATCCAGGTTCCCAATTACTGGTGAGTAGACAGGTAAATGGCGTAAAAAAAACTTGCCCATAGTTTCACATTCCCGGGAATCGAACCCGGGTCCACTCGCTTGCGAGGCAAGCACATTGATCATTACACCACCGGTCGTCAAAATCACGTTTAATAAACACAAAAGTGTTTTTTTTTTCGTGCCGGTCAAGCCCCGACCAGAGGTTAGCTAGACCCCCGGACAACTCTTTCGGAGCTCGACCAGCACGTCGTATTGGTATTATCATCTCGACTTAATTATATGCTACAAAGTCACTTGTGAGTTTTTCAATGTTCTTTTTGTTAATATTGACTTATTCTAAGCCAAATGTCAGCTAATAATGGCTATTAAATAATACGAAAACAAACAAATATAAACGGAACTCCACCTAATATATACTGTATGTTACACTAAATAGGGATAATTGGCCATTAGTGATATCTTCTACAGTATTTATTTCTCATTTTTGGATACCTAATCTAACTGAGGGTGTTCTCTCGACTTCTGTACCCACTGACGTCATGCGCGAGCTGGGTCGTATTTTGGGTCAGGTGTGGGATGACTTCCTCGTCTGTAGAACCTTGGTACAGGCGAGGGTCGGCAAGGGTGAGTGAAGGTACGGGTGAGGAACGGGAAGGGTGAGTGAATGTATGGGCAAGTTACTGTACGGGCCAGTGAAGGAACGGACGAGGGGCGGTAAGGGTGAGTGAAGGTACGGGTGAGGAACGGGAAGGGTGAGTGAATGTATGGGCAAGTTACTGTACGGGCCAGTGAAGGAACGGACGAGGGGCGGTACGGGCGAGGGAGGGCAAGGGCGAGTGACGGTAAGAGCGAGTTGACCGTAAGAGCGAGTGAAGGTACAGGTTATATTGCTCACCCCGACGACTGATACATATCGTATCTTGCGGAGCGAATAAGTGTACCTAGATACCTTACTAAGTGAGTGTGTGTGTGTGTTCTATAAGTGAGTGTGTGAGTATGTTGTATGAGTGAGTGTGTGAATGGATGGGTACCAAGTTTGTGAGTGTGTGAGTAAGTGTGTGAATAGTTTAGTGCGTGAGTGATTGGGAAGATGCAGGATGGGTATGTGAGTGAGTTTGGGAGTAGATGAGTTATTAAATGACTGTATGAATGACTATGAGTAATTGGCTGAGTATATAAATGACTCTGATTGATTGGGTGAGTGTATGAGTGACTTTGAATAATTGAGCGAATGTATGTCAGAGTAAAAAAACACCATATCTATTTTAACTGTCAAATGCCTGACACCATAACAGTTTTTAGTGCCTGGTAACATTTCATCTCATATTAGAAAAACAAAATCTCTATATATGTACTGTGTATGTATCTTTATTATGTATTTTTATCAATTTATTTTATTAGAATTTATTAATCCTTTGTTATTGTTTATTGAGAATTGGTGGAATGCATTGGACTCAGTTATGATGTACGATGATCTGAGGGAAGAATGATAATTTTTTTTGTGAGTGTTGATATGTATTTTTGCTGTTGTTGTTGTGATTATTGTACCTCAGGCAAGACATTTTCCCTTGGTATAAGAATAGCTATGTTTATTTATTATTTTATTTAAGTATTTGTTAAAGAAGGGCCACCAAAAAGTTATCTTCGAGAACTGTTGTGTAAATTTAATTTTATTTTGTCATAAAGGGCGAAATTAATAAATTCAATTTTATAACTAGCACGAAACTAGGGGCCACTGTCATACTAGGGGCCACTGTCATACTAGGGGCCACTGTCATACTAGGGGCCACTGTCATACTAAGGGCCACTGTCATACTAGGGGCCACTGTCATACTAGGGGCCACTGTCATACTAGGACCCACTATCATACTAGGGCCCACTATCATACTAGGGTCCAATGTCATACTAGGGTCCACTGTCATACTAGGGGCCACTGTCATACTAGGGGCCACTGTCATACTAGGGTCCACTACCATACCAGGGACCGCTGTAATACCACTACCAGGCAGATTGTCATGTTTTCAAAGACAAAGCGAAGAGGAGACATTATTAATATTCCCCCTGTCTCACTTCCGCTAATAGCACCGCCCAGTATATGAACTAAAGTCACCCAGCTCATCACACCCGTACATCAAAAGCACTCGACCACCTAACTTCAGTCTTCACATGATGCTATATTAAAAAAAAAATGAAGAGAAACATAAAATTGTCAAGTGTCACCTGTTCTGGATATTAATTAAGTATGATCTACCTGTGTAATATTCCCTTTGAGGTAATCATTCGTTATGAGGGAGGTTGAGGTAGATCACCCTTGTTTAATATTTTCTTCTCCCTTAGATCGTTCTTCCTTTCACTTGTTTTTATTATCTTTATTTAATTGTTTAGTTTTTTGGCTGCTATGTTTTTTTTTTTTATTAGTGTTTCTTTATTGTTTGCAAATTGTTTTCTTGTTTAAGGACGAAAAATTTTAATATTCCACTTTCGTTGTTTTGACCAGTTATTTGTACTGCATCTAATTTTACACCATGTTTTGACGTATCACTTTTGTCTACTTCTATTGTTTATCTATGTCTCTCTCTCCTGTCTTCTACACCGACAGAATATATTATTTTTTGTCTTCCTTTGTATATTTCACCTTACACAGACCACAGGTGTAGGCAGACATATATCATGACGCATAATGTAAACCAACCGAGATTAAAAAACAACTAAGTCAGTGTTGTGAAAGAGAGCACATATCTCCGCCACAACAACCTCCCTTACAACACTCTACTGAATTTCTCCTCTGAGTTATAAATATTTTTAACTTCGTATTAAATCTCGGACAATGCAAACCGACTTGTTTTATAGCTGGAATAATCATCCTGTGAGAAATGATGAGAATACAGTTAAGAGTGTCTAGCTGATAAGAATGCGGTAGTGACTGTAATGTTACTCTCTATCACTCTTCATGTCTTGGTCTCTTAGGTTCTGTGAAATCTTTAATCGTGTTAATGTGGCGTTAAGATTCAGCTAATATACAGTACAGGGTGGACAACATGTCGTACAGTGGCACATACTGTATGCCTTCGTGAGTTAGGTTAGGGAGCCTTTACTGCGTCCTCTCCCATAAATAAATATTCACGGCTCTATAAATGAATACTCGCCAGTCTCGACTCTTGAACAAAGGACGCCAAAGACAATATACACTCCACCGCCAGCTGGTAAAGTCCCAGCTGGCTGGTGAAGGCTGCCACCACACCAAATATTAAACCTACGTGTATGAACAGAGTCTGTACGGGCTTCACGCTCTGCCGTTTGGGATTCATGCAAATCATTTGATCAAATTTACCTGATACAACACTTGATAAAATTTAGTATTCAATGTCTAATGCGGTAATTGAATTAAATACTCCTCAGACTAAGGGTTCGAACCTACAACTTGCTGTACTTAATTCAAACATGATACCTATCCCACCAGCAGCTTCGAGAGTTTATATTTAGTCCAGGTAGTCTCAGGGGGGCGTCCCCGGCCTCACACTGATGTTCTCTATCGATGTGTAAACTGAACCCCGGAGTTAAATTTGAAAAAACTTGAAAAAGGACTTTGTTGGGAAGCGAACACCTGCGGGGAACACCTGCATATATACTAGAGTTTGGATTCACAGAGATTCATACGGTGGTTGATCTTCGGAGTTGAAGATGTAAGAAAGTACCTAACTTGTCGACTTAAAAACCATTAAAATTATACTAAGGCTCCGTCTTAACTACATACGTTCTCTTAGTACCACTTAGGAGACACGTTTAACCGAAATGAATATGTCCAAAAGATTCTATACTGCTGTGTTGTGTCACCTCATACTATGCTCTCGGATGTATACAAAATACATACAGAGTGTCTCAGAGCCGTGTATACATAATTATTACCAAACTGATTTTCGTAGAGATCAGGTGAATGCTCGTGTTACATCATCGCCCTCACCTGTTGTTTTGCGAGGTCTCCCACAAGTACACACACCTTCTCAGCCTCACTCTACCACAACAGTTGTAGTTATCAATCTCGTAACAGTATCTCATAACAGCCAAATCCTCCCACCACACGTACTATACCTGGCGCCCTCACTTGGAATCAATATTTGTTAGTGTTGTATCCTCATCTCATTTGCATAATTCCAGCTGTTGTTACCTGTAAAATGTTCTTCTCCTCTTGTGATCTATAGATAGTGTTGTTTGTCTGTTCTCTGGGGGTGTTTTTGATCCACTGGGGTGAGAATGATATGAGGATATGTTGTGATTGGATAAAATTGGGAGCGTACATTATATTTTCAACCTAACTGGGACCGTACATTATATTTTTAACCTAACTGGGACCGTACATTATATTTGTCTACCTAACTGGGAGCGTACATTATATTTTCAACCAAACTGGGACCATACATTATATTTTTAACCTAACTGGGACCATACATCATATTTTTAACCTAACTGGGACCGTACATTATATTTTCAACCTAACTGGGAGCGTACATTACATTTTTAACCTAACTGGGAGCGTGAGAATGTATATCATATTTTCACCGTAACTGAGAACGTCTCAGAGAACGTATCTGACTGTCTCACTTTAACTGTGACACGAAGTTGACAGTCAAAAAGAAGAAAGAAAGAAAACGAGTCAGGATTTAACAGTAATTCTCTCTCGTAACTGGAGATGAGTTCTCTTATTTCTTATCTCCAGGTAAGAGACTTTTTTTTAATATCTCCAAGACGATATTTTTCCTTTTTTTATATTTTTATTTTATACCGTAATTTATTTCTATTCTATTATGTTTTATTTTAATTTAATTTTGTCATTCTTTTATGTTTTAATTTGTTATTTTTAATTTTATTTCGTATTTATTTATAATTTGTATTATTTATTTTATTTATTCATGATTTATATGTATTTTATATCTTTATTTAGTATTAATTGATATATTTCGTGTATTTTTTTTAGTATTCATCTATTTCTTCGTTATCCCCATCCACATTTTCTCATATGTTTATCATTTTTTCCCTTCTAACTCTCTCGTATTTTTCCTCTTACTGATTGGATACAGTTTGTCGTCAATCGGGTGTTTGTGTTCTCTGATAAATTCGTCTTTCCTTCTGTGTGTGTGGGGGACAAACCGGGCGTGTCCTCTCCGTCCGCTTCCTGAAATATTGCGTTCGTGTTGATAGCTAAACCCGGACACCAAAATCGGTATAGAGGGGTGGGGTGGGGTGGCATGGAGTTGGTAAGATGGGGGAGGAATTTGTAGGATGGGGAGGAGTTGGTCGGATGGGGAGGAGTTGGTCGGATGGGGAGGAGTTGGTCAGGTGGGGATGAGTTGGTCAGGTGGGGATGAGTTGGTCGGGTGGGGATGAGTTGCTCGGGTGGGGAGGAGTTGTTGGTGGTGAGGAGGCGTTGGTTGGTAACGTGGGGAGGAATTGGTTTGCAAGATGGGGATAAGTTTGTATGGTGGGGAGAAGTTTGTATGGTGGGGAGAAGTTAGTGAAGTGGGGAGGTTGGGAGGACCGGGATATGACGTGATCCATATTACTTAATCAACTTTGTTCAGTCATAAGAAAAGGAATTCAAATACTTAACAATGTAGTGACAGATATTTACATTAGTCCACTTGGGATATTTTTCGCTGTTCCTCATGGTCAGTATTTTAATGATGGTTGTACTACTTCTCCATCATCTCAAGATCCACCTGGGCGTCAGGGAGTGTACTGTACAACATAAACTGTGTACGTAGAATGGAAGCTTAGTACTGTACACCTCATTCATACCTATTCTGTGATTGATGTTGTTATCTAACTTGAATAACATTATCTGTTCATATTAATGGTGCTGTGATGATGATAACACTAATATGTTGAGCTAGCTACGCCCAGCAACACACAACTACAGCTCTCAGGGAGGTGTACAGTAAGTAAGTTCGCTAGACCTCAATAAGGTTACTAGTACCCTTCTCGTCCCACCTCGGGGCTGCTTTAACCGATCCTCTTCCGCCAACGACCATTTGTTTGAGTCTGCCATCTCAGCACCAGCTCCCTCAGGACGCCAAGGTCCCCAGGACGTCTTTGGAGGTGGAGACAACGACAGGATGAAAAACATTTGTGTGGTGCGTGTGAAAGATGATCTACCGGGGAGGCTGACGGATGTTATTGTAGGGAATTTCACCCACCCTCGGGTGATAAGGTGATCTGAACGTTCACTTAGCCATTTGTTGTGTTATGTCAGTGGTGAGTCATTTTGATCTGGTTTATTCACTTTGCCTTGTTAATGGTATTATTACATGTAGGTCTGTATTTCAAAGGTTCGCACGACTAATGTTCCTCGGAACTGAAGATGTAGATGTAAGCATGTAACAAACTTCTTCACTGATGCTAAAACACCGAAATTAGCTTTTATATTGCATCATAATTACACACAGACTTTACCTTAACGAGATACATTCACTTAACAATAGCTCGCATATTTAACTTTTTTCGACTTAAATTTTTTCTACTTGTGAAAAAATAAAAAAATGAAATAATGGTGAGGACATTTCTTTAACAAATTCTCGTACAGTAAATATAGATAGATACATCACCACCTGTCCCTTACATCAAGAGTATATCTGCCTTTGATTAAACCGGTGTAGTGGTCACTGTTTACCAAGTCAGATTTTTAGCTTTATCGTCCTGATTCATTAACCAGTCAGGACCTGTGAGGATTTAACACTCAACTTGTAATTCTATTTAGTGTTTGATTTTTTTTAGAAAGAAGAAAAAATAGACGTGGAATTAGATATAAAAACAGAGAAAAAATAATAAAAATGTAAAAATGTGAAAGAGAAAGAAATCTGTTAATAAAAGAAGAAATTAATTTGTTTTTAAAATTTGTTCAAAATAATAAAAATGAAGATAAAGAAAGGAAAAATATATAAGAAAATGTAGGAAATTAGATAAGGTGAAGTCTGTCATAACTTATTTTTATCTTATTTTTCGTCTCTTCTCTTTGTTTTTTTTCTCTTATTTCTTTCTTTTTTGTTTTATTTCTTCTTGTTCTACTTTGATGCTGTTGTTGTTATTCTTCTTCGCTAATTTTGTTCTTGCTTTGTTGTTGTTGTTCTTGTACTTCTTTAGTCTCCTCGATTTATTGTTGTTCTTTTTTGTTCTTAATAATTCTTGTTCTTGTTATGTTCTTTGACTTGAAACAAGAATAAAATTATCATCCATAGACTTTTTTCGGGGTCGTAGGTTTTTGTATAGTACGGATATATAATTCCCACGTTAACAAATTTCTTAGGATTATTATAATTAGATCAAATGTATTCCTTCATTAAAGGTTTTGTATAGTTTGGAGATAAAAATTTCTTCGATATAAAGTTTCAGGTATTGTGTTTTTAGGATTTTATTTGCATTGAAAATCTCGGTTTTTACAAATTTTAACACCTGTTTTTGTACCTCTAGTGTTAGTTTAACTCCCAAATAGCAACAGTAATACGAGGCTCCATTATGTCTCTCAGACCTAAACAACAACAATAACAACAACACACTAGGCTCCAGCATGTCTCTCAGGCCTAAACAACAACAATAACAACAACACACTAGGCTCCAGCATGTCTCTCAGGCCTAAACAACAACAATAACAACAACACACTAGGCTCCAGCATGTCTCTCAGGCCTAAACAACAACAATAACAACAACACACTAGGCTCCAGCATGTCTCTCAGGCCTAAACAACAACAATAACAACAACACACAAGGCTCATTATGTCTCTCGGTCACAAACACATGCCGTTACTACACAATTTTCACATAAACATTAATATATAACTCCACAGTCGCTGTTCCCTCCTCTGTTAGTATGATTCATTGCGTATATGTAACCAGTATGATTCATTGCGTATATGTAACCAGTATGATTCATTGCGTATATGTAACCAGTATGATTCATTGCGTATATGTAACCAGTACCAATATGATTCATCTATGCACACAACCAGTATGATTCATCTATACATGCAACCAGTATGATTCATTGTATATATGCAAAAGTCCTGGTATGACGTCACAAAAGTTTAAGCGCTGGTTGGTTGGTTTTCACATAAAAACTTTTGAAATATTGTAAATTCAGCGCCACACTTCCCGGGACCTGTTATTTAACTGCACTGTAATGGTATACTGTACTTGCCAATAATATCTAGTGCTTGTCTATCTATCTATCTATCTATCTATCTATCTATCTATCTATCTATCTATCTATCTGTCTGTCTGTCTGTCTGTCTGTCTGTCTGTCTGTCTGTCTGTCTCCAGTTACACAGACTATTAATCAATATTGTTGAGTGTGATAATATTAATAGAATAGGTTTTGGTACAGCGAGGCGAGACCGTGAGGATGATTGTCACGGTGTTAAGACAATTGAGGATATTTCTCTTACCCGCGATAATATTGACGTGTTGTGTGGTGTTGTGAGGGTCTTGTGTTGTGTTGTGTGGTGTTGTGCTGTGTTGTGTTGTGTTGTGGTGTGGTGTTATGTTGTATTGGTGGATGGAGTCGTCTTAAAAGTATAATTGTGTGGTATTTAATTGAGCTTGGGTCTCTCTCTCTCTCTCTCTCTCTCTCTCTCTCTCTCTCGTTCGTTCGTTCGTTCGTTCGTTCTAAAAAATGAGTATCGTTACAATTATGAATTCCTTATCTCGCGTCACTGGTTTAATCCCGGGACACCTTCAGTCCACCCAGCTGAAAATAGGTACCTAACTTTACAAATGAGAATTGTAACTAGTCGAGTGTAGTGCCAGTCACCTAACCTAACGTAACCTAACGTAACCCACCTTCACTTTTTTCTTTTGTTTAGGGAGGAGAAGCGTTGGAAACTATTTACTGGCTAAAACTATTTCCTGACTTCTGTATCTATTAACTGACTCTTGTATCTATTAACTGACTCTTGTATCTATTTACTGACTCTTGTATCTATTAACTGACTCTTGTATCTATTAACTGACTCTTGTATCTATTAACTGACTCTTGTATCTATTAAATGACTCTTGTATAAACATGACAAATTGCATCAATAAACTCAATAATATTTCCGGTAAAAGTAGAGGCTTTAGGGAAGTAAATCAAGTAAGGTAAAACTCGTATAAATCCAAACTGGCGGAAGGTAATGGTGCCAGGGCTTATACAGTGGAAGACTCTGTTACTTATACCAAACACCTGTGTACCTCTTCTTACCTGTCATTCTTTATTAACGTGAACACCTGTTATGGTAGATTTAAGTTCTATGGCAACGTGATACAACTTTAAAATATCGGGGATGTTATTATATCTCTTTAAAACATCTTCATAATCAGTACAGGTAACTTGATTTGTATTTTTAATGATTGGTAATTATAGAGAATAATCATCGTCAAGGTAAATAACCGCACCTGTAGTGATATTCTTAATTAGTAAATGTAAAGGCGTGTTAACTTTATCATTAATTTTACCTATAGTAACAGACAGGTGAGTGGTGGTTCAGGTGGAGGGTGTCTGTTTCACTTCCTCCTCCTCCTCTTTCACTTCCTCCTCTTCCTCCTCCTCTTTCACTTCCTCTTCCTCCTCCTCCCCATTGTCGTCAGGTGAGGGCCGAAGACTGAGTTACCTGTGTTGTGTACTCATTATGGTGTATCGCTTACAGGTGTGTTTCTGCTTTTGGAGTTTTACCCTTAATATTTTTTGGTTTTTATTCTTATCCATATATATGTACCCTACCCTACCCTACCCTACCCTACCCTACACTACACTACACTACACTACCCTACCCTACCCTACCCTACCCTACCCTACCTTCTCCTCTCCCCCTTCCCCCCATCCCCCCAGGTAGCGTTAAGGTGATAGGTGAAAGACTCTGGTCATGCAGGTCCGACAATCATCAACATCTTGCCTGAACCGAACAGAAAGTCTCTTGAGTGAGTCTTATTGATTGTGTGGTGAAAAGATTATTGGAGACGTCGTTAGGGGATTCTTACAAATAATATAACATTGGATTGTACCGGATAAGGAAAAAAACGTAAATAGATATTGCTTTTCGGTTTGTAAAGTTTGTGGAAAGTAATGATGGAGTTTTGTTTGTTGATTTATCCCTGGATCTGTCATAACATAAGTTTTTTTTTTATAAGTATGACATCGTTGAAGAGAATAAAAATTAGTTCATGAATGTTTTACTGAGAATTAAACAAAAAAAATAACTGCAAATCGTCATAATATGTAGATTTTTCTTCGTATAATGCTGTAATAGTCGATATTATCAGCAACAGAATCATCAGTTTGGAGAATGAAAATGAGTTCCACTGTAATTTAAAGAAAACTTAAGTGGGTAATCGAAGGGTCTTTATCCCGGCTCTAAGGTCTGCACTCACAATAGTTTATACATTTTTTTTAATAATTAATTATGGCCACAGGACGGTGAGCTAATTAGAGGACACCTGGCCGAGTAGTTTCGTTTTTTTTTTTTTACACCTGGCCCACTTTGTTTACACTTGGCCCATTATTTACACTTGGCCCATTTTTTCACTTGGCCCATTATATTACACTTGACCCAATATTTTTTACACTTGACCCATTTTGTTTCCACTTTGTTCAGAGATGACAAGAAATTCCACACGACAAAATATCTTCCTCATAAGTAACTAAATAAAAATAATCCATATGGGTCAACTTACGATATAAATCACACAAAAATAACATCTAAATATAACCTTACGGTGTTAATATAACTTGATCTTAACTTGATAACGTTCATTTAACAACTATTCGGAGATGAAAATAAAGTAAATAATCTTTTTGGGTTAAGTTTCACCATCCTCGGTCTTATCTTCTACCAGGTGTTAAGGGAAGGTCTCTCGTTCAGGTAGATTTTCACAGTACAATACTTCAGATTTTTTTTTTCATTCTTATATCACTTATGAATCTGACTCTCACACTCTCAAAGGTTTTCATGTTAAGTATTTCCTTTAACTAGAGATGTGAAGAGAAAAACAATGATGAATAAGGTAAAGAACAGGTTACCATTATAAGTTTAAAATTACGCTGAGACTGTACTGTAACCTGATACATTTTTGTAGGTCTAGTTACAAAACATATTGTATTTTTTCATTTAATATTCCTGCTCCATATTCTAAAAGATTCATAAGTTTTTTTTTCTCTCTTAACTGATAGAAAAATAATTTATATGTTTGGTTTATGTAAAGTTGCAAAATAGTGATAGAAACCATTATGGGGTCATATTTACGATGAGACTCTACCCTAACTAGACATCTCCCCTTCCCTCCCTTCCTTTCTTCTCGTCTGGATCAAAAAACAGGAAATTGAAAACAAAGTAAAAATCTCTGAGAATCAAGACCAGAATATTTCATAAATTATTTCATAGTCACCCCAGTCTAATTGAATTTCCCAGAGGCGTTAATTTACAGTATGCAATTAACGATCAAGTTGGGGCGGGGCGGGGTGGTTGGCAGCCGTCTCTTGCACGCTGTTGAATAGTCCTGTTGGTAATAACTTTTAAAGATTTTTTAGGATAATCTGAAGAATAGCCTCACCCCACTTGCCTCACCTAAAGATTAGCCCCACAGCTTGTCTCATTTACATATTAACCCCCTGGCCTAGATTATCTCACCTGAAGATTAGTTCCCATCTTATTTCACATGAAGATTAGCCCCAAGCTTATGTCACCTGAAGATTAACCACCCCCAGTGCTAACCTAATTTAACTCCCAATACAGTGTTAGGGTATTTAATCTTAAGATGAATAAGTTGGGGAATAATAATCTTCAGGTGATTCGATTTGTCTTCCGTAAAATTAAGTCGTTTATTGGTGGTAATGACGTGATTTTTACCCGGTAAATTTGGTCGATTAGCAGCGAATACAAAGGTGAGTGGGTTAACTGAGTCACTATCAGTCTGGTTTTCTTAAGAGACATGCTTCAGTATGTTTTACTTGCACTCTGACTTAAGGGTTATGTTAGGGGCTCATAGCTGATAATGATATTGCTTTTTTGTAACCTAAGTGAGTGTGTAGAGATGTTGATGAATAGTGTTTGTTGCTTTATTGCTGTTGAGTTTTTTTTATCTAATATACTGTAGGACTAGGCGTGTGTCTGTCTGTCTGTCTGTCTGTTTGTTCTGGACAGCCGAAACGGCACAATCGTTTTTCATCAAACTTGGTGAAAAATCGCAAAACCTGGTCCCATGTCGATGGTTTCTTTAGGAAGGCATTAATTAACCATTTTATTTACGATGGAAAACGATGCAAGTCTACGGACTTGGCGCACCCAAATTAACTATGCAAGTCTACGGACTTGGCGCACCCTCATTCGCTGTATGCTAGCCAAGCACGAGTGTTCAAACTTTCACTGGGCACGAACGTGCCCGCGATCACTTGTGTTTTACTATACGTCGTCTTGTTCCTCATCAGCACCATGCCATCCAAATTCTCTCCTGACAGTCAACTCAACAAACTCTGTTACTCTCACCTGCCGACACAGGGAGCTGCCTCAAGGAAACAGACAACTGCAATATTCATTCATTAAAGTTCTTGACGATCTTGCCGAGAGGTGCGTGAGGACCCACAAGGCGACTCTGGCTCTACGATAATAATTTGTCCTCACGACGCAAGATTAAGCGGTGAGGAGGAGGAGGAGGGGGAGGACAATGAGGACAGCTCCCTGGCAGAATTGTTGGCACACAGAACCACGTATATTACCCAGACTGTGTTGCGAGAGGATGATATCAATATTGGCACAGGTGGTCGCCTCCTGCACCGCCCGCAGACATGTGTTGTCCCGCCCCGCACCACACCGCCTCCCTCGCCACGACTTAACAACGCCCCGCTAGTCGTATTTACAAAGGATGCGAGATTGACGATTTGTTCTGTTGAATATTGAAGTGCGTCGTGTTGTCTCTGGCGGAGGGAAATGGGTTGACAGGCGTGTGTCATGTCTTTATATTGAAGTGCCATGTGCATATGTTCCTCTGCTGCTGGTACACGCCCATGACCTGTAACATGTTTATATTTTTTGAGACGTTTACATCGTTTATCGTTGATTGAAGAGTGAAGGCAGTTCATCTCTCTCTCTCTCTCTCCCTACAATTTGCTATAACCTTTGGCTATGAAGTGTTTTGAAGTACCAACGATGAAAAAGAAACAAGTTCAGTTTTTTTAAGTTTATAATTCGTCAATTCTTCTGATTCATTTCTCTACGAAGCTCTGCGACGGCTGAGTGGGTACGAACATTCATCACTTGACCTAATGATCGCTGCTTCACTCTCTGAGAACCCCGACTCAACCCAACCGTGGAAATTGGTACCTCCATATGTACATAAACTTGGTATTTAGTGTCTTGTATCTCTACTGGTCCTAATGGCAGCTAGATCTATGTAACCCACTAATATGGAACCCAGTCATATGGAACCCAGTAATATGTAACCCACTAATATGGAACCCAGTCATATGGAACCCAGTAATATGTAACCCACTAATATGTAACCCACTAATATGTAACCCACTAATATGTAACCCACTAAAATGGAACCAACTAATATGGAACCCACTAATATGGAACCCAGTAACATGGAACCCAGTAATATGTAACCCACTAAAATGTAACCCAGTAATATGGAACCCACTAATATGGTGCCCAGTAATATGTAACCCACTAATATGTAACCCAGTAATATGTAACCCACTAATATGTAACCCAGTAACATGGAACCTACTAAATTCAATAAGGATCTACGAAACATAAAGTAGAAATAAACATATATCTAAAATTATTTAACCCTTAGGAAAACCAAACAACACAGGATTTGCTTTCAACTAACACTCGTCAACGGGATAAAAGAGTAATTTATTGTTTTATTTAGTTGACAATTGTTAGCGTTTACGGATGTTAATTTATTTGGCTGTAAAGGATGCTTGCTTATGTTATGTTGTGTTATGTTATGTTAAGGCCAAGAACCATCTGGGATATGACTGATAGTTTCTGGTAGACAAGTGTGATGGCTGGAAATGGGAACTTGTGTTATGACCAAGAACTTATGGCGGGAAGTTGTGCCAATAAAACAGTGTGATGATTTATTTTATTGACTATTACAATGTTTTCTTTTATGTGCAGTGTGTTGTGAGTTGTGTGTGTTTATAACAATATGTATGTACTCGTATGTATGTTCGATCCCCGGGCAGGGTGAAACTATGGGCAAGTTTCTTCACGCCATTTGTCTCTGTCTACCCAGCTGTAATTGGGAACCTGGATGTTAATCGATTTGCGGATCGTGTTCCGGGGTAATGGTTAGCCAGTGCAGTTGGCGTGTTGTCCGGTCTTCTTGGACTATTCATTGACACTGGGTCATGCAACTCGTTAACACAGGGTGTGGTTGTTGTGTAGGTGACAGCTTCTATACCTTAAACAAATTCACGCCATGGTGGCCCATGGGCCGGCCATCCTCGTTACACGAGGAGCAACCATTATTATTTATATGAATGTATGTATGTGCATGTCTGTTGGTCTGCCTTTCTATTTGCATATGTAAACTGTGTTGGCCTATCAACACACACACACACACAGTCTTTGTTACATATAACAACACCTCTTCCTAACAACAAAAGAAAAGACCACCATCTTGGCCGTACCTGATAACTCCGAAGGTGCTGCTGTCTGCGAGAATCTAATTAGCTGGGGATTTATCACCTTCGTTCTAATTGGTATACAGCTTCGATGGACTTAATAAAAGCCCTGCTGGTGGTATCGGCGGGACTACGGTGGGCTGATAAGGATGGGGAAAAGGGAGAGGGGGAGGGAGCGTTGTGTAGGGGAAAGGGGAGATGGTGTTCTGTATGGGAGGGGAAGGGTATAGTATGAGGGTAGGGGAAAGTTGTGTAGGGGAAGGGAAGGGTGTAGTGTAAGAGGAGGGAGTGCTACGTAGGATTAAGAGAAGGGATGTGTAGAGAGAGCGTGAGGGGGTGTAGTGAAAAGGTACACAGTACACTACTTTCTTCTTTGTATACAGTAGGCAGCTACCAGACAGGGAGGTACTACCGCCTGGGAAGATATTGGAAGCATAATGTGTTGTCTAATGGTAGACTCTGCTGCCATATGGCATCACGAAAATTGTGACCAAGTCCCAGGTTGCTGATCTGACTTTCTGCCTCATTTACACACAATTGCAGGGTCTCATTTGTGTGTCTTACTTTGGCAACACATATATTGTTACTCACTTATTATTTAATTTATTTATTATTATTATTATTATTATTATTATTATTATTATTATTATTATTATTATTATTATTATTATTATTATTACATTTTCGCACCCCAGGTTCCGATGTGGGTCAGTGACCTGTGCCCGAGTTGGCTAATCCCCGTAAAAAAAGTTATTTATTGATACCGTTTTTTAGTTATCCATGTAAGTTATTATAATATTTCAGAGTCTTTTATTCACTATTTGTGTATACTTGACCCACACACATATACAGTATGTATAAGAATGAAACATCTGTGTATATTATTTCTCTCACAAGTTTAACATCATTAGACCCGAGGAGAGATGTACAGAAAACGGACCCACATGTAGAGAAAACGGTTCCATTTTTCTATTCTCTTGTACAAATTAATTAGTCATTTCTAGTTAATTTATTTACTTATTAATGTATTCGTTGTTTCTTATTACAATATATTTCCTTTTTACGATCCCCGGAAGATTTCACCTACAAAGTTGCACCTAAGACACTGGATTGAATATACGGTTGTCCTAATGCATTTATTTTAACGTTTTAATATTATAGAGTTTGAAACAAGAGTAAGATGAATGGTTAATCATCAACTGGATCAATTTATCCTACATTTTATACTTACAATATCTTTAATGGTTGCTGTAAGATCATAGGTTAGGTTAGGTTAGGTTAGGTTAGGTTAAGTTAGGTTAGGTTAGGTTAGGTTAAGTTAATAAGTATTGTATGTCTACGTGTCCACATACACTGGGATAGTGTGTAGAATTTATTTTGTTTGCGTTCATATTTGCTGTTTTTTTCCTGTAATTAAAATGTTTGTTTTCTAAATGTCGTAAAAATGCGAGAGATGGAAATTTATGGACGTGGAATTTTAGATATATATATTACAACAATGGTCTGGATTCAGTACGAGTTTGTTGTTAATATTTAGTGAATGTTACTTTGTCTGCCAGTGAATGAGAAGGATACTCGACATTTAACTTGCTTTGAGCTGAGATAAAGTAGAAATTCTGAAGAATAGAAAACCAAAATTCTGACAAAAATAATAAATAAATAATTAAACAAATGAAGAGGTAAATAAATACACTTACATTCATATATTTAACTGAGATATAAGAAACTATGAAACTAAAGTTATTTGAGATATATTCACTAAATACATTTTTATATATTCCCGGTTAAATAAAAAAAATACAACTGGATATAACAGCATATTCAGTAAAAGCATTTGGAAATACATTCTTCCTCGATTCGTGAAATATTTTCTTAAGGTCGTAAAATTTACAGCTGGGGTGTTTCTCAGGGTAAAGACTTTCACCTGTGCCAGAGTTATAGTGTACAAGTGGAGGAGTGGTTTATTGTCTCTCTCTCTCTCTCTCTCTCTCTCTCTCTCTCTCTCTCTCTCTCTCTCTCTCTCTCTCTCTCTCTCTCTCTCTCTCTCTCTCTCTCTCTCCTTCTCCTTCGTCCTCACCTCAACAGTTCTCCCTCAATTCATTCTTCCCTTTCTCCATGCACATTATTAACTGTGTCAGGTCACTTAACCAGAGTCTGTGGTCAGACGTCACACACACACACACACACACACACACACACACACACACACTCACACCCACACACACACAGGTCACTCAGCACCGTCCAGGTAGGATAAATTCGGCCTTATTATCCGTGTTAGGAAGGCAGCCACAAGACATCTCCCTAACCTGACACTTTCACCTGTCGGTAATTGGCATCATTACCTGTGTCTGAGCAGCAGGGAGAAGGGGATGTCTGAGGTGGAGGAGAAAGAGGAATATATGGTGATGGAGGGAGGGGGAGAGGTAGGAACAATTTGGTGGGAGGAGAGAAAGGGGGAAGTGTGAAGTGGAGGAGGGAAGGAGAAGGAGAAGGAATGTGTAAGGTGAAGGGAGAAGGGGAAGAATGTAATAGGGGAGAGAGAGGGGAATGTGTGAGGTGGGGGAAGCAGGGAGAGGGGATATGTGATGTGGGGGAAAGGGGAAAGAATGTGGGGGGAAGCTGTGGAATGTGGTGGAGCTTTGGGGCTTGTGTAGTTACTGTAGTGGATCAGGGAGGTGGAAGATGTGGTGGAGTTTGTTGATGGAATATGAAAAGATGGTGTGGAATAAGTGAAATGTGGAGGTGGTAGACCGTAGATTAGTTGGTGTGGAAGTGAGGTGATGGTGAGGTGAGGAGTCGTATCCTTCCTTACCTGTCCTCACTCCAAAATAATAGTAATTAAGGAAAAATATGAAGAAAAAAATGTGATACGAATTTATACAGTGGAGTAAAGCCATCGTCAATATAAAGAATATTTCATCATCATCATCATCATCATCATCATCATCATCATCATCCAGCACCATCACCATTTCCAACAAACTCGACCACCACCACACATCACCTCCAACAAACACCACCACCACCACACATTCCCTCCAACAAACACCACCACCACCACACATTACCTCCAACAAACTCGACCACCACCACACATTACCTCCAACAAACACCACCACCACCACACATTACCTCCAACAAACACCACCACACACCATCCAACAAACACCACACCACATCACCTCAACAAACCTACCACACATCACCTCCAACAAACACCACCACCACCACCACACATTACCTCCAACAAACACCACCACCTTTACCCTCCCATCATAAAATATGTATCAAGTTGGAGTTGTGTGTTGGAGGAAGTGTCCCCTAATCCTCTCTCACCTCAGCTGTTGTTCAGGACCACGCTAGACAACTCCCGTCCAATAGTGCTTACTGCCACCTCCAGCTGACCCGCCTCTCACCACAACACTCCCGAGGGCGCAGGCTGAGTGGGGTTTGTCCTCTACCTAGCGTGTGTGTGTGTGTGTGTGTGTGTGTGTGTATGTGTGTGTGTGTGTGTGTGTGTCATCAGTAAAAAAAAACACACACGCACGAGACTGTATTTCGTCTCGTGGGAGGACTTATGGAGCGAGAAATGTTTTGGGGGAAATGTTGCGAGTCGGAGCCAGTGATGACGTTCACGTGTGGGTGATCAGCTTCCGGGTACAAGTCTACCCCTCGTACAAGAGCTCAACCGACAGACAGACAGACAGACAGACAGACAGACAGACAGACAGACTACATGCTAGACACAGAGTCCCCCAATCTTTAGGTCAAACATCAACGACACTCCCTCATAACTAATTATTATACAGAATGTACTAACACGCTCTCATATAATGGTAAAAGAAAAAAAGAGGAAAAGTTCAACAAGTATGTATTGCACAGTTTGCACTACAGTATAAACTTTTACTAATATATGACACGGGGAACCTAGGCTGTTGTGTTGTTAGTGCCGGGAGGAGGGCTGATGAGTCTCGTCTTACCTGTTGTGTTGTGTATAAATAAACCCTTGCCCTCCTATACCTCTCACTACTCTCCCACACCTGTTATTCTGTGTGTGTGTGTGTGTGTGTGTGTGTGTGTGTGTGAGACCCCTTCACCTGAGAGACGATCACTCCACACCGTAATGCTTGGAGGATCACCACACGAGAAGGTGTCAAGACTTTCGAGTTATCCCGACTGCATACCAGGGCATGCAAGCGCCAGCGCCGGAAAGACGTTACCGCCGCCCCTCCCTCACTAGATGTAGCCCTCCACACGTGCAACATCTGTGGACGACCCTGCCGGTCCTGTATCGGCCTCTCAGTCACCTCAAAGCTTCAGAGCTCACCAATGAAGGTGACATCTTTAATAACTCACATCATTGTATTGTTACTGGATGATCGTTATATTCGATTCCGAGTGGCAGCAAAGTAGTAATAGTAGATACCTACAACATCCCGAAATTAAGTCAATCTTCATAAATATAAATAAATATGTTTATCAGCGTAGTGTGTGACTATTCATTAGTTAATTCTTTAAAACGTCCTCCAATAGTTTGGTGCCATAAAAGTTTTGATATCGTTAATATTAGGCACCCCAGCTTATTAACCTGGCAATTAAACAACCTTACACTAAACTAAATTAATCCTTCCTCCCGAGGTAGCGTCAAGGTGAAATAATCTAGGGTGTCCAATCTTCAGGTGATCCATTTTTTATAACAATCGAGTTTTAATTTTTATACTTTAATGAATATATCAAACTGTTTTTAATTCAAATTTCTAATATAAATTATTTTGAAAGTTATCCAAATTGTCCTTAAAATATCGATTCAGAATGATTTGTATGTCACGACCGAAGAAAAATTACGACTGCACGAAAAGTAATCCTCTCAACTCACATGTTTGGTGCACTTGTCGTATGAATTCTCACTCAGTCTCAGGTTGAAAAATGGCCTCCATACTGATCGATGTTGATGTGGGTTTACTGATGACAAATACTGCCCTCTATAATGCTACCTTGGCATAAGTACTCGGGGAAAATTATACTGTACATGATACTTTAGATAGAAGGAAAAAAATTATAATATATCATAGTATAAAAAGATAAAGAGACAGATTATTAGAATATATCATTATTTATTTATTTATTTATTTGTTTATTGAGAGAGAGAGAGACTCAAAGTTCGCCTTGTTTTCACCAACATTATAAATCACAATAACAATGCGTCACTAAACCGTCTCTTTAGTGGGAGTCCATCTCTCATATGCAAATTAGTTTCCTGGGGAGTTGGTCTTAATAGGTGTGGAAAAGTAGAGTTAGTCGTTGAATAGTGTGTGTGTGTGTGTGTGTGTGTGTGTGTGTGTGTGTGTGTGTGTGTGTGTGTGTGTTAACAGAATTATAAATCCTTTGACCTGTAAGTAAATAGTCATACATTTCACTTAACGCCATAATAATTAAGCTTCAACAACGGCAATATATATACATTCGTATCTTAATTAACTCGCCTGTATTATAATTAACAAACAGTCATTCAGATTCTTCTGGATATTCTGAATTACAAGATTTATTTTTTTAATTCTTTTCTGTTACATTTTCGTTCCCGAGTTCGCTTGAGATTCCTGCAGATTACGTGGAATATTTCCCCAAAGGTTTCTCTTCAACATTACTACGCTGGAGGATGAGCCCACGTACAGGGTGAGTATACCGCGAGGGAGGCAAGGAGGGAGGGTGGGAAGAAGCCAAGGGGGAAAGGAAGTCAGGAAGAGCGGAGAAAAGAAGGGGGGGTGGAAGGGAGGGGAATGGGAAGGGTGGGGAGAGAATGATGATGGCTGGAAGTGGCGTGGGAGGAGGGGAAGACAGTTGGAGGCCAGGAGAAAGGGAGGCGAGGAGGGACGGTACAAGAGAGAGGGAGGAGGGAGGGGATGAAAGAGAGGGGGGGGACTGAGAAAGGAGCACAGATAGATACACACTCAGAGTAAACACAGCTCAACTCCCCAAACAGAGCCTAGGTTGTGAACTTAACACACACCGAGCATGATGAGGTGAATTTTCCGAGGCAAAAATCCCTGTTGTTTCAATGTCGTTGTGTTGTCAGCAGCTGGCGATAGTAACCGATATATTTGTTGATAATGTTGGGCGTTTCTTGTATACAAACAACTAGAATGTACACACGTATCGATATAGAGTTTGCATTCGCTATATTGTGCAAGTTGTAATGTTGCACGAAAAAATGCGTGCGTGCGTGCGTGCGTGCGTACGTGCGAGCGTACGTACGTACGTACGTGCGAGCGTGTCTGTGCGTGTGTGTGTGACATAGTAATGTCGTGAGGATGGCGGGGTAGCGCGGCCTCACTGTCTGTCTCCCAGACAACAAAACTCCGGGCAGTTTATTTTTGTGTTATGTTGACGTCAGGAGTAAGACAGAAAGAAATTGAGAAAACTAGGTGGGTAGAAACATTCACTCCATGTCTTTCACTACCATTAACCACATATGGTACTCCTTCAGCTTGAACACAACCCATGATGATCTACAAACAGTTTAATTATATGTGAAAATACTTTAGAAATCAGTATCATAAAATAATATCAGTGACAATGAATAAGTTTAGTATACACAAGTAGTTGAAAAAATTTGCCGGAGGACGTAAAGAAAGAGCAGACAGCCTCCCGGTGTCGTGTGGGCGACTGACTCACTGGACCACTAGTCAAATGTCCTTGTCTTCTATATAAGACCTTAAGTTTATCTAGTCCCTGAGCAAAAGGGCTTCAGATTATAGACCCTTCGTGTGTACAGTATATGGTCACGAGTGGACAGTCCTTGGACTCCTTAGAGTATGTTGACCCCACTCAGTGTGCAAGACTCTTAACATCATAGAACCCTGGAAGCCAAGTTAATCCCTTAAGGTCTTTGATGCATGATCGTCGGATAATTAGACTTTGAGTGTACTGACCTTTGCTTCAGGGTGCCCGAGTTGTACCCGAGACCCTAAGCTCATAGACTCGACGATACACAGAGTGATTGAGTCAGTGATTGAGAGACGGCCGCCATGGACCCCGCCAGGATCCTGCAGATCATCACCAACAGCACGTGGATGGGTGAGTGGGCCAGCAACCTCTCAGTACCTCTGCTTTTTCTCTTTATCCTCCTACACTTTCTTGTTCACCTCTCCTTCTTCTCCCGCTTTATACAGTTTCCTTAGCTATTAATAATATGTTATACGTGTGAACTTATTTTCATATTTAATGTAATTTAGTCTTCAGTGTTATTGTGTTCCAGCGGACACCAGTTTCTCTCACCTCAGCAACAGTGTAAGTTATTTACCGATATTAAATCATATTACTTTAGGTCAATAATATTGTCAGAAGCGTTCATGACACTACCTGATGAACCCAAAAAATTACCTGTGTGATGCACCAGACAAATATGTACTGTATACGTACAGGTAGAGAGAGAGTGTGTGTGTGTGTGTGTGTGTGTGTGTGTGTGTGTGTGTGGGTGTGGAATTAACAAAACATAGTAATAATAGTATTATCATTACAATACCAAAAAGTCAGAAATACAATTACTCTTCTAATTAATACAGGTAAATGTTCAACCTCCACTTCACAACACACAGAGAGAGAGAGAGAGAGAGAGAGAGAGAGAGAGAGAGAGAGAGAGAGAGAGAGAGAGAGAGCATTTCTTGCTTGTTCCCCCAGGAGGTACAGTACAAGATCAAACATTGTCAAAATGGATACGAGTACACAATATAGAGATTCATTTCCCTGTCCATTACATCAATTAAAAATGTCCTTCATGAATAAGATGTCATCAGTGTGATTGTTGAAATGATGAAATAAATAATACCGACAATCTAAAATTTAATTAGTCTGTGTGGTGTAATTTTCTTTCACTCTTTAATGTTGTTTTCTGCTGCTTACATTTCTGAAGTACATCTCTTGCCCTATAGAAGATTGTGCCGTAAACCTTTTCCGTGTACATATATATAGATGGAGAGTCTGTACTGTACGTTGGTAAAAATATATAAGGAAATTTAGCTTCATGTATACTTAGAGAATTTATATGAGCGTTTATATGTATATTATTGACCATATATGAGTTTTTAAATATTCTTGATGGATATAAGTGATTTTATATTATTAATTACCATATATTAGGGTTTATATATTATTAATGAAAATATATGAGCGTTTACATATTATTATTGGACATATATGAGCGTTATATCAGGTTTAGGTCGTCAGCAAGGAACAATGGGTGTCAGCCTCACTACACTAGGCTGACAGTAACAGATATGCGTCATTACGGAGTCTTTTCACATCGTGTATTTATCTTACGATGTCAATTACACCATGACAAGGTACTGGATGTCACCCACGTCCCGGGCCTTTGTGGGTGGTGCTAAAAAGATCCACCTTTAAACTTTTTACAGGCTTATTTTTTCGTTCCGCTAATTACTTTGTTTTTTATGTGTGTTTGTTTAAGATAAATATGTAGTGACGCCAAGAGAAATATTTAATGCCTGTGATGTTATATAAAAAATAGAACGTGTGAATTTTATATTTGTTTTCGATAATTAAAAAACAAACATAGAATTACGACGAGTATTTGATACATACAGTATATATATATATATATATATATGAATTAGTTATACCTCCAGAGATAAAATAGAGAATGGGGAAATTTATGTATATTTTTTTCAGTAGATATTAATAATATTTTAAGAGTATTAATAAGAATAATATTTTAAACGATTTCATACCAGTCAACATTGTGATCTCCCGTAACATACAGTATAAATGAACTTTGAACGTGGAAGAGAAAGCACTGTATCCCCCCCCCCCAAAAGTTTATGTTGGGCCGGACGACACGAGGCAACTGGCGATGAAAAGGATGTCTTTATTTACCTCCACTACAAACTGTCGACCAGGGGACAAAGGTTCTGTTCCCTGAAAGACAACAAGCATTCTCCAGTGTAGTGTAGTGTGGTGTAGAGCTACCACTACCACCATACCACTATCATATCTACTACCATTACGTTCACTACCACCACTATTACCACTGCTGCTTCAACCACAACCATTGCCACTGCCACCACTACCATTACCTCCCCACCTCCATTATCCACCACCCTTACCACCGCCACCACCATCAGCCACCATCATTACCATCAACCATCACCATTTCCACCGCCACCACCACCAGCCCTACCTACATTACCACCACCACCAACACCAAGACTTGACAGGTCTTTGGGTTCTGAATCTCTCTGGACTTAATTTACCTAACGAGACCTCAGGGCGTCCCCTCCTACACAAGGAGTCTTAGTCACCCCTCCAGGAGCAGGCCACGTCTGAAGCCTCACCACAAATTCCACCTGAGGGAGTGAGAGAGAATTCCGCCTTTCATTCGCTGCGTCAACATAATTTCGGCATCTACTTTGGATCTACAAATTCATTTTCTAATTATTTCTGTAGATTCGCGCGTTCATTCATCTTTTATTGATGAAATAAATGTCTCGGTAAGAGGTGAGTCTGGTGCATGTACGTAGACTCTGCTGAGGTGAGTGCTGTTTGAGTACTGTAGGGAGAGTACTGTTGGGTTGAGTACTTGCTGAGGTGAGTACTACTGGCGTGAGTACTGCTGGTAGGTGTTTAGTCCGGGTAAGGGCCTTGAGGCTGTGTAACGTAGGAGGGAGAACATTGGTTGGTGATGCGTTCCCTTGTTGTTGTTAGGAGACAGTTAATAACGAAATCCGGCTGCCGTCCTTCCTTTACTCCCTCCTCTTTACAGCTCTCGCTCCTCTTTACACGTCACCCCCTCCTTCTCCACCTATCCCTCCACTCTCTTTTCTTATCCTGTCTTATCTCCCTCCTCTTCCCTCTCTCTCTCTCTCTCTCTCTCTCTCTCTCTCTCTCTCTCTCTCTCTCTCTCTCTCTCTCTCTCTCTCTCCTCTTTCTCCTTCCCCCACATCGTCCTCCTGTCTCCTCTCCTCACATTCTGTTCCTATTCCCTCCTCCATTTCTCTTTCCCAGCAATTATTTTTCCTTTCTTTCCCTCCTCTTCCAAATCCTCCTCCTTTTTTTCCCTTTCTTCTCGTCCTCCCTTCGTTTCCTTTTCTGATTTTCTGGATCTCTCAATTTTTATGTCGTGTCCTTTGACTGTTCTCTTCCTCCTTTATCTTCTATCGTGTTCTGCCCTTCGTCTGCCTTCTTCAGTCAGGTAGAATTTTCACATAAGATTCTAAAAAGGTTGTCATAATAAATTTCCTACAGCACGAGAGAGAGAGAGAGAGAGAGAGAGAGAGAGAGAGAGAGAGAGAGAGAGAGAGAGACTACTAACTACTACTACTGTACTTTTAAGGGCAGACTGAGGGCGATATTTGGTCTAGGAAAGATACTGTCCCTATACAAGCGTCTTACAGTAGGGGGGGGGTGGAGCGGCAGAGACTGTGTATTGACGATGTGCTTATGGCTCGATCCACACACACACACACACACACACACACACACACAAAGCTTTCTCTGTGTTAGCTTATCCCCTGAGCTAAAGCTGAATCGTGAGCAGCTGAATGTCTTCCTGGAATGCCAACAGAGGAACAGGTCCTAGTTGATGTGATGATGGTGGCATTGTTCTATCTTGATCACCTGAGGGAAGAGGCCCTGAAGGAGGAACACCTGATGGAATAACACCTGAGGGAAGAACACCTGAAGGAGGAACACCTGAGGGAGGAACACCTGAGGGAAGAACACCTGAGGGAGGAACACCTGAGGGAGGAACACCTGAGGGAATAACACCTGAGGGAAGAACACCTGAAGGAGGAACACCTGAGGGAGGAACACCTGAAGGAGGAACATCTGAGGGAGGAATCACAACTAACTTCTACCCAAATTCAACAAAATAGCTTTTTCGGAATTTGCGATTTTTTTTTTAAATATTTGATATGAATAATGTATTTAGATAATAGACTGTAGTGGTAGAATTAATTGACGGGGTATTAAGATATTGGTGAATATATGGTGTGGTAATAGAGTCTCGTCCTGTGGTAGAATTTGTGGTCACTAGCGCAGAGGACAACATTACGATATCTTAACTTTCACCAACTTCGTATAACAGAGGATACTGTTACGATATCTTAACTTTCACCAACTTCGTATAGCAGACGATAGCTTTCCGATAGCTTAACTTTAACCAACTTCGAATGACAGGGGATAACGTTACGATATCGGGACATTGACAATTTAAGAGGGCAACTAACTTACCTTTACTTCAACTTCGTCTCTTATACGAAACTGATCATAACGAAAATACTGTAATAATAATACTGCCTTAGGTTGTTGCAGTTGACGTCGAAATTGCTTTGCTCTTTGATATGGAAATTCAACCGAAGGAATACTGATAGCGGTCTGTACTTTGATGTGGGTCATTACAGTTCGATTCTTCCTCTCCTCTGGGAATAACGTCGACGGTACAGACGTAATGTTATGTAATGTTATAACTATTACTCTTATTTTTGTTTTGTTTTTAATAAATAGAATATTTTTTTTTAGCAGTTTAGTAATTAATTTAGTTGCTGCATTTCATTTTCGAGTTTAGTAACAGCTAAGGAAAGGATGCTAAAATTTTAACTTTTTTTTTTAACTAGTCCTTGTAGAATATTGTACTGAATGTTAATGAATGATGTGAAAAATCTCTCGTGCTGTAGGAAATTTATTATGACAACCTTTTTAGAATATTAATGTGAAAATTCTACCTGACGGAACATAAGGATTTCAACATTTCCCAAATCGTCCTTCCGGTCTCGCCCTCATAAAAATTTTAATTGTACACGAAACAGAAGATAATGATGAATATTATTTAATTCATATTTTCGTTTGGTTAAGAATATTTCTCCTTTACTGTATTACGTTAAACTGATGCAAGAATAGTGATGTATTTCTTTATAACCTTCAGGGTTTTTGTAATATATTGTGGGAAACATCACGACCTCTCACACCTCACCTCCTCCATTACCTCTCACCTCAACACCTCCTTCACACTTACCTCCACTACCTCTCATCTCTCACCTCTACCACACCTCCACTACCTCTTATCTCTCACCTCCTCCACCTGTACCTCCACTTACCTCTCACCTCCTCCACTGCCTCTCACCTCTCAACTCCTCCACCCGTACCTTGTAAAACTTTATCTCACAAGCACAAAAGCAATCCAACTTGTACCTTAACTCACAACTGCTGAACTTCGACCCCCACTGAAAGTTAGAAAGAAAGTAATGTTGTTTTGTGGACGATATCAAAACAAAAGAGAAAAAGAAAAAGAAAGTGTAAAAAAAAAAAGATGGTGAATGAGACAGCGTCGAAGATCGTGTTTGTTGTTACTCGCTTTGTGTAGAAGTTTGTGAGTTTGTGGTGGTGGTGGTGGTGGTGGTGCAGGAACAGATGTGGGATGAAGGTTTGTTTTCGTGTTTTTCTGTTGGGAAACTTTTGGAGATGAATTTGTAAACATTGACCCATTATCCACAAGGCTTTTGGAAGATGACTTTATAAACATTTCCAGCTACTATCTATTCGACACATTTGGAGATGACTTTATAAACGTTGTCTCACTATCTACATGACTTTGGAGATGACTTTGTAAACACTTTCCGCACTCTGTCCTCATCACCGTTGGAGATACCTTTGTTAACATCGACATTTACTCGGAGGTTTGTCACATCATTAGTTATTTTATTCTCATTTGCTAGTGTTTTTTTTTATGGTGAACGTGTTCTTATTAAATACACTGATCAAAATTACCAAAAAAAGAACGAAATATTACGGAAAATATCCAGAATAAAAGAAAACTTAGAAAAAAAATGAGAAAAAAGCGAAATATTGATAATACTTGAGGATACAATAAGTAAATAGATATATAAGTAATATTATTAATAGATAAATTAAGACAAAAAATACGAAAGATCACAGTGTTACGTATGTCAGTGTCAAAGATTCTTATTGTCACAGTTACGAATTTCCCCTAACTGTCAGCATATTCAGCATCAACGAGAGAACTCTTGGAGAATATCTCACCATTATTCTCCTCGGGAATATATTTCTTGTACAGATAATCCCTTGAGCTCACTCCCGATTTCCTACACAAAATCTCTATATAATACAACAATCTTGGCCGTAATCTATGCCCGGATTCTTAAAGGTACGTGTGTTAAACAAATTCTTATTTTGGGATGTTTACTCGCAGGTAACTAATCCAGGTAAGTCACGGTATTAAGCTGGTGGTGGTCAGTATGGCTTTGAAATTACACTTATTAAACCCTGTCATAAATAATAGTCTATCCTAATCCTCCGCGAGGAAGAAAACGTGTAAACGTTAAAGAGACTTCAGACAAATACTACGATTTTTTTGTGAATTGCGAAAAAAAATAAGTCAGTAATCTTATTCAAACTTATTCAACCATTTGGACTCGGGTGGGCTTATTCTCTCTCAACTTTAAAAACCCGTAATAATTCACAATAGACGGTGAAAACTGCAGAGGGTTCACTAGGCGAGAATCACCTGGCCGCCCACCTATAGACGTCTGGCCAGGAGAAGCGCCTCCGTATTTACTACTCTAGTCGGCGAGGTTAAAGGCTCACCCCCAGATTCTCTCTCTCTCTCTCTCTCTCTCTCTCTCTCAAAGGCTCACCCCAGATTTTTCTCTCTCTCTCCACGAGCGAGTTGAATTTCAACCAACATCCCCAACACCAATCAATATCACCATGACCAACCAACATCACCATTTTCACCATCATCACCAACCAACATCACCATTATCACCACCATTACCAACTTCGCCAACTAACAACACCATCAACACCACAAACCAACATCACCATCGTCACGAACTTCACCACCATCATCATTACCAACCAACATCACCATTATCACCATCGTTAGCAACTTCATCAACTGGCATCACCACCATTAACGAACAACACCATTACTAACCAACATCACCATCATCAACGAACACCAACCTACATCACTATCATCACCAGCTCTGAGGAGAAACAACTTGGTGCATCCTCCAGCCATGACTCACAGTACAACAGTTATTGGTGAAAATCTGCATAAGTCCTGAGGCCGTCGTATTGGATTAACGTTTATGACGATAAAAGGCGAAGCGAGGCGGCGCACTTTTACTCCCGGCAAAAGATTTTTTTTTTCGGATTTCGTGTTGAGAAATGTGTTATACTGTCGAGGATGTATTCATGATGGTGAAACAGTGTGAAGTACTTTGTAATGGCTCGTACTTGGGGGTGTGGGTGTGTTGTAAAAATATAATTGACTTTGTTGAAATAACTTAATAATAATGGTAATTTTTTTGGACATTGTGTGTTGATTTACTGTATTTGGTGAGAATAGGTTACTTACGCCTGGCGGCTTGAAGGGCTTTGAAGATACTACATACTGAATACTAAGCTTTTGGTACACAAGGAAGCAGTATGGCCGGCACTGCACTCAACTGTAGAGTTAAGTACCCGGTCTCTGAGTCGTCGAAAAAGATTGCATAAATTTTAATATACTCAACTGACTTTACCAAGTGTTTTTCTAAGCAAACTCTTGACCATCTGTAAACACCGACACCAGCAAGACCTTATTGTATGTTGATGAATACAGTCCATTCACTATAAATTGCATCGTTCAACAAAACACACTGACTTTCTTACGTGATGCATGTGCAGTGTGGAGGAAGGCTTCAGGCTAGTCTATCCATTTGTTAGTTATTATTTCCTGGTAAAAACGTTTCTCATCAAATTTGTATCTCAAGGTCCCAGGGGCGAGTCGTCAGCACCACCTCCAAATATTTAATTCTTCACCAAACTTGTTAGGAGAAGTTTACTAATTTATTACATGTTCCTGTGTGGGAGGGAAAGATGTGGCGGGGGGAAGAGAAATGTGGAGATAATTCGTTTGGAAGAGAGAGAGAGAGAGAGAGAGAGTCAAGAAGTTTTATGGTTAATGGGTGTGTGGAGGGGGAAGGAAGAGTAAATTTTGCCATTACAGTTTGGCTAGTGTATCCGGACACTCCTTCCTCTTTCTCTACCATCACCCCCACCCCTGACCCTTATCTCCACCCCCTACCATCACCCCCACCCCCGACCTTAACCTCTCACCTTTACTCCTCACCTTTAGCCATTATTCTGTGTTGTGTAAATGTTGAAGTGTTTGTGTAAGTCCTGCAGGAAATGTGTTAATGCTCTAGTGACGGTAGTGTAAAATGGTGACGTATTGACACAAACTCTTTAATACAATATAAAATCAAGTTGGATGAACAGTAAGATAAACAATATAACAATAACTCGAATATAAGATAACATGTGGATAAATAGAGAGATTAAGTGGTCGAACAATAATTATGACTGGTGGACGAGTTCCCAGGTGATCGTAGTGAGGACAGAGAGGATCATTAGCGTGATGTAACCTTTGGTAAAGTGTTACAGGTACAGTACTAGCAGATCGTCTCTGTATTGTTCACTTCAGCGTAGACTGGGAACGTTATCCACCGTGTACATTATTGTGATATCACAAATGTCAGCACTGAACGATATATGTATATACAGTATATAGGTTATTCTATCTAAATGATCATCTAACTGCAATCCTCTTAAAATAGTGATTAGCACGAGTGTCAGAATAGCAGTCTATCTATTTATCAATCTCTCTGGTTTGTCAGGTTGTGACTAAACTTATGAATATTCATCCTCGTATTCGTTTGTAAATATTTATCCTGCCAAAATGTGAAGTTTTCTGTTCTGAAGATTAAGTGACTATCAGTCTAAAAGAACTTTATTATGCCTGAGATTATTATAATGCTCGGAATATTACGTATGTCGAAGGAACCAGAACCCTATTACAAGCAGTAATGTAGTGAATCTTCCACGGTCCTCTCCAACTAATGAAGCTGTCACACACACACACACACACACCTTCAGACTCTCTCCTGAAATAACCAGAGGCAAGGAGGAACAAAGCCACGGTCAGGATGTAACTAACTGTAAATGAATACCTATGTTTTTATACGACTGACAGCAGGTTTTTTGTCGTCTTGTTTATATATCTCTCTAATTCAACAACTAAGATCTTTTATGCAGTTACAGAAGTCAGCTTAAACAATAAACACAAAGTACTAACCATAAAGAAACATACCTCATTAGCTCTCTTTATACACGTACACTAAGTTTATTCTTAAGCAGCTTTTAGAATTTATGAAATATGTGTACTAATAATAACTACCTACAGTTGTTGATGTGTATTTCTGTGTTCCAGTAACTAGTAAGGTCTTCAACAGGTGGCGGGGTCAGGTTAAGTATGTACTCTGAGTAGGTTCATACACCAGACCAACAACCACATACACCAGACCAACAACCACATACACCAGACCAACAACCACATACACCAGACCAACAAACATTTAAGTAGCTCCATACACCAGACAACAACTATCAGAAATTAAGGGAACTAATTACACCTGTCTATCTGGAGGAGGGGAGGAAACAAAGACCGTACTGAGGGTGTAACAAATTGTGTGTGGGAACTTAAGTGATCATGAGGTGGAAATTTATAAACAGGATAGACGTATATCATGTGTGTGTGTGTGTGTGTGTTTATGTATTATAATGTGTACAGGCAGATCTATTTTTTGTGTGTGTGTTGAATTTGAAACGTGATAGAAAACAGGAGGAAAGGAACTGAAACGGAGAAAATGCCTCTTGCAGTAATTGAAGGGAGTAAGCCACACAGAAAATGGGAAGAGTAAATGTTATGGAGATCGACAAATGAAAATACGACAGTAGAAAACAAGAATAGTAGACGGAACAAAACGTTAAATTTTAACTTTATAGACAACGATAATAATCAATTATTACTGAATACTAATAAAGAGTTATTATAGAAAAAGGGAGCAAACAAGCGTTACAGAAAATGGGAATAAACCTGGGGATTATTGGATCTTTAGCTAGAAAACAATACTGTAATCTTTTGTTTGAATTACTAGAACACGTATTTACAGTTTGCTCATCTGTTGATAAAACTCTTTCTTATCCCATTAAGTAAATAACAGAGAACACTAGATAATCCACCTAAATGTAAAATGACACAGTGGAATAAAAATTAATTCTAGTTTTGCTTCTGGTGACGCCGCCCAACGTCCGTGAGTAAATTTATGAGCTGAAATATTTCTGGAGAGTCGTGGCTGCTGTCCTGCTTACAGCCGTGGATTCAGGGGGAAGAAAATACCTCCTCACTGCCTTAATGTCTTTTAACACGAGCCGGAAGTGCGAATTGGAACATTTGTGGAGAATTGTCTTGTGCATTTATGGGTGAAAATAAAATAGTTTCATTGCATAGCTGACAGCAGAAACGTGTATACAAATATTAATGGGATTCTGGTTTTGTTTTTGAGCGGCTGAACAAAATCCATGTAAGCAGTTATTCTTCTTATTCTTTTCTGATGTTTAATGTTTTTAAGAGGATGACTTTTTACGTGATAAATACACCGTGTTAGACTCAGTCAAGTGTGTGTGTGTGTGCGTTATTAATGGTAGCAATTGTTACAGAATACGAATTTCCTCTCACGGCTTACCCAGGTCTCTCTCTCTCTCTCTCTCTCCCGGGATATCTTTGTAGTGGTCTGCCTCTCCCTCAGTTCGGTGCACACACACACACACATTCCCACCCCATAAACATCCCCACCCCACACATCCCACACACACATCCCCACCCCACACACATACACACATCCCCACCCCACACATCCCCACCCCACACACATCCCCACCCCACACCCACACATATCCCCACACACACACATCCCAACCCCACACACATCCCCACACACACACATCCCACCCCCACACACATCCCCACCCCACACACATCCCCACCCCACACACATCCCCACCCCACACACATCACACATCCCCACCCACACACATCCCAACCCCACACACATCCCCACCCCACACACAACACACACCCCCATCCCACCACCCACAGCAATATTTCTCTCCTAATGCTTCCGTAAGTCGTAGTCATCTTGACCGACGCAGTGAGAAAATCCCACCAGACTCGTTCTCCCCGGAATAAAGAAAAAAATCCCGCCCATTAGAATGATAAAGTTAATAACATGTGGACGACTATAGCTGGGATGACGTATTGTGACCATTCGTATTGCGGGAATTAGTGTTGTGACTTGTTTTCCATCACTGTTATTCATGTTGTTATTTTTCGCAATGTGTTATGAAGGTTACTATTTTTTACGTATTTTTTATATATTTTTATGACGTATTGGTGTTGTTGTCTTTTTTTTTCCTAGTGAGATGAGAAAAAAATAAATAAAAGAAACTTATGAGGATTGTGAAAAACTACTACTGCCGCCGCCAGTTTAATTATAGCACTACCCTCTACCCCGACCACTGCGTCATCTACCACCTCGATACACTACCACTTCCATCAACCATTAACACTACACCTCGTACTACCATCACTACTTCTCTCCTCAACCACTATCATCTATATCCATCACTACCACCCTCACTCCTATCTATCTCACCACACAATCCCTCCCTCCTTTCCCTCCTCACCCCTTCCTCCTTCCCCTTTTCACCCCTTCGATCTTCCCCTCTTCACCTGTCTCCATTTCCTCTCTTAACCCTTCCTTCCATCCTTCCTTTCTCCTCTTTCCTTCCCTTCCTCAACCCTCCCTCTTTCCTCCCTTCACCCCCTCCCTCCCTCCTTTCTTCACCCCTCCCTCCCTCCCTTCCCTTCTCACCCTCCTCTCTCCCCTCCTCACCCTCCTCTCTCCCCTCCTCACCCCTCCTTTCTTCCCCCACCTCACCCCCCTCGTCTTCCCCTCCCCAACCAATATGTACCATCACCACTACCATAACACTATCCCTTTACCATTTCCCATCACCATTATCACACAGACCTCCTTCATCGTTTCCACCATAACCATTACTCAAGCTCATATCACCATTCCTTACCATCGCTACCAAACAACACCTGACCATCCCCTTCACCAAGTACTTCAACCTCACCATTCCCCTTCACCAAGTACTTGCCATCATCATGAGTCTTAAAAGCACCAGTTTCACACACGCTGCCAATATCCAAGGATGGGAGACGTTCGCGGATTTAACAAGAATGTCACCAGCTGGGATATGCAATAAGACCAAAGCGAGCTGATGGAGGTGCCCGCTGGTGGTGGTGAGGGGGTGTGGGGTAGTGGTGGTGATGGGGGTATGGGGTAGTGGTGGTGATGGGGGTGTAGGGTAGTGTGGTGATGGGGGTGGTGATGGGGGTGTGGGGTAGTGGTGGTGATGGGGGTGTGCCAGAATAGTGGTGGTGATGGGGGTGTGGGTAACTGATGGTGATGGTGGGTAGTGGTGGTAACGGGATGGTGATGGGGTGTGGGATAATGGTGGTGATGGGGTGTGGGAGTGGTGGCGGTAGAGGCAGCGGCGGATTAGTGAAGTGGTGGTGATGCAGATAAGTGGTGATGGTGGTACTGGGCGTAGTGATGGTGGGGTGTGTGGATGTAGGTGTTGGTAATGATAGGGTAGCGGTGGTAGTAGTAGTAGTAGTAGTAGTAGTATTAGTCGTTATAATTGTAGTAGTAGTGGTGATGGTGTTGGCCTGTACTGCACGGTGCGAGTTTATTTATCTCTTCCTGTTAGAGCTCCATAATCTCTGCTCTCCTGTTACTGTCACCGTTGTTCGCCGTTACTATCACCGTTGTTCGCTGTTACTATCACCGTTGTTCGCCGTTACTGTCACCGTTGTTCGCCGTTACTGTCACCGTTGTCCGCCGTTACTGTCACCGTTGTCCGCCTTTCTGTCACTTATTTTCCCGTTTACAGTGGACTTTTTTTTACCGTTTATATTTTGGAAGAGTTTGGCAGCATCCTCGAGTAAGGCCAGACAAACTTTGGCGATAAATTTTTGGTGTTTTTTAAGTGAATTTTTCCTCATTTGCATACATTAATCTTGGACAGTTCCTCTGGGAAGGGTTAATTTTCATAATCATTCTGACGTCGACATACATACATACATACATACATACATACATACATACATACATACAATAGAGGGACATATGGTGCTATACTTCCTACCTTCCTCCCTTCCTTCCTTCCTTCTTTTCTTCCTTCCTTCCTTCCTACCTTCCAAAATTGTTCTGTCCAACATAATATCGCTGATGTGGAAACAGTATAATATATTTCATAGTCAGTTGTTATTTTTTACAGTTATGGTTTATGTGCGTCTCTCTCTCTCTCTCTCTCTCTCACATACACACACACAATTCCCCTACAATATTCTCGCTCCCTCGGCTTCTTTCCAATTATTTCATCTCCGCTTTCATCACCCTTTCCGTTTATCCCTTTCTTCATGAGTTCTTCCTCCTTTGCTGCATTATTACCTGAAACTATTTCCTCTCCTCCTCCTCCTCCTCCTCCTTCTTCTTCTTCTTCTTCTTCTTCTTCTTCTTCTTCTTCTTCTTCTTCTTCTTCTTCTTCTTCTTCTTCTTCTTCTTCTTCTTCTTCTTCTTCTTCTTCTTCTTCTTCTTCTTCTTCTTCTTTGACTCCTCCTTATTTACATTCCCCTCCTTCTTCTCCTTATTCTTCATCCTTCTTATTATTACTCCTCCTTCGTCTTCTTAATCCTCCTCCTTTTCCTCCACATCCTTCTTCTTTTCCCTCCTTCTTTCCCCCTTCTTTTTATTCTTCCTCCTCCTCCTTCTTCTTAATCTCCTCCATTTCGTCCTCCCCCATCTTCTTTAGCTTTCTCTGTGTTACCTATCCTTCTTTTTCTCCTCCTCCATCTTCCTTCCCTCTTCATTCTCCCTCCTCCTCCATCTTCTTCCTCCCTTCTTATTCTTCCTCCTTCTTCCTCCTCTCCATCTATTCCTCTTCATTTCTCCCCTCCTTCTCCCCCCCTTGCTCCTCCTGCTCTTTACAAAAAATAAAATAAAAATAAAATAAAACGGATTTGCTTTGTGACTCTGATTTGTTCGTTTGTTTTTTATCCTCATTTGTTCTCTCCATTTATCCTTCCTTTTCTTCCGATATGATTTACGGGATATTTTCTCTATTCTAGTTTCCTTAATTATTTCGTACCTTCCTTTTGTTTTCGTTTTTTTTAGAGTGAGTGGTTCAATTTCTTCCTCGTCACTGATTTGTGTGTAATTATATATTTGTCTTTATGTGTCTGTCTGTCTGTCTGTCTGTCTGTCTGTCTGTCTGTCTGTCTCTGTTTTTTCTTTCTCATTCTCTTTCTCACTCTCTCTGTCTTTTTTATTTTATCTCAATTATTGTTAAGTCTGGAAGCTGTATGTGTTACCTTGGTATACCCTAACTTACAACAAAGGAATTAAGGTTATGAATCTTCTAGTCCATCGTGGTGCAGTGGATATTCTTCATACCTTCCATTCGTGGTGGTCGGGGTTCGATACACGGGACTCAGAGGTGAATATTGTTTACTATGAATTACGTGTGTACATTTTCTCAGTACACATGCATGTAGTCTTCAGGGGGGGGGGGGTTATGGTAAATTCAGACAACATCTCTAAGCAATCCGATGATATTGGTAACTTTTCTTTCAGGCAATATAACTTTCGTCTGTGTAATTTCAGAATTCAAGATTAAATATGTTTGCGGTTTTATAATCGTCCTATTGCTTGAATATGGCAATTTTCTCCTGTACTCTCTCTCTCTCTCTCTTTCTCCTTGAATTATATGTAGTAATTTCTTATTATCATCTTTATTAATTTTTGTTTTAAAGTACGAGTATCTTCACATCTCTGTTTGTCTGTCCGGTATTCATTTTATTATGCAACTTAGCAAATTTGGTTCAAATTCACAAACCAGTTCTCGAGTTATTTTGAGAACACAGAGATAACATACATGACATACACAGATAAACAAACATACAGGTAAACACACACACACACACACACACACACACACACACACACACACACACTAGCGCACAAACACACACATAATCAATCTTAATCTCATTTGCCTCTTTAGGTGAAATTTTCAACGTAGTAACAATCTACTTCTCATATCCGTCATTGTTGTCTGATTGGTGGAAGATTAACAAGTGATTGGAGGAAGATTAGAGAGGCGTGAGGAACACTTAGAAATAATTACTAATGAACCATGTGAATTAGTCTTTGTCGGTGAAGCTTTCTTTGTGTGAGCTCTCTGTCTGTCTGTCTGTCTGTCTGTCTGTCTGTCTGTCTGTCTGTCTGGTAACTTTATCTCTCTTGTTGACTGTTTTAAACATCTTGTTAAATATTCTCTCTCTCTCTCTCTCTCTCTCTCTCTCTCTCTCTTATCTTATCTTCCCTCTCGTCTCGTCTCTCCATTCAGACTGTCACTGTCTCACTTCAAAGGTCTCGATTCCACTGTTTTTTGTGTTTTTTTTTAGGAACGTTCCTGACTGGCTGGAAATATCACAGTGTATTCCTTGAAATTTTTTGACACGTTTATTTGTCTTTGTATATATATATATATATATATATATATATATATATATATATATATATATATATATATATATACTCTTAATAACAATATATGCTATATGCTGCTAATATTGTGTGTGTGTGTATGTATGTACTGTATATATTGGTGACCTGTGGTGTAACGTTCGCCTCACAAAGGGTTCGATCCCCGGCAGGGTGAAACTATGGACAAGTTTCTTTACGCCATTTGCCTCTGTCTACCCAGCAGTAGTGGGAACCTGCATGTTAATCGATTTCCAGATAGTGTTCCGGGGTAATGGTTAGTCAGTGCAGTTGGCGAGTTGTCCGGTGTTCTTGGAATATTCCTTGACGTTGGATTATACAGTCTGTTAATTTCCGGTATTAGTCGTTGTGTTGGCGTCAGCTTCTATGTAATAAGTAAATTCACACCTACGATGGCCCAAAGGGCTGGCCAGCCTCGAACACAAGGGGCAACCAATATGTATGTATTTTATTTGTGTGTTTTTATGAATATATTTGTGTTTTTTTATGTAGTAATGTACAGTGTATATGTAAATGTGCTTGTGTGTGTGGTATTACTTCTTTTGACTTCCAATAGTAGGTGAGTCAGAGGTGTCATATTGGTTGTGTCCTCCTATTAGTATTAGTAGTAGTAGTAGTAGTAGTAGTATTAGTAGTAGTAGTAGTAGTAGTAGTAGTATTGTTATTCTCGTTAAACAATAATTTCCTACCATTACAGTATTACAAAATACAGTTTCTACTCCAGGAACTAAAATTAAGGTTTAAAGGTCAGGTATACAGTAATTACAATGTGGTGACAGTATAATACATTACAGGTACCATAATTACAGTGTGGTGACATTATCATAAATCATAGGTGTAATTATTACAGTGTGGTGACAGTAATACATAATACCGCAGCCGGTTGGGTCAGTTCACACATATCTCATCACTTTTACACGTGACAACGACTAAAACATTTAAAAATATCAACTGATAAAATTAAATTAATTAAACTTTTCCCCTTAAAGTTTCCATAAAAATATAAACAAAAAAGTCACAGCGGAAGAGATCGATAAGTCACCCAAGGAACGATTTTTTTTCTAATGAACAAAACTTGAGAACATTTTATTTTATTATTATTTTTATTATTTCTTGCAACCAGAATAATATAACATCCAGAAGAGTACTAACAACATGAATAACACTGAATAACACCATTACCAATATAAATTTTCGCCACCTTTGATAATTTCTCCCGAGGTTTAATGGTCTTATGGATAATCAATACCTTTAGTTTTAGTTGCAGGCAGAACTTAACCCGTTTTCTGTGGGCAGTAACTCTGCAGTATCGACACGTAACTACACGAGCAGTCGGGAAAATATTTTAGCGATATACAGTATATACTGTACGTGAAAATATTGCTTTACAAACTTTATTTACGTGGATATGTTTTTTACAAACTGTAGTTACGTGGATATGTTTTTACAAACTGTATTTACGTGGATATATTTATTTACAAACTGTGTTTACGTGGATATATTTATTTACAAACTGTATTTACGTGGATATATTTATTTACAAACTGTATTTACGTGGATATATTTATTTACAAACTGTACTTTTGTGGATATATGTATTTACAAACTGTATTTAAGTTGATATATATTCTTACAAACTGTATTTGCCTTTGAAACTTTCTTTTTGTTAATCTAAGGGCTATTTCTATAGCGAACACATTTATCGTATTGTTTTGTACATTTGCAGTAATGTCAACAAAACGACGATAAAACTCCCAAATAAAGTAGTTTATTCATGAAGGGGAGGAGGAGGGCAGGAGAGTAGAGTAGAAAAAAGTAGTGGAGAGGAATAAGAAAGAGAAGATGGAATTTAGGAAGCACTAACACTAATCACTGCATTAGGAAGCACTACACTAATCACTATTAGGAAGCACTACACTAGTCACTGTATCACTGTATTAGGAAGCACTTCACTAGTCATTGTATTAGGAAGCACTACACGTCACTGTATCACTGTATTAGGAAGCACTTCACTAGTCATTGTATTAGGAAGCACTACGCTAATCATTGTATTTGGAAGCACTACACCAGTGACTGTATCACTGTATTAGGAAACGCTATACTAGTCACTGTATTAGGAACCATTATACTAGTCACTGTATTAGGAAACACTACACTTATCACTGTATTAGGAAGCCCTACACTAGTCACTATCACTGTTTTAGGAAACACTAGTCATTGTATTAGGAAGCACTACACTAGTCACTGTATCAAGAATCACTATCCTCTCCGCTGTATAAAGCACTGTATTCAAGGAGATACCCCTCAAGTTCACAACCGTATATGACATTAAACTTACATTATAAGATTAAGCTGCATTAGTTAAGGAGGGAACATGACTGCTCTTCATACACCAGGGACATATTAAACACACTGTGGCCTTAAAATTAATCACCATCTTGGAGACAACTTTAAATGCATAAATTATCTCTCTTTAATTTTAGACAGTTTTAATTCTCTCTTTAAATTCCAGAGTCTTATATTTCGTGTTACTTAAATTTGAGACAGGTTAATTCTATCAACTTCAATTCCAGACATTTTCTGCCACTCTGTGATATTTTTTAGACGTTTTGGGACATTTTGTGAGCATTTTGAAGCACTCAGGACGTCATAAGTATCCCGGAGAAATTTGGACCATATCTGGATTCTCTGAAGTCTTTTGAGGTGCTCTGGGGGCATTTTGGAGCATTTGGGAGCGCTTTATAAAATTTTGGAGTATATGAAAACAATTTACAATAATTGGAGCATTTGGGAACACTTCTTATGAATCTGGTGCATTGGAAATTCCTGTGGCATTCCGGAGCATTTCAGCTCCACGGGTTTCCTCACTCAGTCACTTTAAAGAAGTTGGTCAATTTGAGAAGGCTTGGCGGTACCCGAAAAGGCGTATAAGAATCCGAAGAGGCGTGAAGGGTACCCAAGATGCACTATATCCACCAGTCACTACAACCCCTTTCCTCACCATCCGTCACTACATATACCAGTCACTATAACAAACTTCCCCACCACCAGTCACTATATCCACCAGTCACTATAACCCACTTCCCCACCACCAATCAATATATCCACCAGTCACTATAACCCACTTCCCCACCATCAGTCACTATATCCACCAGACACTTTAACCCCCCCCTTTCTTCACCACCAGTCACTATAACCCCACTTCTTCACCACCAGTCACTATATCCACCAACCTCTATAATCCCTCCATCATCATCCGTCTCTATATCCGCCGGGAGCGTAACATCCGTCTTAAAAATCCACCTCCACTACTTGCTCTCAGCTGGCCATTACAGTGTGGCAGCCCCCGGGTTCATCAGCATATATTAAGCCTCACACTTCACCTGTAAGAAACTTAAATTCTCTGGAGGGATAACAAAAGAAAAAAATACTTTTCCTTTCATTGTGTCTCTCAGCACCCTAACCTAACCTAACCTAACCTAACCTGAGAAATTCACATGATCACTGTATTTAAGAGACTGAGTTGATGTCACAGAGATCCAGCTAAAGACTCTCTCTCCTCTCTCTCTCTCTCTCTCTCTCTCTCTCTCTCTCTCTCTCTCTCTCTCTCTCTCTCTCTCTCTCTCTCTCTCTCTCTCTCTCTCTCTCTCTCTCGGGATCTGAGTTTTCCTGCCTACATAAGGATTCATAATTTAGGTTAGGTGAACTCCCTTGAAGATCCAACTAAATCGGAGGAAGTTTTGTTGTCTCCAGGTCATCCGTTATAGCCGAGTGTTGCTGTGTTGACACATTGGAACACTAACACAGGTGGCTTGTTTACTTAGCGAGAGAGAGAGAGAGAACGTATTGGGTGACTCGAGTTATAAGCGACGGATCTGTCAGGGTTCAATGCTAGTTTTCTCTTGTTTGGATTTTTCTCTTTGTAGGAATAACTTAACTCTAACTCCGATACTGAACTCAACTCAATAATGAAGTGATTTTGAATTTTTGAGTGACCTTGATTTATAAAACCACTGCAAACTTATTTATATGGTCTTATTTTCGAATGTAGATTTCTTCAGTTGTACAGTGATATACATGCGAGGTTTTCAGTGACATTTAGTGTGGCGGTGTAAAGAAGTACTGAACCTTCCCTGCACTGTAAGACCAATGAGCCAACTGCTGTTTTCATTGTTAGGTGGAATCTTATATCAGTATTTTATTTTTCGATTTCCACTGGGATGAGAATACCCGAGAAGTCTTCCTTTTCACACACACACACACACACACACAATATATATCATTATTATATATATATATATATATATATATATATATATATATATATATATATATATATATATATATATATATATACCACACACACACACATATATATACACACACACACACACATATATATATATACACACACACACACACACACACACACACACACACACACACACACACACACACACACACTCTCTACCTGTTTCCATTACCTAGATCAAAACTCGACTGTGATATGACATACAAAAGAACTCAGTCGTCATCTGAGCTGACACAATCGGGAGTTCAGACGTCAATACCACACAAAATCAAACTCTCTTTCCATCCTTCAACCACTTCTCGTCTTCAAACCTACCGATAAACTATTATTCTATTACAGGGTGTCTATAGATTATCTGACCCATTATAAAACTTAATAACCTTAAAAATAGTATAGCTACAACACACTGGCTTTAGTTATACTTGACCAAGAATTTATAAGTTTTCTTTTTTTATTCGGATTCACAAATGCATTTCTTTCTGTATGGTTTATTTATAATGTATTTAGATTTATTAAAATGTAGAGGGAGTAAAAAAATAATGGATACTTTATTTTTGTTATGAACGGTCCAGCCTAAGTGTCTGGGAAATAGGTTTTGTTTATTTACTTTTATGAAGCTGAATTGGAAAAGTTTCGCAGTCCTATTGTTGTGATTGTCTCTTTACCGCCAGTGTTATATTTTAAATTTGATGTTTCCTGTTGTTTGATATTATTATCTTGGCTCGCCAGCTTTACTATTTCACCAGATAGTTTCACCGTTTGTAGTTAGATATTAAACACACCTTTTCCTCATCATCAAGTTTATAATCATTGTCATCATGTTTATCATTGTTGTTGTTGCTATTATTATTATTATTAGTAGTAGTAGTAGTAGTAGTAGTAGTGGCGGTGTCGGAGGCGGCGAGACATATGTATGTTTGTGTGTACTGTATATTACAAATTCCTGACGTATTTCTAATCAGGCCGACGATCAAAGTCCTTTCAAACGTGTATCAGTTCCCTGACGCCCCGGAGTGTGTATGTTGTTATTGCTGCCCGTGTTTAGTTTCCCAGAACCATCATCCAGCGTCCCTCGAGCACCGTGATGAAGTGCATCTCTCCTGGAAATCCTCTCACTTGCCTGTTCCATGACCTGCCTGGATAGCACTAAATGTCAAGCCAGGGGCCGGATTCTCTTGAGTTGTATGTTGTTGTTAGTGTTTAACTGGGCATTGGGGAACACACATCAAGTTATAAAGGAGTTTTAATATAGGTATTTGGTGCAGTTGTTTGTGTTGCCGCTTCAGGGACCACTTCATAGTTCAAAGGCGGCACGACGCTGCTTTTCTGGAACCTATAAGTCAAGAAAGGGTTGAGGGTGTGTCATTAAGCTCAAAACATATTGGTATGAGTGATATCTTTTAGCCCATAGACACACTTTAAATTCCCTCCTCTTTGCGCCCTGACATACAAACCTACACACGGGCTCTAAACAAGACAGCATCGTGCCACCTTTGAACTCCTGAAATGATCCCTGAAGTGAACCAACACAAGCGTCCTCACAGCTCCGGTTAGACGAAAAACTTATCGTGCGAACCTTTGAGATGCAACAGGAACGTGATAAGGGCTCTCCTGGGACCTGCCAACTCTGCTGCTACAACAACTATATCCTGCTAGACTTTGTGTATCATGTGCATCACGTCCACCTCATAAGTAACCTCACTTATTAAATGTGGATATAAACTCTGACTAAGAAAACATAAGATTCGTCAAGGGAAGACTTAAGTTACACGCCGACCACTTGAGTTATTTCCACAAAGTCCGCTGCTAAATGTTGCCAATTTTCAAGCACTAAACTTAATGTTGACTTGAAAAACTCAAAGGGATAGCGAGAGGCGAGATACGTCTATGAACTGGACTGAAGTATTTCCACCAGAGAACTATTTTATGGAGTTGAGAAATAGTGAACATTGCGACTTTAATAGATAAAGCCTTTAATAATATACCAATGGAAATTATTATAAGATAGAACATCATGATAGACGGGTATTGGGAGATGCATGATAAGTATAAGATAATGAGAAGATATTTGTTTTGTTGGTACAGTATTTGTTTCTCGTGGAGGGTAAATATTTTTCATTTTATTTGAGTTAATGTTTTGTACGTGGAGATCAATCGTTGTATCAACCTACCAGATGATATCCCACCGTGTGTTGATACTGACTACACACACACACACACACACACACACACACACACACACCACACTGCCACACACACACACACACACACACACACACACTGCCACACACACACACACACACACACTGCCACACACACACACACACACTCACACACACACACACACACACACACACACTGCCACACACACACTGCCACACACACACTGCACCACACACACACACTACCACACACACACACTGCCACACACACACACACACTCACACACACACACACCACACACACCACCACACACACACACACTGCCACACACACACACACACACACACACACACACACACACCACACACACACACACACTCCCACACACACACTGCACACACACACACTGCCACACACACACACTGCCACACACACACACACACCACACACACCACACACACACACACTCACACACACACACACACACACACACTGCCACACACACACACACTACACACACCACACACACACACACACACACTACCACACACACACTGCCCACACACACACACACACACACACCCACACACACTGCCACACACACACACAGACACACACACACTTCCTCCCTCACCTGTACAAAACTTATCAACCCAAATACAAATTGTGTCATCCCTTAAGGACACATAAGTTTAGAACGGTTTTGGTTAAGTAAAAATACCAACCAATTTATATGAATTTATATTATATTGAATCAAACTTTAATTTATATATAGTATTATCGAAAAAGAATGCTTCGATATATATATATATATATATATATATATATATATATATATATATATATATATATATATATGTATGTATATGCTTCAATATACATGTATGTATGTATCTAATAACATGTATGTATGTGTATGTATGTATGTGTATGTATGTATGTATGTATGTAATGTATGTAGCCTTGTGTATGTGTGTATGTATGTATACATATATGTATGTATGTATGTATGTGTGTGTATGTATGTATGTATGTATGTATGTATGTATGTATGTATGTATGTATGTATGTATGTATATATATATATATATATATATATATATATATATATATATATATATATATATATATATATATATATATATATATATATATATATATATCCTTCTATCACTAACATAGATAGAATAGTGTAGAAATAATGTCTCTGTGTTCAATTTAGTTATTAATTCTCTCTGTCAGCAAGTTAGATGGAGTTTCCACTTTTACATATTCATCTCGACAGAGTTCTCTCCCTGTTGTAAAATCTTTGGCTTTTTATTTCATTTGATAATGTTGTAGTTAATGTGTTAGCTTAGGCAAATTAATCATAGGTAATTTTTTAGAGACTAACAGAATAACTTAGAGCGAAATTTATAAACTTTTTATAGACTTTCGGTGTTGAGTAAAGAATAGAAAGAAAAAATCAAATAACACGAAAACTTATTATTAATGTTTTATAATATTACCAAAAGGTCTACGGTTATTTCCACCCATTCATCACTTATTCCTCACGCCATTCTCTTTACTGACTCCTGACCTCTCAACTGATCCCTGACTTTTTTATTGACCCCTGACTCTCTTACTGACCCCTGACTATTTTTATTGACCACTGGCGTTTTTATTGACCCTTGGCCTTTTTACTGAGCCCTAGCCTTTGAATTTTATTATTAAAATTTCCAGGATATTCTTTTGCCTCAGATATTCATTCATCAAGGAAAGTAGGTACTGAATGCACTATGCCAGTTAAGTATACTGGATAGAAGGAGATTCTTCATTAAACATTCACGTAAAAAGTTTGAAATGAAATAAAAGATCTCTCTCTCTCTCTCTCTCTCTCTCTCTCTCTCTCTCTCTCTCTCTCTCTCTCTCTCTCTCTCTCTCTCTCTCTCTCTCTCTCTCTCTCTCTCTCTGAATATATATGTCTGTTGTCTTGTCTTATTCTGTCTCTCACTTTTTCTATCTCATTATCTGCATATGTTCATTAATCTTCATTTTTCCCATTAACCCAACAAACACTTGCACCTCTCACGTCCACATGGATCCACACTACATGTAAATCCCTTGTTGTCTTGTCAAGATAACCTGAAGGCGAAGGTTCGCGTGCACACATCCGGATTCACGAACGTACACACGTTATCATTAACTTAAGTAGCCGCCATCACTCCAGCTGTAGCGTTCCTCTTGTGTAAGTGGCGCCATTATAGCTCTGTTTCTCTTGCTCATATATTATAGCTGTGATAATCTTCCTGTTGTGTATGCAAATTTCTTGACGAGCATAAATGTTGAAACCTAGGAATCTCGTCTTATCTGGGCATCGTGTTTTGTTTTTATTGTGTTTATTCGATATTATTCCCTTTTCTTTGTTTACATTGTATTTTCCATGTTCTTTTTTCTCTCTAGTTTACTTATGTTGTTTTCTTTATTATTTATTTTGTCGTTGTTTTATTTTCTATGTTTTTATTTATTTAACTCTTTACTGTCAATTCATTTATTCGTTTCTATTATTTATATTGAGTGATTTACATTTTCATTTCTCTCGTCTTTTTTGTCATTTTCCATACTTATTTTATTTATCTTTTCCTATCTACCATCTTATTTATTTACAGTTCTCTTCCTGTCTACCTTATTTTATTATTTATCACTTCTTCTCTCCTATCTATCTACCTCCATTATTGACTCGTCTTCTCTTCCTTCATTTCACCTGCGTCACCCGTTTATTGATCTCACTGCCAATGTTGTTTATTCTCTCTTTCCTTATTCCATATTCGCAATTTTCGACAGAAGAAGAATAAAGGTGTGACAGGTATTAACAATGACTGACACACTATGAATATTTGGGCGTTTACAAACCATTAATAAGATTGAGTAAGTGTGAGGGAGAGAGGGAGGGAAAGAGTGAATGAATGAGTGAGGGTGAGGGAGAGAGGGAGGGAAAGAGTGAATGAATGAGTGAGGGTGAGGGAGAGAGGGAGGGAAAGAGTGAGTAAGTAAGTGTAAGAGAAGTGAAGGGGGAGGAGAAGGGAGTGAGTAAGTGAATGTGTGGAAGAGAGTGAGTGAATGCGTGAGAAGAGAGAGAGAGAGAAGCACAAACATTTGAGAGTTAAAATATTGAGAGAGGTAGTCGTGTTAAAGTGAGAGAGATAAATTGAGTTAAGAGTACAAGAGAAAAAAAAGTTGAGAGGAAAAATGGAGATAAAGAAAGAGAACGAGACAGACATAAACAATGAGAGTGAGATGGAAATGGACCCTGGCCTTGTACACAATAGTGCATCCTAGTCCATTAGATCCTCAAACCCCCACCACGCACACACACACACACACGCACACACACACACACACACACACACACACACACACACACACACACACACACACACACACACCTCCATACCTCACACCATCAACCGCACCCTCAACCACACTTACACCCATCAACCGCACCCTCAACCACACTTACACCCCATTAACCGCACCCTCAAACCACACCTACACCCCACCCTCAAACCACACCCACACCCCACCAACCGCACCCTAAAACCACACCCACACCCCACCAACCGCACCCTCACCCACAACCTCAGCTCACACCGCCACCAATAACCCCCACCCTGCATCCCTACACCCTCACGCCACACCCACACCCCCACCATCATCCCTCACGGTCAACTCCCACCCTCACCAATTCCCACACCCTTACCACCCCCACCACAACCCGTTGCCTCTCCTTCCCTATACCATTAGTTATCTGTTTTTCCGTACATGTTATCTTAAGTGATTTTTCATTGTTATTATAAAAGAAATGTATATAAGGGGATAACTGCTGAAAATAATGTATGTGAATGAGGGGGGGTGGGATGTATGGGGAGGGGGAGGGATGTATGGGGAGGGGGAGGGATGTATGGGGAGGGGGAGGGATGTATGGGGAGGGGGGGGAGGGATGTGGGAGGGGAGGGATGCATGGGAGTGAGGGGGAGGGAGGGAGTGGTGGGGTGAGAGGAGGGAGGTGTGGGGTGAGGGAAGGAGGTGCGTGGGGAAGGAGGGGAAGGAAGGTGGGGTGGGAGGAGGAAGAGGAGGGAGGGATGCGTGGGAGTGAGGGAGAGGGAGGGATGCATGGGAGTGAGGGGGAGGGAGGGAGGGATGCGTGGGAGTGAGGAAGAGGGAGGGATGCGTTGGAGTGTATGGCTGTGAGAGTTTAAAAAAAGGACTTTGTGGAGGGGGAGGAGAGAGAGATAACTAAGACGAAAATAGAGGAATGGGGAAATGACTAAATGGAAGAGGAGATATGAGGTGTATGAAAGGTGTAGCAGGGAAAAAATGGTTTATGGAAGAGGGAAGAAAAGGGTGTATGGGAGAGGGAAACGGTACATAAGAGGTTGGGAAAAGGTATATGGATGTGTAACAGTAAAGAAATGTGTTTGTTGTGTAGGAGAGGAATGAGTGAGTGTTCAGTCGCAAGTCAACGTCATCTCTCGCACCATTCTGGGGTCAAGAACAAGTAAGCAACGTAAATTAATCAACGCCACCAGACAGGAAGACACATGTAAGCTGAAGACTTTCATTCTAGCGCGCGCTGTAAATAAAAATTATGGGGTGCGTTCAAGCGAGGAACCTGTCACTGCCTTGAACGTACCTGCCTCACCAGTGCGTAAACCTCATCCTCTGGTCGAGTTCTCCAGCGTTATGGAATGTTTTCCATTTTACGCTCGGAATGTTTTAATGGCCCTCAGCTCTGTCTTCAAAACTGTCGACCCACGTGGAAGGACAGGAGATAGTACACAATCATCCCCTAGGCCACCCGCACCTCCCTACCAAATTTCAACTCTGATGTTCAAAGCTGTGGAAATGTTCGAGGAACATACAAACACACAGAGTATGTTAAATATACGTAGAGAGAAAACAATAAATTATCAGGATTTAAACGAAAAACTGTCAAGCTTTTTTTTTCATATTGTCCAAAATTTTCTCTCTTCCTTTCATCTCATGTCCAGAACCCAGAATGTGAGTTTGTTATTCGATAGTGGCATTTACATATATTATAGAAGTATGAGGCGAATGGCGGTAAGTGAGAGAAATTGTGCGCATGTGTGTATGTGTACTCGTATTTCCGGTCACCATCCATTAGTGGGGAAAAGAAGCGCCTTAAAAAAAAATCATGATTTACTTCCCAGGAATTCCTAGTTTTTTTACCCCAAATTTTGCCTCGGGGAAAAAAGTACAAACCTGACATGAAACTCAAATTCCCGTGTTAGATAATTATCGAGTCCACTATCTCACGGGCAAAAGTTTACTGTTTACAAAGATGACGACCCGCTACGTTGAATGGTTCCCTAATTGTTGCTAAGTAAAGTCATCCATCTTCAGGTCTCAGGTGCCCGCAGGTCTACACGCTCCGCCCATTCTTCAGGATTTGCCGAGACACGGGTGATCCCCACTGACCTATTACTGCTTCTGTGTGCGTGTTTGGCGCCGTCTTGTGGTGGTTAGTTGTGGAGTGTGTGTGTGTGTGTGTGTGTGTGTGTGTGTGTGTGTGTGTGTGTGTGTGTGTGTGTGTGTGTTTAAGTAAGTAAGTACGTAAATGCTAATCTCGACAGTTGGGAAGTGAAAGCGGTCGAGTGCAGTATAATCACTGTTATATTCTTCAGTGGTAAATTTATGAGCCTTCAATTACAGTATCCCAAACAACTATTTTTTTTCTAATTTATTCATATTTACATACATATACATACACAAAATTATACATATTACACATACAAAGAACACATGTATATATTTGCTTGTATCTGGAACATTGGGGAAGCAGTAAGTAAAGGAGGTGTATTAATCATGGCCACGTCACAGCTGTTCGAGTATTTTGGTAATTAACTCTGTTGCTACGTCGAGAGACTGAGAAATTAAAACGTGTTGATTTAGGTGAGAAAAATACGAAACGTGACAGAATATACAAGGCCGTTCTCTTATAGTAGGCTTTATATATCACTATGTATATTATTATCGCACAATTATTCCCTGTTACTGGAAGGAAAACAAATCGAAAATATTTTCGTTTCGAAACAACAAAATCAAAACATTTTAATGCGTGTTGTGATGTCCATGATCGTACATTATATAAAAGTTGTCGTTTTACTTTATTTTGTAAACAGATATTGTTGGACAGACAGAAAAGAAAATAATCATAAATTCATTTTGAAATTTGTAATAACTTGTTAATGACATATTAATGTTGATTTTTATGTAAAAATTCACTAATTTGACATGTTTGTGTAAATGTATAAATGAATGATTAATGCAGGACGAATATTTTTTGCGTGCTGAAGTGACGTTATTGAGGGAATTTATGCACCATGAGAAAGAGGATTGAATACGTCATGAAAGGGATTTAATGTGTTATTGGGGATTAATGCGTCATCGAGTTGATTACGAAGGAGATTTAATATAATACTGAGAATAATTAATACGCCATTGCAGGGAATTTTATAAAGGGATTTAATGTGTCACATCATGGGGATTTCATAAAGGGATTTAATGTGTCACAACAAAGGATTTCATAAAGGGATTTAATGTGTCACAGCAGGGGATTTCAAGAGGAGATTTAATACGTCACTGAGAGAAAATTTTTCGAGCGTCACGGAGGGGATTTGGGCGGCGTGTGAAAGAAAGGGATATTGAGGAAGGCGTAACAAAAGCGGATTATAGAGGATTTATGGTCTTAGTATATATTATGCAGAGTAGTAACCACCTGCCTCAGTCTAGGGGGTGGGGTGAGGTGGGGGTGGAGCGGGGTGGTGTTGGGTGGGGTGGTGTAGGTGGGGCGGGGTGGTGTTGGGTGGGGTGGGGTAGGTGGGGGGTGGTGTGGGGTGGGTTGAGGGGTGAGGGGGGGTCTATAAAAGATAATGCCCCAAATGTTGATATTAATAACAAAGAATATATGGATAACAAAACAGATATATGTCAGATAAATCAATAACTTGGGGCATAATAGACAGGTGTAGGCAGGTGTAAACAGGTGAGACTGGAGCAGGTAGAGGTAAACAAGTGAGACAGGTGTAGGTAAGTGTAGGTAGGTGTAAACAATTGAGACAGGTGTAAACAAGTGAGACAGGTCTCGGTAGGTGTAAACAAATGAAACAGGTGTAGGTAAGTGTAGACAGGTGTAAACAAGTGAGACAGGTATAGATAGGTGAGCTACACATGCCAGGAACTAAGGACATAATGGAGACAATTTACACCCCACTATCAAGACACTTACAAAAACAAACCACAACTACCAAGATACATACGGTGACAAACAACTACTATCAAAACGCTTACATTGACAAACAACAACTTCCAAGACACTTACAATGACAAACAACAACTTCCAAGACACTTACAATGACAAACAACAACTACCAAGACACTTATAATGGCAACCAACCACCACTAACACACTTACATTGAGAAACAAACTTTAACATGTCGCCTCATATACAGTACAGTATATGGAAGTTAAAAGGTGAATTCATAGCGAGTGGCGGTGCACAGTTTGTCGCATCATAAATTACAAGTAAATGTTCCCCTGCAGCTGACTAGTTATCGCGAGTGTGTAAGATGATGAATTGTATCATGAAATGCGTGGATCAACTTTCTCAGTTCAATGTTGTAAGTTTAACTTTAGTGACAACGAGTGTAAATCATTCTCAGGTTACGAAATATTATTATGCTTGAAATATATCTTGAATTACTGATATTATATGTAAGTTTATCTAGGAGTTTTCGTTTTAAATTACGTATATTATTGAATAGAATAATAATGTTTCCAAAAGGTGTTTACTCGCTCGCCCGCGTTTTCTGTTTGGAAGATTATAGATAACTGATTAAATCTCGCCAGCCATTCAAGGATGTTCGTCTGTGTTGATAGTCTTGAAGGGAACGTCTTCTGGCTCATAGTATATTTTCTTGTTATATCTGTTTTATTTTTTAATTGCCATCTTTGTTATAATCATCTGCGTCAGAAACATTGGTGTTATATACTGTAAGTAAATGTTCAGCTCAAGCAGTGGTTGTCATCTAAGAAATATACCAAGTAATACTAAAGTACGTATTTCTTTACATATAACTCAAACTCGGGAATAAAAAGTCGTGGTTATATAATACTTGAGTTAAAAAAAAACGAAAATTTGTAATAATTCTTCATTTACATTTTCTTTACTCTAGGGTGAAACGGTTGACTGAAATCCAATAAATTAGCAGATAACAGAACACTGGTTGAATTTAATAGTTCATTAGATTCCATTATACCGCATTTGTAGTGAGAGGTAATAACAAGGGTGAATAACAAGGGAACGAGACTGTAGGGAATAACGAAACGAAAGTGAACGAAACAGCGAGGAAACTAAATCAAAATAAATGATTCCTACAACATGAAATCGAATGATGAATTGTTAAGAGGGGAGAACACAAAGGAGGAGAGAATGGGAACGTTGATGACACACTGGTGATAGAAAATACGATGAATGAGGGAGAGAGAAAGACGATGGATGAGGGAGAAAGAAAGACGATGATTGTGAGAGAGAAAGACGATAATGGAGAGAACGTAGCAATAGGGGTTTGTTCATAATGTATCGGAAGGGAATAGTAAAATTTTTAGATGAACTGAGAAAGAACTTTGATAAGGAAGTCGTATAATGATTAATACATCGAGAGAGAGAGAGAGAGAGAGAGAGAGAGAGAGAGAGAGAGAGAGATTCACAAGTAGATAGAAACATACACGAATAGAGACACGGACAGACAGACAGACAAAACAGATAGATAGATAGATAGATAGATAGATAGATAGATATATACTAATATACATTCATACCAACAAACTAACCAATCCCTCGTCACTGATAAATATAATACCTGTTGTAACAAATCAAATCATTCACTCTCTGTATACCTTCCTTATATCATTCACTCTCTGTTAGGTTGGGTATTGTTTGGTTAGATTAGGTTTAAGTTAGGTTAGGTTAGGTTTGGTTAGATTAGGTTAGGTTAAGTTAGGTTAGGTTAGGTTAGGTTAGGTTAAGTTAGGTTAGGTTAGGTTAGGTTAGGTTAGGTTAGGTTAGGTTAAGTTAGGTTAGGTTAGGTTAGGTTAGGTTAGGTTAGATTAGGTTAAGTTAGGTTAGGTTAATACTGAAGCTATTCATATATTTTGTCTATTATATTTACGTCCATAATAATCTATTTATATTGACTACTTTAAAATCCTCCAAAAAAATATATATATATTAATTATCGCTATACTATAATTATCCCTCATATGCATAACGTTCTTATTTAACTCAAATTCACAGAACATGAAGAACATTACCCTGACCACAAGATGTTCAGCCACACTCGCTCATGTTCTGTGTGTTCATGTATTGGTCATCAAGTGTATACATATCTGAACACAAACACAGTCTTGTTCATTATACTTGTTATATATTTGTGTTCATCATTATCCTCAATCAATTATTATTTTCATCATTATCATCATCCAATTTATTTGTTTTTATCCTAAAAATCATCATTCAATTAATTTGTTTTCATCATTATCATCATCCAATTCATTAGTTTTCATCATTATCATCCATTTAATGTTTTTTCATCATTATCATCATCCAATTAATTAGTTTTCATCATTATCATCATCCAATAAATTTGTTTTTACCATTATCATCATCCAGTTTATTTGTTTTCATTATTTTCATCATCCAATTAATTAATTTTCATCATTATCATCCAATTAATTAGTTTTCATCATTATCATCATCCAATTAATGTATTTTGACGGTAGAGGTTGAGAGTCTCGGAAGAACCAGGCGTGGAAAATGTGTTCTAAATATTTGTTCCTCGACGTTTGATATTTACTCCCTAAGTTTAATATCAGACGGTACGAGGGAGTTCTTGACAAGAGCTTCGTCAACACGTAAAACACCGATATTACTGACATTCAACACTGAGATGACAAGACCAGGTTTCTGAAAGGCTCTCTCTCTCCTCAGGCAACATTTTCTCTCGTAACTGGTGATGTGAGAACGAATCTGTACTTATTTATTTTAACCCTTAACTTAAAGTTATTATGAAGATATTACACTTACATCATTAACTTTAACTAATGATTCAAAGTTATAACCAAAATATTACACTAAGTCAATAACTTTAGCTTACATTGTTCTTATATTCTTGCAGTTAAAGAGAAAACTTATAAATATTTAAGAATCTAGCCTAGACTTGTGTAAAAATTCCCGGGCGGAATCTTGCAGACGGCTGGTAAACAAACAAGCATTATAAAGCTCTGGCGGGGAAATTTAGGGTTGCACTCTCCAGGACGTGCTGGGGAGAAAGTCCCCAGATTTTCCCCCCATCGTCGTTGTTTACTCAGAGGAATATTTTCTCGTGTGTGTGTGTGTGTGTGTGTCCGGCGGGGAAAAGCAGGAAGCTGAATTTTTAAGACCTTGTACACAGGGAGGGTAAGCAACGGCATACGTTAGGGGGAAGGGAGGTAAGTAGTGAGGGAGGTAAGAAGTGAGGGAGGTAAGTAATGAGGGAGGTAAGTTGTAAGGGAGGGAGGGTGGGTGTGAGAAGGTTGGAAAAAACAAGCAGTGATTTGTGAGTCGGTCTGAGGAGTTACAGAAGAGAGAGAACGCAAAAGGGGGCAACTGATCGACAGAGAGAGGGTGGGGGAAGGGGGGGGGCCACCCGTAGAATTTTTATGGTAATAATTTCTTTACTCCATTAAAAAAATATATATATTTAAAACTTTCAGTAAAGATGGTGACAATTTTAAGGTCTTGACTACACCACCAATATTGCCTAAGGTGTACATAATCTAAGGTTTACACAGCGTAAGGTTTACATAGCGTAAGGTTTACATAGCTTAAGGTTTACTGTAAATGACCAAAACCTTGCATAGCCTTAAGCTTACATAACCTATTGTTTACATGATGTAAGTCTTACGTGACTTAAAGTTCACGTAGCCTAAGATGTACGTACATGACATAAAATCTTCATGACGTAAGGTAAACATGACCTTAGGCTTACATGACAAAGTTTTCTTGATTTAAAGTTTTCATCACCTAAAGCTTATGTGACCTAAAGATTATACAACCTGCATTACAAGACAAAATATAACAAAGCATATGTAATGAGGTTAAGTGAGACTCTCTATGTGGATTTATAGCTCAGTTCATTTTCACATTTCAGGAGGGGCATTTAATTTATTTTAAAATCTCAGGGTGACCACATTATTTTCACATTTTAGGGATCATTTGGTTAGTTTTTGCACTTCGTAAGGATAATTACTTTCATATTTCATAACTCCCACAAACTAATATTTACACTAATATAAAAAATATCTTTCCCCACGTCACACACGACTAGATCTGACACAACAGCGCTAAGAGTTATACATATTTCACTAACCACAGCTGTCATTTGTCAATACAGCCTCCATTAATTTCACCTGTGTGAGTCCAACGACACGAAATATTTTACTGATGTTGTGTATAACGGGTTCATTCACAGTTTGGTGAGGATATTGGGTTTCACATTACCTTTTACTGTTGCTTGAGATAATTATTAAATTCTGGCTCGTGTGGAAGGTTGATTTAAGACTTAATAAACCACGTTAATGAGATAGATTAATTAAGATAAGTGTTGAGCCACGCTTGTATGAAAGATTGATTTAGATAATTATTGAACCACATTAGTGTGAAAGATTGATTTAGAATTTAAATAGCTATTAAACAACGTTAATGGGAAATTCGAGAGGGCGTGTAGCTATCGGACAGTTGTTAAGAGTCTGTTTGTCACCGTACAGATGATTGCTAACCTATGAACACTGCAGCAGAATATTGTAATGATGAGTGTGTGTGTATTGACGGCGTGAGGAGTGTACACATCACTCGTCAACACAGACATGACTGGTATAATGTTTATACAATGTGAGTGTGTGTCGTAAACACTGGCGCATTTTGCCTCACAGTGAATCAATGAATGTTTGATTTTCGCCCTTTTGTGTGTGTGTGTGTGTGTGTGTGTGTGTGTGTGTGTGTGTGTGTGTGTGTGTGTGTGTGTGTGTGATCCGGGTTGTTGCAATACACAATGAAAGAGGCGACGTAAAACACACGTTCCCCCTGGATGAAAAAATAAAGCTCCCTTTTTTTAATAAAACAGTAAACTAGAAAGTGTTCACCGAGGATAAATAAACCTTTATATATATATATATATATATATATATATATATATATATATATATATATATATATATATATATATATATATATATATATATATATATATATATATATATATATATATCCTGAAATGAGACACCAATTTCCTAGACTCCTCTCATTCCGAATTTCTTCCTCTGCCCGTCATTCAGCCACTAATATCTCACTTTCCCTTCTCTCTCTCTCTCTCTCTCTCTCTCTCTCTCTCTCTCTCTCTCCTCTATTTCTTCTCTCCCATCGCCTCTCTCCCTTCAGCTTTTCTCATCTCTCGCTTCCCCCTCTTTCTCCTCGGCTCCTAACCTCTCTCCGTTCCCTCCCTCTTTTTCCTCAACCTCTATCCTCCCTCTATTCCCTCCCACCTTCTCCTCAACCTCTCTCCTCTCTCTCTCTTCCTTCCCACCGACACTCCCTCACCCTACCCACAGTATATTCGACTCCATCATTCCCTCTTCCTCTCACCTGAGACTGACTCATTACCACTTTCTGAACCCTCACATGACTTTACCCTTTGTGTGTGTGTGTGTGTGTGTGTGTGTGTGTGTGCATTGTTTAGTCCTCATCTGTGGTATAATTGTCGGCATGCTCGCCTCCCAAGCGAGTGGACTCGAGTTCGATCCCCGGGCAGGGTGGAATTATGGGCAAATTTCCTTAAGCCATATGCGTGTCTATCCAGCAGCAATTGGACAAAAAGGATTTTAATCAATTTGAGGATCGTGTTCCGGGGTAATGGTTATCCAGTGCAGTTGGCGAGTTGTCCGGTCTTCTCGGATTATTCCTTGACACTGGGTCATGCAACTCGTTAACTTAGGGTGTGGTTGTTGTGTTGCGACAGCTTCTACTAGTTAAACAAATTCACGACTAGGTGGCCCTTGGGCCGGCCATCCTCGTTACACGAGGGGCAACCATTATTATAGTCCTCACTCTAGGGATAAGTGATTCTGCATCTGCAGGGCAAAGGGTCTGTGACTAACTTACGGGTACAGAATCTCAGGGGTCATGTCTCTCTAACTCAAGGTTTCTTAATGTTTTTGCTTCCTTAACCTGAAGATTATCCGGAGATTCCCTGTCTCTGTCTTTACCTCACGGGTTTATAACGGTTCTGTGTGTCTCAGCTTTACAGGATGCCAAAGCTTCTGTGTTTCTCTCTTATTTATATCTTAGACAGCATCTCTCTTTTACTAACATCAAATCCGTATTTTTTTTTTTTTTTGCATAATTCATTCCCCGTCGTTGTGAGTCTCTCCGGGGCCATAACTCATCAATACCCAAGAAACTCTGGTCCTCCTCTGGGGCCAACGAGACCCATTTTGATATACGAGTCTCACTGTTGTTGACACATGTTTATTCTTACTGCCGGCATAAGTTATATCTGTAAATATCCTGAAAGATACAGAAATTCAGACTGATTTATTCATTCATTTATAATATTGTTGTTTAAGATAATTACTGAAAGTGGTTCATATTTTTTTCGTTTATTTATAACTATTCTTATTCATTAAATACAAAAAATAATAAATATTTTCGTTAATAAAAAAAATGTAAAAGATACAGAAATCCGACCTCTCTTTTTTTTCATTCACCTATAACTATTTCTGTCCATAAAAGATACAGAAATCCATCCTCTTTTTTCCTTCATAGATATTCATTTTTCGTTCACCTGAATTTTCGTTTTACTCTACAGTTTGATTTACAAATCGTAAGTCAAGCCAAGAATAAATGGATTCACCGGAGCTTTTTGTTGACTCTTTCTCTCCATTTAATTGGGATTGTTGTAAAGTTGATAGGCAGATAGAATGGTTAGATAGATAGTCGGCGAGTCGAGGCCGAGGGAATAGGATAACACAGGTGTACGGGAATTCTTTAGGTTACATTGCAATGTCGGTAACACAAGGTAACTATCCATCCACAGGTTGTTTAGCTTGTTAATGTTATAGTCTTTGAGTCAGGCGCCTGTTAAGTAACAAAGACGAGGAAGAGGATGAAAGAGGTCCAAGGGAATGGTGGTGGAAGGAGGTGAGGGTGCTAAGGGGTGGTGGAGGGTGAGGGGGTCTAGGGGTGTGATGGTGGTGGTGGTGGTGGTGGAGGGTGAAAGAGATCAAAGGGTGTGGTGGTGGAGGGGTGTGAGGGGACGCAGGGGTGGTGGTGGTGGTGGAGGTGAAGGAGATCCAAGTGGGTGGTGGGGGGGGGACCCAAAAGAGTGGGGTAGGTGTGATTGAAGGGGGTCCAAGGGAGTGGGGGAGGAAGATAAAAGAGACCCAGAGTGGTGATGGAGGGGAACAAAGTGGAGAAGCGACCTTTACCTGTGATCACCACTCCTGACGATATACCGGTAACCAGGTGTTGCCAAAGGAAACTAATAGTGAAGAATTCCTGAACATCAGTTTATATTGTTGGAGTGTGGGGTGTGGTGACTGTGGGGTGTGGTGACTGTGGGGTGTGGTGACTGTGGGGTGTGGTGACTGTGGGGTGTGGTGACTGTAGGGTGTGGTGACTGTGAGTGTGGCGACTGTGGTGTGGCGACTGTGGGGAGTGGTAACTTTGGATGACTTTTGACATGGCTCACACGTCAATCATTAAATAAGGTGATGGATTGATGGATGCCGGATAAAAGTGGTCACTCACTCACCCACTCACTCACTCACCTACCCACTCACCCGCCCACTCACCCACTCACTCACTCACCCACCCACTCACCCACTCACCCACCCAAAAACTATCTAACGAACGGAACAAAACCAAAACACAAGCGTAAATCGTAGTTAACTCCAAGTTATATGTAGATTACTAAAAGCACAGACAAAGGATCACTCGTTCAGTCAATACGGTGTGAGCTCGAGAACGCCGGCCATTGATTGTCTACGCTCACCACACCCTTCACCTCTGTTTGTGTGATTTTTATGCATTAAAAGTAAATTTACTACGAACTTTTCTGAATTTACACTAGAGTAAGATATTGACTTACGTGTTATTGAAATAGGATTAAAAAATTTCATTGTTTGTTTTGTTTGATTATTATTATTATTATTATTATTATTATTATTATTATTATTATTATTATTATTATTATTATTATTATTATTATTATTATTATCATTATTATTATCAGCAACAGCAGTAGTAGTAGTAGTAGTAGTAGTAGTAGTAGTAGGAGTTGTGGTAGTAATACAGTATCATTATTATCAGTTGTTCCACTACACACTCCTGAACTTGGTGTGGTATATATCCCTCGGTGGGCCGGTAATATATTTCGAGGATTTGACTAAAAGATATTCCCGTTGCTGGATTTTCGGCGGAGAATTAATAGCAGAACTCATGAAGTATGACTTAACTGCAAGCTCAAGTTACACAAGTTTCCCTCCACTCTCCTCCCATTCACCCCCCCCTCCTCCCCCCTCCTTCCTCCCCTTCCCCCCCCTTCCAGTTTGAAATGGGACTTTGAAGATAGTTTAATTAGTGTTTATATATATGGGTAGTTTGTAACGTCTGGGAGTCTCTCTCTCTCTCTCTCTCTCTCTCTCTCTCTCTCTCTCTCTCTCTCTCTCTCTCTCTCTTCTCTCCGTATTACTTACTATGCAGGTCAGTACTCCTGGATATCCCTCATATTGGCCGGGAACAAACTATATCACTGAGACAGAAACAATATTTATGTAAGAAAAAACTAAATTAATGCATCAAGAGTTGCCTCCGATACATCAAACTTGCCAACAACACGCTGCACGGGCCATAATTTACCGCCAAACTCGTCTGAAGTGTGTCGGTTACGTGAACTTCCCTCACAAGACCTCATGGGAATCTTTTTTTTTTTTCTAAATCTGTCACCATTTTGTACCTTCCTGTAGAATTTAAAATGACAACAGGTATGTACTAGAGCAGTGGTTCTCAACCTTTTTCACTTCATTCCCCCCTTGAGGAATTTTCAACATCCTCGTGGCCTCCTTCATTTTTCTCCCAAACCCCACAAATAATGTTGAAAAATAAAATGCAGATGAAGAGAATACCCTTATTTTATTTCAAGGTTGACAATCATCATTATCTTATATTTTTATAGACTTACATGATTTACATAACTGGCGTCACTAGACTGGAGTGACTACTAGACAAGCCTCACAGCAAACTTGAATTTGGTTGGGAAAAAGTTCATATGACCTCTGCATATTTTGTCACAGCTCAATGGGAAGGCTGACATTGTTTCCTTTCAGTCAGGTGACTGATCCGAGGTTGTGTCACTGACAATGCACATCTCATGTCCGGGTCCACACCCAGTCGGTTCCGGCTTTTACTCTTTATATGTAGAAGGGTGGAGAAACCAGATTCGCATAAATTGGTAGCTGAAAAAGGCAAGAGGACTCAAAGTGCAATCTCGCTAACTTTTGGATATGATTGATACATTGAGCACCAGAATACAGTCAGAGATCTTTCTTCATAGAGATCTTTGGCAGCAGAATCATTCTTGAGATCAAGAAATTCGTCCTGAACATCATTGGAAATGGTAGCAATATCAAGAGTGCCAGAGAAAGGATTCCTCACCTATTTCCCATCTTCCTCCTCGAATTCTGGGAAATACTTTTTGAGCTCACTTTCCAAGGATTTCAGGTGCTGAGTGATTTCAATTTTGAGTGATGGGTCAAGCAGATGATCTTCATTCTCATCAAGAACAGTTGAAAGATTCTCAAACATGGCAACGTTTCCTGCACTGACTTTCCTTTGCCAATTCTGGAGCTTGGCAAGAAATGCACGAAGACAATCCATGAGGTGAAACACATTTCTGTCCTTGCCCTGCAGCTTGAGATTCAGCCTGTTTAGCTGCTCAAATATATCTGCTAAATATGCAAGACGAGGCTCCCACAACACCTCATTGAAGTGACTTAATAGATCATCTTTCCCTTGCACTTCCAGGAACAACTTAAGCTCTCCCCGAAGTTCAAACACTCGATTCACAACATTGCCCTTGGAAAGCCAGCGCACTTTGGAGTAAAAGAGGAGGGCTTCATGCTCTGAGTCCATATCTCTACAAAGGTTCTGGAAAAAGCGAGAGTTCAGGTCTCCAGCTTTCACAAAGTTGACACATTTGACCACTGCCTCCAGGATCTTGCAAAGTTCATCAGGGAGGGTTTTCGACGCCAGTGCAAAATGATGGATCATACAATAGATCCCCTTGGCATTCGGAGCTACTTCCTTGCCACGCTTCTGGAACACTGATTTTGATCCCAGCATCGCCGGAGCCCCATCCGTACAGACTCCACAACAATTTTCCCAGCTGATCCTGTTAGCTGTGAAGAAAGAAGACAGCTGTTCCATCACATCTACAGCTGTTGTGGTGGTCTCAAGCTGTGTACAGAACAGATATTCCTCCTTGATGTCATACAAGAAAATATACCTAACAAACACGAGTAGCTGTGCACAAGAACTCACGTCCGGTGACTCATCCAGCTGTATTGTAAACATACCAATTGGAGATAATTTGATCTCCTGTATTACTTTTTCCTTTATGTCATCTGACATTTCATTAATTCTCCGTTTCACTGTATCGTTTGACAAGGAAATTTGTTGAATTTTACGTTCACTTGCCTCTCCAAGAACCCGTTTGACTATTTTTAAAGCACATGGCTTAATTAAAGTTTGGGGCTTCTTTTGCTTTGCTATTTCTAGGGAACCTCGTATGACGCCTCAGCAACACCTACAGTCTGTTGTTGGAAGGCACCACTCTCGTCCAGTTTCTGTTTTCCCAAACTCCGTTCATGGCGCCTGAAGAAATCGGTGTCTCTCTTCGCATACTGTGGATGGATCGTCATCAAATGATGCTTCAGCTTACTAGGCCTCATAGAATCGTTCCCCAGCACTTTGAAGCACAGCACACACTGAGGTTTCTCAATGCCATCAGCGAGGATTGATGTAAACCCGTAGTTAATGTATCCAACGATGTACTTCCGCTTCTTAGCAACACCAGTAGCCATCACAAATCTAAAGAAAATAAAGAAGACAGAATGTCAGAACAGACAAACAGACAAGTGATTAAGACTAAAGAATGATAAAGAAGGACAGATAAATAGGACAAGAGTTAGAATGGCAAACACACACACACACACATTCACATACATAACACGCCCATGCACTCACACATGAAGCACACATACAGTCATACACAAACATGCACACAGGTAAACATTCACACTCAAGCTAGCAAGCTGAGGTGTACTTCCTGTAAGCAAGAACACGCCTCCTTTGACAAGCACTGCCCAACTTGGAAGAATGAGAAGAATAGTGAGTCATACCAATTTAGCACTAAAAATGGTAGGATTATATAAGTAAAGAATGAGTATGAACAACAATGGCACCAATAAACAAGGAAATAATTAATAAAGGAAGTGTACAAATATTTCACCCACGTAAAGCAGCGACCACATGAATTATGAAACAAAATAAGTAACACCAATTATGGAGTATATTACGCTTGAGTCAAGCTCAAACACAATATATGGTTCAGAGACAATACACTCCACTGTTTTCGTGATGGTATCCCAGGCCAGACTGAGATCATTCGGTCTTATCACCACTTGCAAAGGGATGACACACGGACACGTACTGAACAAGTCAGTTTAGCAGCTCGGTCCAGCGCCTATCACACAGACAGGGACTGGACCTGTGAAATCTTAAATAATCCATAAAAAATATAAAAAAATAGCAACAGAGTATGTAAATATTAAAATTGTATTGTCGTTATGATTAAACACACTGACAAAAAAAGAATGGTAAATTCTCTTCTGCCAAGTCAAAATAAGTAATACAAGTTTTCTTTAATTCAGATTCCCAACATTATTTGGAAACGTACAATTTATAACAGCTCGACGTGGCTCCCCTAAATTCTTGCCTTGGCTCCCTTGGGGGCCATGGCCCAAAGGTTGAGAACCACTGTACTAGAGGAACGACGGCTGTTGTTATGTTCTTACTACTCTTCAACAACTAAGTTCTTTAAGCCCGTATCGACATTAAAAATTTACGGGAGAACTCTATTGAACAATGGGTGAGGATTGACTGATATAACCATTAATACGCGGGAAAAGTCATACGGGTAGATATTTTATTTTATGAATTAAACATCAAATAGCGGGTAAGATTATCTGTTCATATATCAATATTTTTGGAGTAAATATTATCTCAATGCTAATTTAATGAGATATTTATCCTTATATGCAGCAAAAACAAATTTGTAAATTATTTGTACGTCACCCAACGAGGTCCATGTGCTTCAGCTAAGTGGACTCTTATACTGTATAAACATCTCGTGTAATGTTTTCATGGTAGACATTATGTAATCTATTAAGTTTCTATGATAATTCATATTTTTCAGAAGCTTTGTACATTTATAGCGGCTGTCAGACGTTTTGTTCCACTACATAATGTTTAACAATCGGTCACTCAGCACCGTGGTAGCCATTACATATCTGTTGTTTATGTACAGTACGTGGCAATAATAAATCAGTTTAGGTCAGTGGACGTAATTGGTAGATGTGTGTATATTATTTTCAATTAACTCTTATTCATTCAGAAACTTTTTATCATTATTGTATAATTTCTTTTGATGTTTTATGTTTTTTACTTATTCATTTATTTATTTATTTTGTAGAAAAAATATGACTTTTAAGGCATCGTGTCTACGTGTTGTTGTTGACCCACACTGTGTCTACGTGTTGTTGTTGACCCACACTGTGTCTACGTGTTGTTGTTGACCCACACTGTGTCTATGTGTTGTTGTTGACCCACACTGTGTCTACGTGTTGTTGTTGACCCACACTGTGTCTACGTGTTGTTGTTGACCCACACTGTGTCTACGTGTTGTTGTTGACCCACACTGTGTCTACGTGTTGTTGTTGACCCACACTGTGTCTACGTGTTGTTGTTGACCCACACTGTGTCTACGTGTTGTTGTTGACCCACACTGTCTCTACGTGTTGTTGTTGACCCACACTGTGTTGTTTGACCCACACGTGTTGTTGTTGGACCCACACTGTGTCTACGTGTTGTTGTTGACCCACACTGTGTCTACGTGTTGTTGTTGACCCACACTGTGTCTACGTGTTGTTGTTGACCCACACTGTGTCTACGTGTTGTTCGTGGCTACTGACTTCATCTTGTAATATATTATATACTGGAATGTTGATTATATTAGGTATATGTATATTAATATAATTGTATACTTGTAGTGAAGTTGATAAAAAATTAATTATTGATATATGAAATTAAGTGAGCAATTTATTAGCGTATGTATGTATGTATAGGGTATGTGCATGTGTGTGTGTGTGTGTGTGTGTGTGTGTGTGTGTGTGTGTGTACAAAACTCAACGCTATAAATACAAAATGCAAATTAACTCTGTGGTCTGGACGCTTAACAAATTCTACGATAAAGAATAGAAGGAAAAAATACTTTGTTTATTTTATTTACATTATGAATTTATTTTTTCTGTATCATAAAATATATTTTTTCTCGAATATCAGTAATCAGTGTGTGTTTGGAATGTTAACATTGAATACTTTAATTTGGGTCACCAGGTGTCATCAGGTGTCGCCAGGTAAAGCTCAGAACACCAGTAACTCTCGGGATCAAACACGGGCAAGGTAAATTTCCCAAGAGTAAAGAGACGGTAATATTTATGTGCCCTGACAAGAGTTTTATTTTCTCTCTTATATCTGAAGATAGGATTTCACTCCCAGGCGTAAAGATGGAGTCAACACGTAGCTCTTGCATTCATTTACATCCAAAATTATATCTATCTATCTATCTATCTATCTATCTATCTATCTCTATCTCTATCTCTATCTCTCTCTCTCTCTCTCTCTCTCTCTCTCTCTCTCTCTCTCTCTCTCTCTATCTATCTATCTGTCTGTCTGTCTGTCTGTCTGTCTGTCTGTCCAGGAAGATGGATCTTTTTTAACACCTCACCTGAGATAAAGAATTTAATCAGTCCCCTGTTTAGAGCGACGTGTTGACAAGGTGAGCGACCAGGTGTGTCTACTCCAACAAGCCTCGATAATAATTACCCTTCGTAAGATGTGTCGTCAAATTCTCTCCCTGACCTCCTTAACGTATGTTCATTTGGCTCGGTTTTTTTTTTAATCCAGTTTCTTTTTCTTTCTTATTATTGTTATTATTACGTTTTGTTTACATTTGTTTCTTTATTTTCTATTTATATTTACACTGTAGGAGTTTGACCTTATTGCAGCTCTGTCAAATTATTATTATTATTATTATTATTATTATTATTATTATTATTATTATTATTATTATTGTTGTTGTTGTTGTTGTTGTTGTTGTTTTTGTTGTTGTTTTTATTAATGTTGTTGTTGTTGTTAGCACTTACCAGCGTCATGTCAGAGCAGCGAGTAATCGAGGTTGCGGTGCCACTGAACTCTCCTATGCACGACATTATTCACACTCACCAGGCTGCGGGCGAGATGGTGTCAATCACTGTCACTCGCTAATGACCCCACACACAGGTTCCCATGTGTCAGTAACCTCCAAGGGTGACCTGGTGTGTTAAGGGTCATATTAGGTTAGGTAGAATTAAAGGGGTCCTCACGGCTACAGATTCCGTTTATATTAATGGACTAAATTACTGAGGAACTGAATTATACAATATATCTTAAACACACACACACACACACACACACACACACACACACACACACACACACATACATACAGATAAAATATGAAAAAATGGCTTTAAATAATATTGTGAATGAACTTTATATATATGGTAATTCTGATTATGAACTTGTTAATATGTAAGATTTTTCAAAATCTTATAAAAGTGACAATTTGTAATATCTTAAAAAGTCAGACAACGACAATATGAAACAGACTTATAAATATCCTAAGAGCTTATGATGTAATTCACATTTTTCGTAGTGAAATGGTAAAATACTTAATATGCTTTCATTAATTTATATTAATTTAGACTAAAGCGAATTAACATCCTCATAAAAGTCTTAATTCGAGGCGAAAAATTAAATATTGGAACATTTTCTTTCTTTCTTTTAGGTGAATTTTTATACACTAATTTTTACTGAGGGTTTTGTTGACGCTGTCTTAATTATAAAAGCAATATCAACTTAACTTTTATTGTTTAATGCAACAATCGAGAGTAAAAACAATGGTCCAAGAACTTAAGAATATTAGAATATGTTTTATGAATTACTGCTGCCTCTGTTTAACAGGTTATATTGTGTTGTTCGTTCACGTGTCTTTAAGAAACTGTTGGTTGAGTTTTAACAGCTGTGTAGACTTCTAGGATACAGTTCCCAGATTTCAGTGTTCACTTTCTTACACTTTGTTCACAGGCAGTGTTGTTAACGCCTGCTGTGAACGCTGTGCTTCTTGATGCTGTTGTAATAGTGGTTGCTGTTTCTTTCGCTGTTTTATTTTGCTGTTCTTGTTCCTGTTCTATTGCAGCAAGGGGTAATAATGCTTTTGGCCGCCTTTCCACTTCACTCCCCTGCCGCCACCTCCTCCCTCACCTCTCGCCTTCCCCTCCCCTCCCCAGTTACTTTCCCCCTTCCTTCCCCCAGTTGCCTCCTCCTTTCCCTCTCTTCTTTCCCCGACTACCTCCTCCCCCCCCTCATCCTCCTCCATCACCTTTCCCCTCCGCTGCCTCCTACCTCTCCCCCCCCAGCCTCCTCCTTCCCCTCTTCTTCTTCTACCTCTTGCCTCCCTTCTCCTCTCTTCCCCAAGTTGCCCCTTCCCTCCCCTTCCCTCCCACTCAGTCTCCTCCCTTCTCGTTATTGATATGGCTCCCGCACCT
>NW_024737068.1:13040316-13089776 GCF_018991925.1 Homarus americanus
CACCACCCACGACCTACTGCTGCGTCTTACTGCCCGGGTCCAGGTCCCAGGTAAGTTCTGCTCCTGCCAGTGTTCCTTACACTCTTACTGGCACCGTTCCTGCTGTGTCAAGTTGTGTCCTGCTACTGGCGCTGCTCCTTGTATAGTTAACCTCCAGTTTGGTTCTCAATATTTATAATTTCATCATTACTCACATTTATCAAACCTTTTTCCTTTACCTGGAAGTGCACACACGCACACACACACACACACACACACACACACACACACACACACACACACACACACACACACACACACACACACACACACACACACCACACACACACACACACACACACACACACACACACACACACACACACACACACACACACACACACCCCACCACACACTTTCCTGTTTCTTCACCCCTTTCTCCCTCCCTCCGGACCACCGACCTCATCACCGTCACCGTATCTTTCTACAAGAGGTGGCGGTGAAGCATCATGACCTACCTTGTGTTTCTCCTTGCCGCAGGTGAGGCGGTGGAGTACAGGATCACGAAGGGTAATGACGAAGGCCTCTTCTACCTGGACCCCAGGAGCGGCCGCCTTGCCCTCCTCCAGCCACTGGACTACGAGCGCACGCAACAGGTGGGTTACTCATCTCTCCTCTTTTCTCTCCACCAGGTACAGCGTCACCCCGTCAGGATAATAGCCTACTTGGAGTCCATTTTTAGAGTAAAACCTATGAGGACTAAATCATCCAGGGCTCTCTAATTTGGTACTAAGTGATGAATATCAAGAGCCACCAAGAAAGCTCCACCTATACACACACACACACACGCACACACACGCAATATATATATATATATATATATATATATATATATATATATATATATATATATATATATATATATATATATATATATATATATATATATATATATATATATATGAAACGAGTCTTGAGTCTCCTTTTGGACAAAAAACAACATCTTGGATAACCTTCTCATCACAAAAACGTAAACAAACATTACGAAAAACTAAAAAAATAATACAAATACACAACACTGAGCAAAATCAAATGAACAAACAAAACAAAAAATGCCTGACCACTCACAGGTTCAACAGAGTCCGGCTGGTCCTATTGTGTGGAGGAACAAAAATAATAATTTGGTGTTTTTGCTGTCGACTGATGAATGTTATGACGCTAACAGCCGCCTGTGAGCCAAAAGAGGAAGGAAGGTGGGCAGCCCCATTTGTCACACTCCTCTTGAAGTAGCTGCCGTGTTGGTCTGCCCACTCGTTGCCGCAGATACTCTTGTAAACAGCGTGGATAAGGGCTGCAAGACGAGGGATCTATTGTAACACGGAGAGCCTGGAGATTGAGTCGAGTTACCACGTTGGAGTTTGGTATGGCCAGGAGAAAACCCCGGCATTAAGGAGCATCACTGCCTGCAGACGATCTCTCTCCGGGTCATTTTGTTGTCCTCTCAAGCATGTCTGAGGCAATCTTCTCCACAATGGGTTTGTTCCAGTAGGATTGTTTGTTGTCCTCCGGGGGCGTTGGTCTTGCTGCTCGGAATGCTTCCCTGAATTTGGGATCGTGTACCCCTGCGACCGTTCTAAGCTCTCCTGGAACGATCAACCGACCAGGGAGTCTGATGCCACACAGGACGATAGTAATGCTGGCAATGTAAGGTGGGAGGTTTGTGGACACCACTTACTCCCAGGTGGACCGGAGAATTGCCTTTTTTTCCACTGCTCGTCTTTTAAAGAGAGGTTCACGACCCTTGCCAACATGGTTTTAAAAGCTCATCGTACTCTCCTAATATGTGGCTGTCGAAGTGCGTCAGTTTACACAGGTACAGGACATTGTGGACATCCAGATGGTCTGTTCTCTCATCCATTCTTTTAATTGAATCGTCTAATAATAATAATAATAATTAATAATTAACGGTTTATTGATAAAATTCTGCAGCCCGAAGGCTGAAAATATACATTGGACATAAATGACTTATTACATACATTGGTGGTTTAACAAAAGCCTTCATTAGAGAAAGGTAAAGGAACATACAGTGAACATACAGATTAATGTAGGTGTTGAACAGCAAACTCGTAGTGTAGTAACTCCCTCCCAAGTGGTGTAAGGAGGAACTCACGTGGTGTAGTAGTTCCCTCAGATGGTGTTTTGAGGGACCTGGCGTGGTGTAGTAATTCCCTCGCAGATGGTGTTATGAGGGGCCTCACGTGGTGTAGTACTTTGCAGGACGACAGGGATGGTGTTGGCAGGACAACAGTATATATTCATTTTGTACTCACACACCCACGCACACATACGCTCGCGCGCGTATGGATATTGCTTATCGTATACAGTATTAATTGTCACGAGCGAAAAATAAAAGAATATTGATCAAGATAATTAACTAACCATCAGTATTTCTTGAACAAAACAAAATCACAATCGGGGCCCCGTGATATATTGTATATGTATAACACATCAGTAAATGCATTAAAAGGTTGTACTGTACATTATACTTAATATCACATGATCATTAATAACAACGAATAGCATTATTTTTTTTTCAATTTTCATTTCGTACTGTACATACCTGCTCAATATCCACACCTGTGTAACCAATACTAATGAACTGTTATATTTTTCCATAACCTAGACTCAGATATCCCCACAGTGGTATTTTTACCTTGAGTTTATTATCGTCTTTATAGACCTACTGTACTGTGCTTCCTGCTCTTTACCATCTATTTTTTTAATACAATTCTTAAGAGTTTCATTAAAGTAAATATATCACATTTTTATAATTCTTTATGGTTTAAGGCCTAAAGAAATTGTTCAAAATACTTAATTTTTTATTTTTTAAAGTAATACAATTATTTTGAATCTTCCTTCGATTAAGTGGATAAATTAAAGTTTTCCCATTCTTCTTTATCAATTAAGTAAATAAGTCAAATTAATCTAAAGTTTTGTATGTTTTAAGTAAATTGTTAAAATTAGTTTTACAAGTGTTTAATAGTCCCTGTGAGTTCTCTTGTAATCTTGGTGTAAGTTTATCAGTGACCTACTAAGTGTTACTTAGTTTACCCCCCCCCCCTCCCACCCGTCTCCCGCTCTCTGACCTGACCTGACCTGACCTAATACATTTATGACATATTCAGGAAATTTTTAATCATTGAAATTCATGACAATTTTTAACAGAGGACGTTCATACAAGAGAGTTGTTTTGAATCAGTTATTACATATACTGGAATTTAACTGTATATCTCTATACATATTACAGGGGAATGTATGATGTATAATGTATTTTGTCATTTCATGTATCGTTTAATAGTTTTCATTATGTCTGAAATTGTAATAATAATAATGATAATAATTAACGGTTGATTGGAAGAGCATGGCAGCCGGAAGACTGAAAATATACAATTACATAATTGGGAAATGATTGACAAATAATTAACATAAGTGATACGAATATGACATATAATGATATATAATAACTAAGAGTGTGTGTGTGTGTGGGGGGGGGTTTATAAAAAATGTGTAAACATGGAAACAAAATTGTAATTCTCAATTCAATTTATAAATAACTTTAGGTAAAACATTTTTGAACTGTTTTTCAAGTTTCACTTCGTTAATGTTTTCATTTCCAAATTTCACATAATTGTTCAATTCCAGGATAGTTCGTGTAAGGTGAAATGACAGAAAAAAATGAAAACAAAAATGGCATAGAAAAAAAAACGAAATGACTCATTCTGTTTCACTGAGCGTTGTTCCGAAAAATGGATGAGCAAACACTGAATAAGTTCAATATATATATATATATATATATATATATATATATATATATATATATATATATATATATATATATATATATATATATATATATAACAAAAAATTCAGTTCTAATTTAACATTTAATTCTCAAAGTATACAAAAAAGTGGGGAAGACTATCGCTTCTTTCTTTTTTCATTTCATTCCACGAAGTTCTTAAAAAAAACACTAATAACTAACACTGAATAAATCGGAGCCTAAACATATTTTAATACAAGGAGACACATACCTGACCGCCTCCTGCATCGCGTAAGAGTTAGAAGACGTTATCAGCGTCTGGGTGCAGGCGAGAACCCACAGGGATACAATGCCTTCAACCACCTCTTGGGTCCAAAGTCCTCCCTCTCAACTTCCACCACCAAGATGCAGCTCCCCACCCTTCCTCCCTCCCTCATCACCACCACCAGGATCCAGCGTCCGTCCGTCCCTCCTCATCACCACCACCAGGATCCAGCGTCCCTCCCCCTCCTCCTCCTCCCTCCCCCCGCCCTTCCTCCTCCCTCATCACCACCACCAGGATCCATCCCCCCCTTCCTCCCTCCCTCATCACCACCACCAGGATCCAGCGTCCCTCCCTCTCTCCCTCCGTCCCTCACCCCCTTCTTCCTTCACCACCTCATCACCTCATCACCTCCTGGGTCCATCGTCCCTATCTCACCAGTACCTTCAGGATGCCTACATTCCCCACCATTGGTTCTTTCTCTAACCATCCGTGACAAGTCCACCATTCTCCCAGATACCGTCCTTGCCAACATCAGCTACCGTCTAATACTGTCCGTGCCAATACCCTCAATCAGGAACCGTCCGTGATCCTGTCCGTTATCATCCTCTCAAGTACCGTCCGTGCCCCTGTCCGTTATCATCCTCTCAAGTACCGTCCTTGCCCCCGTCCGTCACTGTCGTCCTTGGGCGGAGTCAGGGCTTAATATTGATGAATGATGTTGTTTTGACACCCAGTAAACCTTTACCTTGGTTTCTCTTTATCTCAGCTTCTCTCTCAAAGCTTTATCTCAGCTTCTCTCTCATTCCCGAAGCTTTATCTCCCCTTGACTTCCATCCTCAAAGCTTTATATCGTCTTATCTCCCATCCCTAAAGCTTTATCTCGTCTTATCATCCATCCTCAAAGCTTTATCTTGTCTTGCCTACCAACCCCCAAAGCTATATCTCGGCTTCTCTTCCATCCCCAAAGCTATATCTCGGCTTCTCTTCCATCCCCAAAGCTTTATCTCGGCTTCTCTTCCATCCCCAAAGTCTTATCTCGGCTTTATCCTCATTCCCAAATCTTTTGTCGCGTTTTTCTTTCTTTTTGTCAGTGGAGATTGATTGTGGTGGGAGACGTGAGTGGATGGATGGATGGTGGATGGATTGAAGTCGTAGGGTAGAGACTGGGAGTGGCTGGAAGCTTTGAGAGCACCAGGAGAAGCTTAACTTGTGTGCGTGTGTGTGTGTGTGTGTGTGTGTGTGTGTGTGTGTGAGACTTGATTTTAACACAGTCAAATACGTAGGTGAAAATTCGATAGAAATAAAGTAGGAAGAGTACAGACAAGGAGGATGACTGTAGGGGACATATGAAGTTAAATCGATGGGAGGTTGTGGCTGAGTTTTAACTGTCCATCTTTATGTATAATTTAACATAGAAATGGAGTTTAAATATTTTAGATGAATGGTTAAATAGGGTATAAGCTAAAATGTTGAAGGATGAGAGTATGAGACTTGGTTTTCAATTGGAACTGGAGGGTAAAATTGAAGTGAATGGACTGTGGATTAATTTAACTATTATAGGAGTGCTCTGAGGCCTTATAATACACGCTACACTGGAGGCTACCGAAGTGAAGTGTGAATACGTGAAAATAGAATGTGGAAAGAGAGGACTGGCATGATGGAAGGAAGAAATTAAGATATTTGTGGAGGATAAGAAAATATTTTGGATTTTTTAGTTTCCCTGCAATCAGTGAACAATAGAAAACGGAAAAGAAAAGTGTTTTGAATAAGAAGGTAAAGAAGAAAACGTGAATGATGATTTTCGGTAAGAGGAAGAATAATAACTTGAGGGAGAATGATATAACCCATTGTTGCAGAAGATCAAAGAATGCAAGAGAGAAGAAGGATGGGCCAGAGAAGGAGGAGCTTTGAATGAGGAGGAAAATAAGCGTACGAGAGCTCAAGAAGTTAGAGAAAGATGAAGAGGGGTATTTGAGAGACTTGATGGAGTTGGAAGAGAGACGAGCGAAGAAGTAGGTGAGAATGATAGTAAATTTTGATGAAAATTGGTGAAGAAAGATTAACCATCATAACACTAACCTAACCTAACCTAATCTAACCTAATAACATCGAATCTAATCTTATCTTGATTAGTTCCCAGGAAGCGATGAGGTGTTTAATCACCAATCGAAATAAACTGGGGTGCTAATCATGTAAGTCCTATTAAATATTTTTTTCAAGAAAGGATAAATCTATGGTATTTGAAAAAAAAATGGAAAATCGTTGTAATATTTGTTTATCGTCTCCCTCAGTACACGCTGCTAGTGGAGGCGAGGGCGGGGGAGGCAAGGAGTGAGGCGCGGGTGTTAGTGAAGGTGGAGGACCAGAACGACCACGCCCCTGTCTTCCCCAGGTCCCTCCATGAGACACAGATCACCGAGGAGGACGACCGACATCTCCCCAAAGTCATCCTTAAGGTTAGTAACAAGTATGGAGGTCATTCTCGAGCCTAGTGGCTAGTATGAAGGTCATCCTCATGGTTAGTGATCAGTATGAAGGTCATCCTCATGGTTAGTGATCAGTATGGAGGTCATCCTCAAGGTTAGTGATCAGTATGGGGGTCATCCTCAAAGATAGTGATCAGTTGTAAAATGAGTGGTAATTGTTCCCGTTTCCTGTTCATTTACATGTATTCATTGTCTGTTATTACTATAGTGTCAAAGCGTTACTAAAGGTAATGATAAATTCACGTTGAATATCTACAATTATTATATTAAGCTATTCAGTAACTGAAAATAAATTAATATTGCATAATTTGTAATAAATTGGTTATTTTATGGAAGAAGAGTGAGGTACTGTTTAATATTGTGTAGTATATAATAATACAAACAGGTCCACCCAGGATTGCCAATACAAACGCCTGTGTTGTTACATACAATGAGGTGCGTTATGAAATTTGATATCAAATTGTTGTAAAGCGTTATATTATATACATGTTCTCTTATATTTATTTTATTAATATTTTGTAAATTTGTTTGTTCAAAATACATTTAGTAAGAGTTTGTAAAACATTTATTTTTTTTACGGTTGGTAATAAAATACTTTGTTATGATGTACATGTTTCGTGTTTGCTGATTGGACTGTTTGTTTCGAGTGATCTCATTGACGCTTACGTTTGCCGTTATTAAATACAAACACAGCTCAGGTAGCCGTGGAAGTGGTGCCTCCGTTCTCAACAACACTTCGGCCTTTACACGTTACTCTTTACGTCAAGAACTATTAAAAAGTGAGCGTAAATATCCCAGCCTCGGTGTAATGGACACGCGTTAAATTACTTGATGTGAGAAAATCTATCCAGGAAACGGTACTTACAGTGTGGATGTATTTTTTTTTTCCGGGGTAGAGTCCACCCGGGTATAGGTCATCAACCCATAACGGGGCCTAGGGGGCCCAAAAAATAAGAGTAAAAAGAAATTAAAAATAGAAAAGAAAAAGACGAAATTAATCTACACCATGAAGATGCCGGAAAACCATCTTTTTAAAGTGAGACAGTTTGTAAGAGTATTGTTACACAGAAGAGGCAGAGCATTCCACAGTTTGGCTGTGTGAGGAAAGAAGGATGTACTATAACGGGTTATTCCAGTGTGACCGACAGCCACAGAGAAACTGTGGGCACCGCGGGCAAGACGAGTGTTACGAGCCCACGGCCTTGCCGGCGGTACACAGAATGCTAAATCCACAGAACATTGCCAGTTAAAGTACCTGTAAAAGAGAGAGTGTGAAGCAATATTAAGGCGAAGAGAAAGGGAAGAAAGATTGTCAACTGAAGGAGGAGAGTTAATAAGACGAAATGCCTTTGATTCCACCCTATCTAACAGTTGGACAGAAGAAGAGCCACCCCCAGATATGAGAGCAGTACTCCAAGTTAGGACTAATGAATCTTTTATAAACTTGAAGCAACTGCTCAAGAGTGAAGTAACTACGGCATCTGTACAGCATTCCCAGCTTTCGGGAGGCAGCTTTAGCATTGTTGTGCATGTGTGGCTTCCATGACATATTAGAGGAAATGGTGAGATCTAGCATATCATTACACTTTTAATAATTAAGTTTTGAATATGCAGTACAATATTTCTATTTGCACCATACTAAGTATAGAAGGTGTTAATGGTGCTTGAGAGAACGCTAAGGAGGTTTCCATAAATTTATGGCATGAACTTACAGCCATTTACATGCACCCAAAATATTCTCATCCCCATAAATAATGACACCAAGCAGCCGTTTACCCAACACAACCATCCTTAGGTGGCAGCACACTGGCCAATTTCCTCCCAACATGTTACCCGTTTTTGCTGGCCGTTGACGAGCTTTGCTGGCCAGATTAGTGCTCAATGAGCTTCATATTAGGTGTCGAATATTTAAGTAAGAATTTAAATAAATTATGAAAAAAATAATATTTTGAAATCTAATACAAAACGGTGACACAAAACTTCTTTAGTATTATTAAATCACTATTCGGGACTTCTTTAACCAGCCAGCCGCCGCCATTTGACAAACTTCACGATGGCATCCCCAGCACCCAAACATAGCCTTTCTTTGTCTTTTAGGAAGCTTATTTGAAGTGAATCACAGAACAAATTAATAGAGAGCGCTAGGGACTACCCTATTCACTTCACCAAAAACCTCCTGAAGAAAGCGCCTAAAACTACAGTCGAACCGTTTATTTCTTCTAAAAAGTAACGGTTCATCAAACCGAGAAAATCCCCGTGAGTTTTTCTCATGTTTATTTTATTTTTATATATATATATTTTTTTTTATGTGGAGAGCCATCATCATTACCCTACCTCCCCTCCACCCTCCTCTTGCAGCAAGTGACGGCGGTGGACGGGGACGCTGGACAGTACGGTCGCCTCACCTACAGCGTGACGGGTGATGGCATTTACAACAACGGGTCGCGCTCTTGTTTCGCTGTCGACCCTGTCAACGGCACCGTCCACGTGTTGAGGGTGAGCTATAGGTAGAGACGGGGCTAATTCTCCGGCTGAGTGCAAAAAGGGCCAATATTAAAAATCATAATTTTTCAGGAGAGGCAAAAGACGATTTCAGTTTTGATTATAAATCAACCTTTAGATATATGTTTCCGACGTAAATTCAGCTAGAAGCTCCACTATTAGAGAACTTTGTGTTTATAGTACGTCCCTAACGCCAACCGGAATTGTCATTAGAATGTCATTAAAGTGACATTGGTCCTTTTTGCATTAAGGTGATCTGCAGTTTTGAGTGCCACAATATACAGTCCATCGGTCGTTTTGTACCTGAAAAACTGTAGCAATTCTTATTATGTTCTTGAATGTTGTAAGTGTTCATAAAGTAGGAAATGGACGCAGAAAGGGTGTTTTCATTTATTCAAGCAAAAATATACAAAACTTCACTTATAATGGCATGCATATTTGCCATTGCAGTTTCACCTGCATTGCAGGTTACTTAAACCTGTTATCAAACGTATAACATTATTTAATTAAGTAAAGCTGCGTTCACACTAGTGTAATAAATCCACGATAGTATTTCATCCACAGGCAATAAATCAACGATACGATCCACACACTGGTCACTGGCGAAAGGAACCATTGGCCAGGCGCCCAGCTCACAGGGCTAGTTTGAGCTTTAGTGAGATGTGTGGTCCTGTTAAAGAGGACCAAGACGAAAAAGAAACGATTGTTGCGTCCAAGCGATGTTTTTTTACAAAAGTGACGCAAGGACTCTAGAGTCAAATGAAATTCCCGTCGTGATGTATTCTTATGTTTTTTATTTACTTTGACATTTTTGCTTTTGTTTTTATTAAAATACACTTTTTTATATTTTTGTACACTTTAACATTAATAAGAAAAAATAAGAAGTGTAAATTTTATTAATACAATACTCTCTCTATACCAAATGTCAACCCACCATACCTTGGATTTTCAGACGCTCAGTATCGTCCCACTTTCGACAACAAATAAGTTGTCGGTGCAGAGACAACTTAAGGAGTTCGTTGAAAAATCTATGCTACTGTATATTTATTCTGGGAAGAAACTCTAGTGTGACCGCAGCTTATTTTACTGAATTTATGTTATAAAACTATGAAAACCCAGGAATTGTAAACAAAATTGTAAAACTATTTTTTTGCAAAAATAGATTGCAATATAATAAAATACGCACAACACGTGATATTTCAGCACGAACAAACTTCCATTAGCTACTAGACATCTTAAATCTCCATCTACTGTGGTCCACCATCATGATCACTTTCACTCTACCTTCTGAAATATAAGGAAGATCATGAGGTCATACCATTTTTCGCTGGTATCTTTCGTTTAGAATCTAAACTTTAGATTGTATCCAGTGAACCAGCGAAATCTGTCCTGCCCTTCCTTTGATGTTAAGATCGGTTTGACATTAGTCCAAAGCATCTTGTCCACTCGCAATACCAGTGGAGATAGAGACTGGTCCTTCTTGCACTAAAATGTACTTCACTTAAGATATTGTCTCATGGGCCAGTCAAAATTGGCTTCTTTTTTTTCAACCTTGACCCTTTTTGCACTGAGCCGGAGAAATATAATAACATTGTAATTATAACTGAGCACCATTACGGTGTATTCACAATCGTAATTGTAATCAAAATAACAAATCTATATAACCGTAATCTAATCATAATCCAATGTTTCAATCAATCTTTAATCATATTGTAATCATACTCTAGCTTTATCTATAGTTTGTAATCGTAATATACCCAAAAAATCGTCTTAAACTACAGTGGGTTTCCCGACTTGGTACACTGTAGGCTACTGAGGGGAGGGGGGGTGGGGATTCCCACCATACAAGTGATTTACAAAATGTCAATTTACTTACAGGATTGCAGTACAGTCAAAGTTTTTCAGCCACTCTGAATTCTCTGTTAAGTCAGCTTGTCGCGTTGTGACTAATGTAATCTATAACCATATAATCTAGCAACACTGACCAGTGACCTGTAGCAGTAGGCTACTATGTTGCCTCAACTGCTTCTCGACCACCATAGGTCCTTCATGCCCTTGTACCTGCAAGGCTTGGCTCCACCTATTCTCAGTAATTTTGATCCACCCACTTCAGATGTCAGTGTTCAAGTCAAAACGGAATTTTTTAGTTGATTCTTATTATATACATTCTGTATAATCATTTATTTTCCAATTTCGTGTAGCTGTAATCAAGAATGTAATTTTAATCCGGGAAATCATAATCGTAATCAAATGTATTGAAATAATTGTAATGTAATCAAGAAAATTCATTAATCGTTATCTGAAATATTGATATTTGGATTGCGCAATCGTAACCGCAATCAAGAAAATTTTAAATTTAACATTTTAATCATTATCGTAATCAAAACATATCATAATCGGCCTCATATCTGGCTACTTACAGTATGTAATTTATATTTCAGTAAAGACGCTACCTCAGGTGTTCAGAGGTGTGGGAGTTCACTTGGTGGGTCTTCCAACTACATTTGTTTAAGTTTGTTGTATTATTAGATCCCCGTAATCCTGACACTTGTAGCGGCTCCCCAGAGAGTAAAAATACAGAATCTTTCCTTAGAAAATAAGAGAAATGAAGAAAGTTCTCGGGGGCGGGGGGGAGGGGGGGTTAATATATATTTCAAGGCCAGTGTCTCTTCCTCTGAATGACGCGTAATCTTTTCTACTTTTATTCGTATCAGTGTTTATGATGCATCTGCGGCCACTATTAATATATATTTTATTATATATATATATATATATATATATATATATATATATATATATATATATATATATATATATATGTAGATCAATGAAAATGAATAAGATAAATCTTGATAAATGGGATTTTATAAATATATATATATATATATATATATATATATATATATATATATATATATATATATATTGCAAAATAGCTTCATAAACTTTCTTTGATGTCTCACCAACTTTCCTCCTTCCTTCCAACTTATCGCTCCTGACAATAACCAAGTCCATCTTGTCCATAAGTAATGCCGCTATGTGAAGGTGAAGTAGCAGTGCCTAGCCTTTTCTTTGTACAACTTCTGTGTTTCTCTTCTGTCAACTGATATTTTCTCTTTGTTTTACCTGTAATATCTAAAGAGCTGGTAGAGAAATAGGAATTTAGGTGAGTTGATAAATTGATGTATCGACATAACTAAGTTGAGAAGCAGGAGAGAGAGGAAGACTGCAAGGGAGAGACTAATGGAGAGAGAGACTGTAAGAGAGAGGGGAGGGAGACTGGAAGAGAGAAGGTGATTGGGAGAGAGAGAAAGAGGGAGGCTGCAAGAAAAAGAGGAGACTGCAAGAGAGAGGGGAGGGAGAGAGAGAGAGACTGCAAAAGAGAGGGAGACTAATAGAAAGAGAAAGAATATGAAACAGACGACCTCTGTCAACAGTCTCGTAGCTTCACGACTCAGAGAACCTGACAGGCCTTCCAAACACCCCCGAAAAAACTGCCTCATATTTTGTCTTCTATTTGTTCGAACTGTCCACTCCATTTCTTACAGAGAGACTTCAGGGTGGCTGTCTATGGCTCTCATGTATCCTCACATTCAGCTTTTGGAAGACTGTATATTTAAATGCGCTATTGGTGATGTTGGTCTACTAGTGAAGGTTTACCGTGTGTGTGTGTGCAAGTTGTGCAGCGTTGAGAGTCCAGCTTTTACTGATAGAACTCAGGGATTGAGAGGACGACAGGCTTCTGAAGAGCTGACGAGTTAGTTGGCTCTTCAACTGAGTGAACTGATTTTTTTTTCTTCTTGAGGATAGGTTTGTGTAGGTCCACCCAGAGATCCTTCCGTCTAAACTTGCTATAAAACCTATTTTCGTTCGTTAGCGCTCCAATCACAACTCTTTGTATATTATGCACGCTTGTTTCTGAATGGACTGATTGTTAGTTGAGGCGGTTAACGAGGGAAATAATTGACACTGGTTAGGTGAATATCTGGCCAAGTGGATCTGTGGCACAACACCCTGATCACGTTACTAGTGGACTTAATTATACTCCAAGTTATGATTGTGTTCATATTATGTTGCATCAAATACCTCTACTGTCAAAACATTCTTACAGTCTTATTACGGTTCATTGACGACTATCCAAGCCTACAGAGAGAGAGAGAGAGAGAGAGAGAGAGAGAGAGAGAGAGAGAGAGAGAGAGAGAGAGAGTATAATGAAAAAGAAGTTATATTGCTGCTAGAATACAAAAAAAAATGGGAGAGTTAACCCCCTCCCCCCAGTGTGTGTGTGTGTGTGTGTGTGTGTGTGTATGTGTGGTAATTATGACGTCAGTGTAAGAGGTGGAGGCAAACGCAGCGGCAGGACGATTCTCGACACATCTTGGTGTTGTTCACTTTTTCTTATTTAATACGTTCTTTTTTGTCTATCTTTCTCTCTCACATTTATATCTTGTTTCTTTCATAGTTTGCTTTTACTGTACTTACATTTTTCAATTCTCTTTATCTCTCTCCGTTCCTTTCTCCTCGTCTCCCTTGGTCCCACCCTCTCGTTCCCCGTTTATCTCTTTCGTTTCCTGTTTCTCTCCATTCCTTTTCCCTCACAACATTCCTTACTCTTTTACCTCCCTTTCCGTTTCACTTCCTTTCCCTTTCAATCCCTGTCCCTCCCGCCCTCTTTTCCTCAATCCACCCCCTCTCTCTCTCTCTCAATACCTACCTTCTTTTCCTTCCTCTCCCTCACTCTCTACCTTCATTTCCCTCTCTCCCTCAATTCTTCCCTTCCTTCTCTCTCTCTTTTCCTCCCCGATCAACTCGCTCTCTCCATATAATTACCTTCAGGTATTCAAGCTCACTATTGACATCCGCTCATTTTTTTTTTTTTTCTAGCGCGACTTCATATTTCTCTTTTAATGTGTCCTCTCCCTATTTTTCCCAGCGTGTGAGAGCGAGAGGTTTCTCCCTTCCCTTTTCTCAGCGCGGGAGAGCGACATTCTCTCTCCTTTTTACTCTCCCAACATGTGAGAGTGTGAGAAACTGTTTTCCATTCTCCCAGCACATCATTATCGTGTATTTGTGGGTGTTGACTGCAGGAGCTAAGGTCTTCATCACAGGCAAGTAGAGGCCATATAGTTACCGTCGTGGCGAAAACTTTTATGGTATCATTGGTGCTGAAATGACGTCGACGGACAATCCTTTTACTTGGTTATATATTGTTGTGTAAGATGTGATTGGCTGCTTCCTTTGGTTGGCACTGTGATAGGCTATTTTTTCTCTAGCATTGTGATTGGATCTTTTTCCTGGCACAGTATGTTGGCTGATACCTTGGGAGGCAGTGTGTGTTTGGTTGGTTCTCTGGGATAGCAACAAGAGAATATGCGACTGATTCGTCCTCAGTATGAAATGCATCACTGGCTGATACTTGTAGAGCAACACACTGATTAATTGGTTTTCTTGGAGGTAAACATATGAGTGGAAGATGTTTTATGTAACGTATGTAACTAGCTAACACCTCGGTAGTACGGTTATAATCCTCTGTCTACCACACTAATCCCCCCCCTCCCCTTTCTCTCTTTAGCCCCTGGACAGAGACCCCCCCAACGGACAGGCTCAGTGGCGGCTTCAGGTGACGGCGACGGACGGACAGCTGGAGACGCAAACCGACGTACGCGTAAACCTGAAGGACATCAACGACAACGCCCCTTACTTCCCTTCCCACACCGTCATCGCTTCCGTCTCTGAAGATACGCCTAAAGGTACTTAGCTCAGACTTAGGAGTCCCAGAAGTACGTGGTCCAGAGTTATGTGGCCTAGAGGTGCTTAGCTCAGACATACGTGGCCCAAGGGTACGTAGCTTCATCTCCCACACAACCACTACCATCTCAAACACCACACAATGTGACTGGTCTTTACGGACAAGTCTACTTCATTAATACAGGAATATGGTTGTGGCACCATCTCTCAGGAGTATTTTCAACTGTGAAGGTAATCATTGGCATAACAATTATTTATCGTTTTGCTCAGGTTAAGTATCCAAGTTGTTAATGATCCGATATCGTAATGATGTCATCTTCTGCCATAGGAAGTGGATAACGTTACGATATCGGTTTGTTAAGGCGATAAGGGTAAAACACCAGTCACTCACAAATGAATAACGTATTTAGCTCTAGATGTCTTCACGTTATCAACTACCTTGAATAAAAGCTGATGAATTTATCCAAACGTAATCTGATAACCATAACTCACCCAAGGTGAACATTTATAAGTAGAAAGGCGGAGACTGTAATCGTTTTGTGCTGTGCTAAGAGAGACTTTTCCACTGCTACGGTTAAGCGGTTTAACTAGAATATCATCCTTGGGTAAGAATTCTCCACACTTATGGGAAAATGTTGACTCGAGTGACAAATAATATTGAATACTTGAAAAAAAATCATTTTATTTATCTTAGCTGAAATAGAAGTCTTCTATCGGTTACAAAGGTTAAAGGAATGAAAACTTTTGTCTGCGAATTCTGTAAAAATAATTACCGGTAAGAGGAGAATGTTTATATAATACTTTAGTAAATATTAATGAAGCCTAATGATTATATGCCACAACATATTTTTTTATCAGTAAGCCCACAAATATTTTCACTGTTCAAAAATCATCCTTTCGAGGAGCATAATAGTTTGTACACTTGTCGTATGTACAGTCTCGTTCAAGATTCTTCAAACACTGCTGGAGACAGCTAGCAACTCAAGGCCGTTTGTTTACTATAGTACGTAGTAAAAATTATGAAAGAATGTAAAAGGTTATCGGTGATTGGTTACTTAGTTCCCTGTTGCTTAATTAATGGTTGGATTTTGTTGTTTCGTATTTTATTATACTACGTACTATAGTAAACAAACTGCCTTGAGTTGCCAGCTGTCTCCAGTAGTGTTCGAAGAATCTTGAACGAGACTGTACATTACAAAGGAAGAGTAATTGACTCACCCAGTTGGGTCTTAAGTGTTGAAAATTGCCTCTGACCTGATCTATGATGTGTTGTTGTGGCTTTATTGAAGAAAAAAGTTCAAGTTACTGTATGAGAATAATAGTAATTTTATATGTAATGAGTTTTGTGATGTTTACATTATATTCCTGTCTTTTTTATACTCAGAATATCAACAAACATTATACAGTAAGTAGATGTGATCACTCGGGCTGATATTGATGACTAACCTGCCGACGCGTTATTTGTTTTGAAATTTATATTCTTACTATATTTTCACCATAGAGTTCTGATATGATAATATATATATATATATATATATATATATATATATATATATATATATATATATATATATATATATATATATATATATATATATATATATATATATATATATATATATATATATATATATATATATATATATATATATATATATATATTTATTTATTTATTTATTTATTTTATTTTATTTTTTTTTGGAATACTTTGTTTGGTAGATAATTATGCGACTAGGGGCGCACTACTTTGTCTTTCTCGGCGGTAATGCTGCCGAGACGGAGCATCCCCGCTTATCTCATTGACAGCTCTGATCGACGTCAGTGTATGGGCGGGCGGCTGCTCTCACGTCCACAAAAAACGTAAAATTACACCATATCATAGTAAGTTCTTTCTGTTTAATATGTCGGGGGATCCAGGAGGCAGAGCCCCGCGGCTAGAAAGTTGGGTAAGTTTAGGTAGGTTTCTTTGTGGTTAGGTTGGTGAGGTCTTCTAACAACACTTCTGGCACTTGTTTTCTTATCAACTAAGGTTAGGTTTAGTTTGGAAATAAACACTTTTTAACACGTTTGCCAAAACTACGAGTGTCAATTATGAAACATAGTGAAATGGCGGCGTTTTAAAAATATTTTTCTATGAAAAATCAGTGGTGGGTCAGTTGTCAATAATTTCCGATCACTCCTTTCTAACATTGTAATAGGCTAGAGAATCACGAATATCATATTTGTAATGAAAAGTCTTTCTCGGATCATTTAGGTGTCTCAGATGAATCATATAGTAAATTTAAACGTATAACTGAATCACCAATTTCTCTACTTGAGTTTTGTATAATTTAAAGGATGTGCCAAATAGTCTTATTTATCAGAAAATTCTCCTCGGAAATGCTGGATGGATTTCACTAAAATTTTGCTCATAAGAAGAGTGAACTGTACCTATGCTTTCCCTCATCTGTGTTAGAAGTGTCACAGTTTGCACCGTGATATCATAAGGTGGACAGGAGTCAGACGTCACAGAAACACTTGCTGATTTTCCTCTGTTGTTCTTTATCTGACCGTGTGGTGGCCTAACCTAACCTAACTGACTAACTGAAGCAAATAACTCGATCAAATGAAGGTTTGGACATAACACTACAAAAATAAAAGGCTTTACTGAAGCTAATCATGTAAACAAACAGAAGCCATGGATGGGTGACACTCTTAGCACTGACTGATTGAGGCCAATAACATGACTAAGTAGAAAAACTTTTATCATGTGAAAACATAACAAAACCCACCATACCCAGAGATTGTTTAATGTCTTTTTGTGCTTAAAAATATCTTTCTTTTTTTTATTTGCGTTCGACGATTTGGTGACGAAGTTACATAACTGACTTTGCATATCAATAATAGTAATTGTTCTCCTTGTGGACTTATGTGGCCTCCGCCTGACCCCGTGGAACTAAATTACTTCCTGTATTGACCAGGAATCGTCCATCTTCAATTTGCACCTTGATGTCCGTCCACTTACAGGTGCGTCTGTGGTACAAGTAGTGGCCAGGGACCACGACGACCCCCTAGAGGCGGACAACGCCAGGGTGACGTACTCATTGGAAAAGAACGCTGTCGATGAGTCGTCCGGCAGTGCCATCTTCAACATAGACAGTCAGCTGGGACTCATCACCACAGAGCTTTGTTGCCTCGACCGCGAGAAGACCCAGCGCTACACCATCCAGGTGGTAGCTACTGACGGTGGTGGCCTCAAGGGTGAGTGTATGCACGAAGGAAAAAGTATATATACTAATATATAAAAATCCTCTTATCTGTTGAATGTTCTCACTCTTGATAACTTATACAGTTAGCGTGAGAGTGAATGATGTGAAGGTCAACAATGTCTAACATAAACTCTAAACTCCCCGAGACTTATGTAAAGTGTGTAATGTCTTTTGTCTCCTTAAACACCCCCCCCCCCCAGGTACAGGGACGGTGGTGGTGGAAGTGGAGGACGTGAACGATGTGCCGCCAAGGTTCTCGCGGCCTGAATGGACATTGGACGTGTCGGAGAGTCTCACCCCCGACCAAGTCCTGGCCACCCTCACTGTCGTCGACCAAGATGTCTCCAACAACTTTTTCTACAGGGTCAGTACCTCCTCCACACTCACTCTTAACGGGCCAGTACCTCCTCCACACTCACTCTTAAAGGGTCAGTACCTCCTCCACAGTCACTCTTAACGGGCCAGTACCTCCCCCACAGTCACTCTTAACGGGCCAGTACCTCCTCCACAGTCACTCTTAACGGGCCAGTACCTCCCCCACAGTCACTCTTAACGGGCCAGTACCTCCTCCACAGTCACTCTTAACGGGCCAGTACCTTCCCTACAACCTGACATCCGATAATTTAAGGCTTTGGCCGCCATTAGTTTAAGGGTCTGGTCTCCATTAGTTTTGGGGTCTGGCTTCCATTAGTTTAAGGGTCTGGCCGCTATTCATTTAAGGGTCTGACCGCCATTATTTTGGGGGTCTAACCTCCATTAGTTTAAGGGTCTGACCGCCACTAGTTTAAGAGTCTGGTCGCTGTTAGTTTAAGGGTCTGGTCGCTGTTAGTTTAAGGGTCTGGCTGCTATTAGTTTAAGGGTCTGGTTGCTATTCGTTTTAGGGTCTGGCTGCTAATAGTTTAAGGGTCTGGCCGCTAATAGTTTAATGGTCTCGTTTCTATTAGTTTAAGGATCTGGCCGCCATTAGTTTAAGGATCTGGCTGCCATTAGTTTAAGGATCTGGTCTCCATTAGTTTAAGGGTCTGGCCTCGTTTAGTTTAAGGGTCTGGCAGCTATTCGTTTAAGGATCAGGCCCCCATTAGTTTAAGGGTCTGGCCTCGTTTAGTTTAAGGGTCTGGCAGCTATTCGTTTAAGGATCAGGCCCCCATTAGTTTAAGGGTCTGGCTTCCTTTACTTTAAGGGTCCGGCTGCCATTAGTTTAAAGGTATGGCTGCCATTAGTTAAAGCGTCTGGCCGATATTAATTTAAGGGTCTGACCTCCATTAGTTTAAGGGTCTGGTCAATATAAATTTAAGGGTTTGACCTCCATTGCTTTAAGAGTCTGGCCGCTATTAATTTAGGGTCTGGCTTCCATTAGTTTAAGGGTCTGGGCGTTGTTTGTATGTTAATCACAAAATACCCCTGATTGCTCACAGTTGTACATACCCCTGGACTATTTTAAGAACCTTACTATTCTGATTCTGTAATACAAGTCCCTGAACTATTATGTTTGTTACAGGTTAATATATGGCGTGAGTCTAATGGTTATAGATGAAAAAAAGATATTAATACTGTGCTCCCAACTGGTTAGGTCTCGTCAGGCCTTGGGTGGCAAGTGTTAACGGTTCTTTTGTAAGGTGTTTCCTGGTAAGTATATGCAAATTTGTGTCCCCTAGGTGGTGCCTGGCAGTGGTGATGGGTGGCAGATGTTTGTGGTGGAGGAACGGAGTGGTGGAGTGCCAGGGGGGGAACTGAGAGCCGTGGAACCTCTAGACTACGAGGATCCCCAACACAGACAAGAGTTCCGCTTCCAGGTGCAGGTCACGGACATGGTAGGTCATGGTTACCTGTCAGTGTCTCGCCCTGTACGTGTTTGCCTTAAATAACTTGCCAGTGTGAACTACGTAAATACGTGTCTTACGTTAACTCCCTGGTGGGCAGTGTATCTCTCTCTCTCTCTCTCTCTCTCTCTCTCTCTCTCTCTCTCTCTCTCTCTCTCTCTCAGTAAAGGTAGTGTTTTTCACAGTAATTGTTTTAGTATCAAATGTGTTGTTTATAGAACGGTATAATTTAACGGTGAGAATTTGTGGTATCAATTTTGTAATGATGAATTTAAAACTTTAACATTCCAACAGTCAGTTTATAATTAAGATCCTCATTAATTGAATTGCATGTCATCACGAGTTGTCGATCTCTGATTGGCTGGTCAGGTCAGTTTCCGATCGTGACGTCAGGTGGGATTACGTTTTGTGCCAGCGGCTGTTGAAACATTTTCGTTTCGGGAACTAAATTGTTATGTATTTATATATTAATAAATTTCCCGGTTTACTTACAATACCTGGCATCCATTGAGGTCGCATATATAACTGCTTTATGGGAGGTGAACGTTACTTAGCATTATAAATTTTGTCAGGGTAATACAATGGAAAATCTTAGTAAATAGCCTAAGAAAATATCAGCCCCTTTGTCCTATTGACCCTCATGTTCATGTCAGCTATTGACCCATGTCCTGATTGTACATGACAGCTGGAGCTTTATTCAATGTAAAATATATAACTAAAAAGAATATTGTTTGTTCAGGTACGAAACAATATATATATATATATATATATATATATATATATATATATATATATATATATATATATATATATATATATATATATATATATATAATATTATCTAGCTAAGGTGATAAGTAAAGGAAAATATATGTAGCATTAAGTACAAGACAGTATGTAAGTACTGTACAGGTACCCTCATATATTACTAACTGTTGAATGCCCAGTTAAAAGTGCTTAACACACTACTATCACATAATTCTTACACCAACAACCAGTGAGTACACACGTCCAGTGTGCACCAGCACTGTGTATTGATAAGTCCAGTGATCACACCTATAATAGTGTGTACAAACGTCTAGTGTACACGGACGCTACTCTGTACACATAGTAAGTATAAACCACCCAGTGTGTATACAGTATGTCCAGTGTAAACCAATATCTAGTGTACACACACGTTCGACGTGCACCAACATTCAGTATGTACACAAGTCCAGAATGCACCAACTTCCAGCATACACACACTTCCAGTGTGCACACACGTCGGACGTGCACCAGCATCCAATGTGCACTGGTATCTGGCATGCACCAACATCCACTGAACACATCCAGCAAACACCAATAGCCAGTCGCCCATTGATACATAGACACACGATAGTGATGTACTTTAACGTTAACGTGTTTTTATTTTCGAAGCTACAGCATGTTTCCCAGAGTTGTTAAGAAATTAAAACTCATACCTGACATTCCGGAACACTACACGGAGATTTGAGAATTCTTATATACCGTAAAGTGAGGTACAATATGCAAACTCCTGAGATTGAAGATTGTTTACATTTGTGTGTGTGTGTGTGTGTATGTATCTGAGTCTGTGTTTTAAAAAGTTTTCCCTTTAGAGTTGCTCCGAAAACTTTAAACTACCTCCCGCAGTTACCAGACAATACATGTAGACATAAATGCGTTTACAGCTCTTGTAAAACGCCAGCGAGTTAGTTTTACGTCCTGGCTATACTGTACAGGTACAAAATTTTAATCTCCGCGGGGCGAAAAGTAATTCTCAAAAGCGATTCACAGTTTTTTGTATTTTCCGAGTCAGCGACTTCATGCTGTTGTCTTTCTACTGACTACTACACCTGCTTGTGTTCTACATCAATTATTGTAATTGTTATTATCATTATTATTATTATTATTATTACTATTTTTATTATTATTATTATTATTATTATTATTATTATTATTATTGGATAACAGAATCATTAGACATTAAGTACTTTAATTATATAGACTAATTTCACACACACACACACACACACACACACACACACTACTTTGCTGTCACTCGAAATCGAGTATGACGAGCATCCAGCTATGATACAATGATAATGAGTTATTAAGGATGTCACCTTCGTTGGTGAGCTCTGAAGTGACTCGAGAAGCCGATACAGGACCGGTAGGGCCGTCCACAGATGTGGCACGTATGGAGGGCTACATCTAGTGTGGGAGGGGCGGTGGCAACGTCTTTTCGGCGCTGGCGCTTGTCTGCCCTGGTATGCAGTCGGGCTAAGTCGAAAGTATTGACACCTCGAGTGGTGCTCCTCCAAGCGTTACGGTGTGTAGTGATCGTCTCCCAGGTGATGGGGTCGATTTTGCATTTTTCAGGTTTGTCTTAAGACTATCCTTATACCTTTTCAGTTGCCCGCCAGCGTTACGTTTACTATGCGTTAGGTGACTGTAAAGTAGCTGATTTGACAGTCTACTGTCGTCCATGCGGGTAATATGGCCAGGCCAACGTAGTTGTTCATCTGATCCGATGCTGAATCTCTTCATCGATGTCCGCGGTGGTCGACACGTGGGAGCCGAGATACTGAAAGTGGATAACGTTAGAGAGGGTAGTACCGTTAAGCTGGATGGATGGTGGAGGTGTGGCTGAACCAGGGGCAGGCTGAAAGAGAATCTGAGTCTGAGGTACATTCACCTCAGCCGAAATGTGCACACGCATCTGCGTAAGTGTTCAGGACACACACACACACACACACACACATTCTGATTATAGGAAGCAGTATTTATTTTCTCTCGCGGGATAAAATAATATTCTTAAATTCATAATGATATAGTTTTTCCTAGCTCATTAAACACCAGCAAGTCATTAAAAGTGGATGAATACAAACTAGTAAGTGCAGTGTGGTACTAAGAGAAACGTAATGTGCTTAGGTAGTTATTATTTATGACAATTCTGATTCGGTGGTAAAATGTTGGTCCACATATTGCTTAGTGTATCGAATCTATTATTACAGTAATATTGAGGAGGTAGCTGTATTTTTTTATTCTTTTGCGCAGTCTTAAATAATGTAGTTAAAGATTTCTAATAGATTAATAGAGGTGATTGATAAAACTTGAAATAAGAGATAGATAGATAGATAGATAGATAGAAAAAAGTGCGACGAAAAAGTGACGGCTGGTAAAGAAAAACCTGCTTTTATTTCCCGTGTTTGTGCACAAGGCTTAAACGTTCATATGTTGGTTTTAACGAAGTGTAGCGGACATTAAAAATTTGTACAGCAAAAGATTAACTCTGATTCTATTAACAACGAGAAAAACATATCCCACAACATTAATGAACTATTTTCGTGCGTGGATATACACCATATCTTTCCCTCTTCAGCTTGTACTGCTTACTATTTTAACACCTTTGGCGTGTGTTATTATATACAGAATATACTGTTATCTTATTATTTTTTGCTGTGATTGAATATTATTAATAGTTTTGATTTAGGACTTCGTTACTGACCTCTTTTATATAGTCAGAGTATGTGTTTTTCTTTCTTTGTGAATGTGTGCAAAATATTTTTTTTTACACATACGAGTCCGATTTAGTCATAATATGCATTCACTGTGAGTTTCGGCGTTCAACAGCGTACAAACCAAACCTAACCTAAGATCTTTAAGTTTGGGGTTTGCTGTTATTCACGATTTCTTTGACATGTATACACTGATATTGAAGCAGCTTATTTTGCCTTGAAAAATACAGATACACCGTGGACAATAAGGACAACATTGATGTGCCCGAGCCAATTGAGAGCCTGAGTCCTCTTAGTGGCGCCTGATATACTCGTATACTGTACATTTATCTCAGTGCATTATAACATTTAGTGTCATCTGTAAAAGTGAATTGAGAACAGAACCCTGGTTGGTAATAAAAGCATCTACAGGGTATTTCCAGTATATATAGCACAGTGTGGCGGCCCAAGTTTATGGTCGTCCAAAGATTATTATCGGAAACTCAGGTTGCGAGGTTCAAAATTTCTTATCTTAAAATTTTCATCTTAACCGTGTTTGAGAGAAGGGAAGGGGGAGCAGACAGCTAGTATGGTACACTCACTGTGAAGGCCGCCATATCTGTGTAGTTATTTAAGTGAACACAATAGATAAATCTCACGTCATTAATTTAGGGAGAGAATGACTGGTATATCGCTGATAATTCAGAGTGAGAGTCTGAGACACCCAGTTTATACAATGTAGTCTCAAAAACTTTAATTTAGGAGAAGAGGTTACCTAAAAGACGAGTTAAATGTACTTTAAGATGAGGAAGCAACGAACTATAAACCATCTGATCTTTATCGTGTGTGTGTTTATGAATTGGTTTCTCTCCCACTAGGGTGAGGAAGGGTGGGGTGTAGTCGGGCACGTAGCAGAGACGTGGGTGACGTTGCGAGTGGTGGATGTGAACGACAACGACCCCGTGTTTAGCGAGGACCTCACCCGTCTCACCCTGCCGGAGGATACACCGCCGGGCACCCTCCTCACCACCTTCACCGCCCTCGACCCTGATCACGTAAGGTTCTCCTTTGCTAAATTGGACCCTGTTTACCCTGATCTTTGTTCCCATCAACTCATGTTAGTGCAGGTGATTCATTAAGAAATAAAGCACAGCTCTGTTTATATTTTAGGGCTAATTATCTTATTCTAGGAATTAAGAACAAATCCCGTACACTCAAGGACTAAAGTCGTGGTCAGCCGCACAGTACCTACACTAGTGACCTCTGGCAATGAATAAAATCGTAAGTTAAAACTGTGATATGATAAAAATAAAATAAGAAGTATCATAAGTTTCAAAATAAAAAATAAAATAAAATAAAATACATGTGCTTAAATACCCTTATTGCAGTTAAAAAAAATCAATGCCAGAGTTCACGAGTGTAGGTTAATGTGGCTGCACACGATTTTAGTCCTAGAGCGTGCAGTTCGTCGCTGTTTTCACAAACTGGCAAATATACAATTCTCAAAACTAGAAAATGGCATATTTGCCGGTTTGTGAAAACAGCTTCTTCTTGGAAGCATGCCTTGATTCAGCTCATCCCTAAGAAGGGAGACCATTCTAATCCCTCTAACTATCGCCCCGATGCCCTAACTTTATCCCTCTCTACGATTTTCGGAACTAATCTTAAACTCGCATTTTCTCCGTCATCTTGAATGCCTTTCTCTTTTGTCGGATCACCATTATGATTTCTGCCATAAGAGATCTACTGGTGATCTGTTCCCCTACTGCACCCATCCTTGATCATCCTCTCTTATGGATTATGAGGAAACCTTTGTCGTGGCCCTCAACATCTCCACGGTATTTGCTTTCTAAAATTCCTTCATATGGTTTCTCTCCTCCACTCTATTTTTTAATTTATAACTGCTTTGAGAACCGATCCATGGCAGCTGTTGTCGAGGGTTCGATATCTCGCTCTACCAGCACTGGTGTTCCACAGGGTTCTGTTTTTCCAGCTGCATGACTCCTGAGCAGTTCTCCTGAGCAGTTAGTTCAGGTTTATAAGAGATTCATCCTTCCTAACCTTGAATGCTGCTCTCATATCTGGGGTGGCTCTTCTTCTTTCCAACTGTTAGATAGGGTGGAATCAAAGGCATTTCGTCTTATTAACTCTCCTCCTTCAGTTGACAATCTCTCTCCCCTTTCTCTTCGCCGCAATGTTGCTTCACTCTCTGTTTTACAGGTACTTTAACGAGCTATGTTTGGTGGATTCGGCATCCTGTGTACCGCTTGCAAAGCAGTGGGCTCTTAACACTCGTCTTGCCCGTGGTGCCCACCGTTTCTCTGTGGATATCGGTCGCTCTAGATTAACGTTATAAATTTATAGTACATCCTTCTTTCCTCACATAGCTAAACTGTGGAATGCTCTGCCTTCTTCTGTGTTTCCATCCTCTTACAATCTGTTTCGCCTCAAAGAGCTGGTTTGCCGGCATCTTCGGGATGTAGAGTAACATGCTCTTTTTATCCTCTAATTTGTATCCCCCCCCCCTCCGAGGCCCCGTTGTTGGTCGACGATGACCTATACCCGGGTGGGCTCTTCCCCATTAAAAAATAAAAATAAAAAGTAAAGGTAGAGAAATTATCAGACGGAGACAGTATCATGAATGTAGTGCCTTAATCTATACTGTACAGTATGCGTGACCAAAGTCAAATTAGGTACCTGTTTACTTGTATTTTTTTATAGATAATGTAAATTTTATGGATGGAATACGTGTTACAGCTGCACTGATAACGATGACTAATACCAGTTTGTATGTGTTTTATACTGGTGTTTAAACAATGGTCAAGTAAACTAATTCCCTGGTTTCGTCGAGTTGTTCACCATAGCCTGGGATAAAGAATAGCAGAATTGTTTGTACAATGTACTTCTTTTGTTAGTGACATTTCATTCCTTTATATATATATATATATATATATATATATATATATATATATATATATATATATATATATATATATATATATATATATATATATATATAATGAGAGAAATATAGTTTCTCCAGTTTTATTTTCGTCATATATTAAATCGAAGATTCAGTCCAGGTCACTCAAACATCATATATAATGTTTTTCGTGCTCCTGGGGACACACACACACACACTCTCTCTCTCTCTCTCTCTCTCTCTCTCTCTCTCTCTCTCTCTCTCTCTTTTAACGAAGACTATATCAATAACTCTTCTCCTCCCCTTTGGGAACAGCACCCGATGAAGTGTCCAAAATGCACCCATCCCCTCCCTATATCTTCCCAGGGAGGACAGAGTCTGGTGCAGTACAAGATAGCGAAGAACAGTGACCCTGCACGGCAGTTTAGTGTGGACGGGTCAGGGGCTGTGTGGCTGGTGGGCAGCCTTGACCGGGAAACGGCAGCTACCCACAGTTTGCTGGTGTGGGCAGTGGACGATGGCGTGCCGCCTAGGACCGCCACTGCCACCCTCAATGTGAGTAATTACTGAGACATGTGTATGTGTTTCACTATCCTTGGGCCTCAGTTTAAGGAGTTATTGAAACAGCCAAATAATAGACCAAACGTTAAACATTAATGAGAACAGCGCCGATAACTGTTAAATGAAGGAAGTCACTAACACGGTGCAAAAAGTCAACTCATTGGCGCTGGACAACGTTAATTATTTTTATATTTATGGCGTTGATCATATAGACTGACAGTATAACGAGGAAGAGTTTTGGTGATAAAGGAAAAACTGTGGACTAGTGTGGGTTACATTACTCATGTGCGTGAGAGAATATCCAAATTGGCATAGATTGATAAATATTATAGTTTGTCCATTCTACTTGTGTATAAACGTGCTCTCAATGTGCCTGAGTAAAGTTTATCGAGTGAAGTACAGTCGCCCACAAAAGTCCTGTCGCCTCTTCTCCTGTTCCACGAACCCCGAGATTCAGACTCGTAAACCCGAAGAAGTAAACACTGATGCATTATTCTGTCCATAAATGCTTCGGATTCACGAGTCTGAATCTCGGGGTTCGTGTTTCAGGAAAGGCGACAGGACTTGCTGTACTGTATGTGGGTGATTGTATACATGCATGTTTTCTTTTACAATTCACATTAACAAGTTGAGCGTCTTCAACAGCTTCCTATTCTTCTTTCCTCTGGGGGACTTGTGGATTCTCTCTTCCAGTGTCTTGATGGAGTAACATTTGTCAGAAAAAAAGGAATTTGAAAATGTGATTTACGCCTGAATAATTTATAAGTGAAAGGCCCTACTCTACTGCAGTTCTAAATAATTTCACCACTGCCACACTATCAAAACCTATGAGAAATAATTACGGTTTCTATATAATTATTAAAGGGAATAGTCTATGCACTAATTCAATGGAAGTACCTGGAATAAGCGAATATTAACCAAAGATAATTTTATCTGCGACATCTATATACATCCTACCATGTACAGCAAGGCTTAGCCTATCAATCCTGCCTTGCTGCCCCGCCCAGCGTGGCGACGCCTGTGCCCCGCTCAAATGCCAAGGGGGTTAGAAGTCAATTCGGAATTTTCTCATAATTCAATCCATGCAACCCTCAGGCTCTAGTCCGCACCTGTTATCTGCCAATACCCTGGTGAGCGCAAGCCGAAGCCGTTCTAGGCCTATCCCCGGACCATGGTGTGTCCCTGAGACGCGTGTGGGCCTAACAGGGTAGTATATACGGCTACTTCCATTATACTGTATGCATCCAATTAAATATTTATATATGTTACCGCCACCCGCAGTGTTATTATTCATTAATAACATGTACTGTATGTATGTGCAATTACCTCTTTCAACGAAGCAGAAATAACAAAGGACCAATTACAAAACTGAATATACAGTCAGTGTTCAATTACTCTTTGTGATTTTACGATATCGATGATGGGGGATCTCCAGCTTCCGCCGTAAACAATGGACTGTTAATGACTAGGGTGTGTGGACATGTGTATTTCTCATAATTATAGTATACCTCAGTTAATTTTACCATATTTATTGTTCTTGTTCGTTTATTGAGAGTTTCAGGGTCCTGTAATGATGTAATTATAAACCAAGAAAGAGGGACTGAGATAATGGAAATAATTCTTAATATCGTGTATACAAGATGAACTTAATGATGATTTATGACAAATTTTTTTAATTTTAGAACTATTATATATTGAGATTCTGTTATAGTACTAAAGTGAAATTAAATGTGTGTTAGGTGAAGGTGACGGACGTGAACGACAACCCACCATTCCTGGCTGAGCCGCGCGAGGTGGTGGTGGAGGAGAACAGCGGGGCGCAGGTGGTGGCCCGGTTGAGGCTGGGGGACCCTGACGACTGGCGCCAGGGTCACGGTCCACCCTTCACCCTAGCCCTTGACCCTAGGGCGCCTCATCACGTCACCCACACCTTTACTGTCACACACGACAAGGGTGAGTTGATCCGTGCACTACACTGTGCTGCCTTACGTTCAACATAAAACTCACGCCCATAACAGTATTATGCTGACAACACTCAGTTGTCGCAGATTTATCATATAAATCACACCATTCTGGTTTTTTGTTGGGCAATAAGCTGATGAAACTGGTCTTTAATTGATATACATTTGTTTATCCACACGTAGTACGTTTTACTGTAGACACGTGCACAAATCTTCATGTGTGTGTATACAGGGCGAGTCTCAAATGTGTGCAGTAAATTTCGGGGTGTATTTCTTGAACAATAACTCTAAGGCGCAATGTCTATATGATAAAATGTGGGAAGCCGCATAGTTTCCTACCTAAAGCACTTGAAAGAGGTTGAAGTAATGATAGTGAGGATGGAGTGAAACAGCCGTAGACGTTTGTGTAATTCATTGCATAACTGTACTGTACTGTGTACACAATGTGATAGTTACGTTACTACAGTAAATGTTCAAAACTCTCTCTCTCTCTCTCTCTCTCTCTCTCTCTCTCTCTCTCTCTATATATATATATATATATATATATATATATATATATATATATATATATATATATATATATATATATATATATATATATATATATATATATATATAGTGACGTACTCTCATATGTAGTCAGTGCAGGTGCACAATTTATAACTGCGATTGTCGTTATTTCTTCCATCAGTTTTCCTTCCACTTTTTGTTTACGACATCTCAAAACTGGGTGAATATATACAAGAGACACTACACGTGATGAGGTCAAAGGAAAAGTCAGCCGCTGTTCCCTTTTTTCATTCGTTAAAAACTGCTGCAAACTTTGATATTTTTTGTGTGTTTTTTAATTCTCTAATTAGTGATATGTTTTACACACAAAAAAGTATTGTTGGACTGATGAACCTGAATATAAAAGTATGGTATAATTGATATACTCGTTGTATTTATTTTTCATTTTTTCCATCTAAATAAAAAATATTTGGATGCTGGTTAAACATACCAACACTATTTTTTTAGAATTAAAAACAAAATAATAGTTTGACATAAAGTCGTCTTTGTAGGAATAAATTGAGTTACATGGAAACCTATCAAAGCTTTTGACTTTCTGGCTTTATGATTAGCAAAAAAAGATTTGAAAAGTATTACACAAAAGGAAATTCTGTAGACCAACCAGTTTTTGGTTCTAATCGACAGCAAAAAAAAATAATATTAATGTTGACTCTTTTGTAATTTTATTTTAGGTGTTTAATTTACTTTCATGTCTAAAATATATAGTTACTTATATAATTGAATATATTATTACTAAAATAAAAATATAAAAATGTCCCCACAGCTTAGTACTTCATTACCATGTAATAATAGTGTGTATTATTCCTTTCTTTTATTTCTTCTTAATTCTTATTTCTCTATTTGTATTTATTTTTTTACTTTTACTCTTTCCCTGTTCCATAATTCTCTTTTCTTATTCTTAATCTTTTATAATTATCTTGTCTTGTTTTTAATCATTTTCTTTGTTCTTTATACTCGTGAGAGAGAGGGGGAGGGAGGAGTAAGGAAGGAGGGTAAAGGGTGGTTGAGGGAGTGGAGAGTCTGCCTGCGGTCACTTCCCCCCACCAGACGGTAACCGATATGAGGGGAGACTAAGGGGATACAACAACTTAAACAAAGTTTTTTTTTTAGTTTAACAAATTTATTGACAAAACTTGGAGTACAGTTTGCCTATTCTGAGTAATTCAGTCAGATCTTGACACTGAGGGTGGTATCACTTCTCACTGCCACGCAGGACAGAGGTTCATACACAAAGAAATACATCATATTCATTAAAAGTATATATAGGTCAGATTCATGTGGGTGATGTCACTGTTCACAGGGAAAATATGTGATGGTTCTGTTACTACTCACGGGTCACTGTATCACTGCTTAACACCAAAGACATGTATGACGAATGTTTTACTCAATATCAGGAGGGGGAATTTATGACACTTCTTAACGGTTCTTGGTTTATTGAGCACATTCTATTACGATTGACAATTACACTTCAAACAATTAACCTATTCTCCTAGCTATTTAACGGGAGTCACGTGAATTACAATACATTTCGGGAACGGATATATATCGCCCTGCTTAAAACCTGCCGACCCACGTACACAACATCTACACTTCACCAACTCTAACCAGACTCTGAGTTTGAAAGTAGCTGGCGAGATTATCGCCCGAGACCTCCTAAACAGACTTCTTCCCGAGGCGTAAAGCTTCCTCCCAGAAGCTCGATATGGATTTACACCATCATTTGGCACCACTGACATGATCTTTGCTGCCCGCCAGATACAGTAAAAGTGTAGAAAACAGTTTCGTGACCTGCACATTGCTATCATCGACCTAACCAACGCCTTCGACTCGGTCAACAGGGAAGCCCTCTGGCGGACCCTCAGCCGTTTTTGGTGCCCACCAAAATTCATTGCCATTGTGAGGCAACTCCACAATGGCATGAACGGCAGTGTCCTGCACAATGGCTCCCAGTATGAGTTCTTCCCCATCTAGACGGGGGTAAAACAAGGATGTGTACTGGCACCAACTCTCTCTTCCAGTGCCAGTTTAGCCGGTGGGGTGGACATCCAGTACCGGATGAAGGGTCATTTCAACATAAGACGACTCCAGGCAGAAACAAAGGTGTCAGCAGCTCCCATTACTTAACTTCAGTATGCAGACGACCTCACCCTTGTCGTGCACACTGAACGCGACTTACAGGAGATCCTGAACACCTACACAGATGCGTATGCAGATGCGTATGCATACTTCGGCCTTGAGGTGAATGTATGTACGACTCAGATTCTCTTTCAGCCTGCCCCTGGTTCAGCCACACCTCCACCATCCATCCAGCTTAATGGTACTACTCTCTCTAATGTTACCCACTTCCATTATCTCAGCTCCCACCTGTCCACCACTGCAGACATCGATGAAGAGATACAACTTCAGATCAGATGTGCAATGCACATTGTGCATCTCAAGCCTTTGGCAGACTCCGTGCCCGTGTCTTCAGCTGTAGGGAGCTGAAATTATCTACAACGTTGCACGTGTATCAAGCAGTCGTCTTCCCCACCCTGTTATATGGCAGCGAGACATGGGTCACATACAGGAGGGACCTCAAGGCACTTGAAAACTTTCACCAATGTAGTCTACGTTACATCCTCAGAGTTCGCTGAGAAAACAAGAGAACAAATGCCAGTATTCTTGCTGACACTAACTGTAAGAGCATCGAGGCTACCATTACCCATGAACAACTACGTTGGACTGGCCATGTTACCCGCATGGATGACAGTAGACTGCCAAAGCAGCTATTTTACAGACACCTGACAAATAGTAAACGTAATGCTGGCGGGCAACTGAAAAGGTAAAAGGATAGACTTAAGACAATCCTGAAAGTGCCAAATCGACCCCCTTACCTGGGAGACAATTACTCCACACCGTAACTCTTGGAGGAGCACCACTCGAGGTGTCAATACTTTCGAGTTAGCCCGACTGCAAACCGAGGCAGACAAGCGCCAACGCCCTTCCTGCTCTAGATGTGTACAACCTTGCCGGTACCGTATCGGCCTCTCTAGTCACCTCAGAGCTCACCAATGAAAGTGACCTTAATAACTCATATCAGTTTATCATAGCTGGATGATCGTCATACTCGATTCCGAGTGACAGCAAAGTAGTAGTGTGTGTGTGTGTCGCAATGTGTTAGGGAGGAGGAGTGTTTGGTGAGAATACAGAGTGGGTGGTGGGTGGGCGTGGTATGAGGAATGTTTAGATGCGGGGTAGGCGTGGCATAAGATTGAGGTAGGTATGGGATGGTCATGGTAGTTACTATGTTGACCACTGAGCTGTATAGGCGTGGGAGCGCGGGGTGGACATGCGGACTAGGCGTGGGAGTTGTAAAGTTTTATTGACCACTGACCTGTAATGGCGTGGGTACACGTGTGTATGTACCCGGCAGGAGGGGACGAGGGGCGCGGAGTAGGCGTGGTGTGGGCGCGGGCAGGACTGGACAGGGAGGAGCACCGCTTGCTGCTGGTGCCGCTAGTGGTGGGGGACGCTGGGTGGCCGCCTCTTTCCGCCACCGCCACCCTTACCGTCCACGTCGCTGACCTCAACGATAACCCCATGACACCTGCCGCCAAGACCGTCACTGTCCACACTTTCCAGGTTAGTCACTGTTCACACCTTCCACGTCTCTCACCTTCCACTTCACTTACTGTCCATACCCTCCACGTTATTCACTCTCCACAGTATAACCCTGAATAATAGTAAAATTAAAAGGGGTTTCAGAATGCTATTCGAGTTCTTTATACTAGATCAACATAGGTACAACCCCTCTACCCAACCCTATAATCTCTTTAGCATAATTAAGAACCTCTTTATACGAGGAAAAAACATTGATAAAAAAAATCTCTTAAAGGCTTTCTCTTGTAATTAGTGACCGTTAACCAGTCCTGAAATTTCCTTTTATTTCTCTTAAGTACCTCAATATTAATATATATATATATATATATATATATATATATATATATATATATATATATATATATATATATATATATATATATATATATATATATATATATATTAAAAAGGCGAGTCAGCATTCTTACCGCGCAAGCGAGTGCATCGAGTTCGGTCCCCCGGGCAGGGTGAAAGTATGGCTAAGTTTCTTGACGCTATTTGCCTCTGTCTACTCAGCAGTAATTGGGAACCTGGATGTTAAACGATTTGCGGATCGTATTACGGGGTAATGGTTAGCCAGTGGAGTTGTCCAATCTTCTCGGACTATTCCGTGACAGTGGGTCATGCAGCACACCGGTTGTTGTGTTGGCAACAGCTTCTACACATTATTCTATTCTTTCTATTGTTTTTTTGCCGATGATTTTGTATTTCATTTTATGTTTTAGGTCTGATGATGACAAGAGATTTGTCGAAACGTTACCAAATAAATGTTGCTGTTCATCCATATGTTGGTGCAGTTATTCATTCTTTATATACGCTTCTCCCGGAGGAGAGTCAATTGCATATACGCCTGTATATATTATGAGGGGGGGATTTTTTTAACTTGGCAGTCTTCATCACAATCTTTCCTGAAACAGTTAAACTTATCCATGTTCGTAAGTTTTGACTTGTGTTATTCCTGTGTTTGTAACTGGATGATTTCATTTATTTGTTGTCATTTTAATTATTTTTGCTTCTTAACAAATAAGAGCATGATAAAAAGGCCAGACAAAAGAAAACATTGTTACACACGCACACACACACACACACACACACACACACACACACACACACACACACAGGTGTGGATGTGTGTGTAACAAAACCGAACTCTTGCTTTTATCACAGACCCAAGGGATGATCATGATAGTGCTTTTAAGTAGAGTATCACTCACCCAACACGGGGGGGGGGATCAGTGCCATTGGGGACGATGTCATTCTTTATCTCTCACTTCTCCCATTCTTTCCTCCAGCATCAGGGGGTGGCGATACCGCTGGGGAAGGTGTACGTGAGTGACCCTGATGACTGGGACTCAGCGGACAAGACCTACAGCTGGCGACACCACCAGCCGGGCTTCCTCCTCCACACAGCCACCGGGGCCCTCACCATGACTCCTGACACTCCTGACGGCCGGTAGGTGAAGGTGACCTCCATGACCCCAACGTCCATGATGGCCAGTAGGTGAAGTTGAAATAGAAGGTAACCCTCACAATTGACGGGTAATACGTGAAAGTGACCCTCACACTTTTTAGTTTAACAAATTTATTGGCAGAGCTTGTAGTACAGTTTGCCTATTCTGAGTAATTCAGTCAGGTCATGACACTGAGGGTGGTATCACTTCTCACTGCCATGCAGGACAGACGTTCATACATAAAGAAATACATCATATTCATTAACAGCTATATATGTATAGAGGTCAGAAATACATCATATTCATTAACAGCTATATATGTATAGAGGTCAGATTCATGTGGGTAATGTCACTGTTCACTGCCATGCAGGACAGAGGTTCGTACACAAAGAGATGCATCATATTCATTGACACTATATAGGTCAGATTCATGTGGGTAGCAGGTGAAGGTACGCAACACCTCTAGGTACAGTTGCTTCACTCCTGCGTTATCACTTAGCATTGCCAATCCTCTCTCTGCCTGAGGGCTGAACCCCAAACACTGAACTTTGAATTCGATGCATTCGCCCGGTGAGCGGGTGGGAAAGGGAAGGGGTGTGTCGGGGTAGGTGTCTTTCTGGGGGGGGGAGGGGATATGTACAGCATCTCAGTTGGGAGAGATTACAATGCAGAATTACGCTTTGAAAATAACGACGGGGTATCCTTAGCTAGGTGTAATCGTCTAGCGCTAACCAGATGAAAATACTAAAGTTGCAATAGAATGAGAGGAGGAGGAATTTATGCTTTAAGTAAGGTGGTCCTTTGTAAAAGGAGGCATTTATGAGTAAATGGGTTGTGGATATGCTTGGATCTATATCTTGTAGAAGCAGCGAAGTTTTGTTTAGCTCCTTGTTTACGAGATGAAACTTCCCCAGCTGAATAAAATCGTCTGGTGGTAGCCAGAATAAAATAGATAAGATGCCATGATACTGAAGGGATTAATTAGCAAACAAACCAATCAGGAAGTGGACACCACATATCTATTGTAATGGAAACTTGATATAAACCAAAAGAGTTCAGTTGGCAGAAGTCGGGTATAAAATGAGCAAACCACTCAGTTCAGTTGTGCCAAATAGTGATGATAAAGGATAAAAAATGCATTATTATTATTATTATTATTATTATTATCATTATTATTATGTTATGTGGAATTTACGATGCAAAGCGATATTACTGTTGTTTCAAGGTGTTAAATAATCAAGTTTCTTTGTAATGCACTGGGCAGTCCTGGACAGAGTTGCTGGCGGAACCCTCGACTCCCAACTCACCCCTCTCCCTGCCTCCACCATCCAGCTTCTACTCTGGGTTTCTGGTAGTCGAATTACCGCAGACAATTTACAGAGTAGCATGATGCTGTGTCCTCTCATTTCCATGAGGCAATTATGATGAGAATACAAATTCAAGTGATAGTATTTCAAGCAACCAGGGCGTGGGAGTTATCAGTTTTAGCTACTCGTTCACATTATTAGGTGTTAGAAAAAAATGTTCTTTTCCACACATTCTGAGTGTTTTAATTGTTGCACCGTATACTCCTTCTCGACTACATATTCTGGCGGAATGAAGGGCGTTTGGGCCATTGGCTACGACCTCTGAATGTTTGAGTCGTGAATCTAAATAACAATAACATAACATAACACCCTACATACAGCTCGTGGACCAAACATCCGAATACCATTCTGGCGTGAATCTTCCTATGCCAAATACAGTAGTAACAGAACAATGGATTATCAGACAAATATAATTTTACTTCACATGTTCATGGTCGTTATTTGAAATACTGGGTATCACTTGTAACTGTAGTCTCATTATAACTGCCTCATCAAAATTAAATGACACAACTATATTCTACAGGGTACTCTGTAAATTGTCTGCGGTAATTCGACTACCAGAATAGGAGTTTGGTGGTGGAGGGTGGCGGAGTGGGAAGTCGAAGGTTCCCTCTCATGCACAATATTGAAGCATTTTATTATTTTAGACCTTACGCAACAACTATATCGCTTTGCACCATAAATTGCACATTTTTTGGTGATAATAATAATAGTAGTAATAATAATAGGTTTTTTTCCCCATTTAACCTCGCTGTTTGACACAACTGAACTATGTGGTTTGTTGATTCTATACCCGACTGCTGTCAACTGAACTATATTTCTTCACATCAAGTTTGTATTACAATAAATATGTTTTGCCCATTTCCTGATTGTTTTGTTTGCTAACTAATCCCTTCACTACGATGTCTTTTATCTATCATATTCTGGCTACAGCCAGATGATTTTATTCAGCTGGGGAAGTTCCACCTCGTTATCAAGGAGTTAAACAGAACTTCGCTGCTTCTACAAAATATAGATTCAAACATATCCATAATCCATTTGCTCATAAATGCCCCTTTTGCTTAGAGCATGAATTCATCCCCCTCTCATTCTATTATAACTTAAGTATTTTCATTTGGCAAGCGCTAGACAATTACTTTCAGGAGAGTAAACCCTGTCAGTATTGTCAAAGCGTTATCCTGCATTGTAATCTGTCCCAAGTGATATACACTTTCCCTCCCCACCCACAGTACCCCGTCTCTATAGAAAGACAACTACCCTGACACACCCCTCCGCGCCCCCTGCTACTCACTAGCGAATGCTTCGAATTCACACTTCTGAGTTAGGGGGTTCATACGTCAGAGAGAGAGGGAGGACTGGCAACCCTAAATGGTAAACCCAGGAGTGGAGCCAACTGTACCCTGTTAACTGGCAGGCAAAGACGCAATGTGTTTAAGACTATTGTTCCTGATTGATATATTTATTTAGAATTCTTGCAATATTTTCCAATACATTTTTCTTTCAGATGCAGACAAATTTATCTTTCCATGTTTAGAAAATTTTCTCACATACTTGGCCATATTTCTCGCCAGTATTGTGTAAGTGTTTTCTCTTCTTCCAGATAATTCAATTTTGTTGTTACTGGCTGACAATATCATTGCAAACTGAATTTCGCGTTCCCTTCATATAAACTGTTCTGTATGACAAAATTTATCTTAAATTTGTTCGACTTAACCAGAATATTCTACAAGTATATTTAAAGGTTGTTTTAGAGCCTAAATACATACTGTAAATATCTTCTATACGCATTTACATGGGCTTTAAAAAACAGCACCGTGCCAACTTTGAGCCCTCTGACGTCATCCTTTAACCAAAAACCCCTCGCCAGGTATGAGTTGGGATTCAAGGTCAGTGACCCCACCCAAGGTCAAATGGATATTGAGGCCAATGTGACAGTTCAGGTGAACACCCTCGACCCCCGTGACGTCATCGCCGCTACACCCCTCACCCTGGAAGCTGATAGCCACCGGGTAGTGAGGCAGGAAGAGCAGGTGAGGCAGGAAGAGAGAGAGATACAAACCAAAAGAGAAAGCAGTAGTTAAAAGTAAATTGAAAGTGGATTATTGAACAATAATACAACATTATGTACGACATAAAACACTAATATAGATGGTGGGAGACGAGAGCCAATTAGAGATTTCGTGATTTTATTTAACGCCCTTGATGGTGATGATGGTTTAACACTCTGAAGACAAACATTTCCCTATGTTTTTAAGGTATTAAACCATCGTCTTCAACAGGTTATGTTAGCAGTTACCTCATAAATTATCATCTGTATCCGCCATAAATAAAAATTTAAATGAATAGCTTGCGTTATCAGAACATTAATGCCTCGAACATCTTACCTATGTTCCTAACCTAACTTTAATCATTATGACAATAACATTCATATAATGTAAATGAAATGCAAAGTGCCGTTAATTACTTCTGTTGGTGTTGTTTATTAAGAACTGGGCACTGCTAAACTCGGCTCTTAGTATGAAGCTTGATGATTCTCCTTCACCCACAGGCAGGAACATCCATACTGAGCAGACTGGTGATGGCGGTGCGGGTATTGGTAGAGGGGAGTGGTGAGGGTGTGCAGGTGGTGTCGGTGGAGCAGCTAGAGGGACACACCACTATACCCACCACCCGTGTCTGGCTCACTTCATCCAGGATTGCCAACTTTGATCATCTTTTGATGTACCGCAAATATGAGGTGAAGCTTACAGATTTGGACTTATATTTCTGAAGCTATTATGACGTTAAATCAAAGCTGAGAACCTAATTATTCATGAAAGTGTTATTCTTGTAAGCTTTTCCATGAGTTAACATAACCTTTATAAATGAAAAATTTAAATTAGTTAAAGTCAACTCGCACATTTATTTTTATGAAAAGAAACGATACATTTGTTTGTTATACTGTTCATGCTCGTGGTACTGTAATAAAATATGAAATACTGTACTTAACTACTGAAACATATTCAGATGATACTCAACTCGACTTTCTCTCATGTTAATAGTTAAGCCAAGCCATAGGTGTCAATATTAGAGATGTTGGCGTGGTCAACTGTCACCAGGCCAACAAAGAGGACACCCAGAAAGCTCACCTTACTGTCCACGTTGCCGGGCGGGAGTTGAGGCGGTGCATCAGTGGGTGCTGGGCAGCCCTGGGCAAGGGGTTCAGCGTGGTGGACGCAAACACGTCAGCCGTGGTGGGTCCTAGGATGGAAGTCCTCACTACCTGTGGCTGTGATAATCCCACACCTGTCCATCACACCACCTGCACCCCCAACCCCTGTCTCAATGGTGGCAGGTGTATGGCCACATCCACAGGCACTAGGTGAATTGAACACGAGTACGGATGCAGACTTGAATAAGCTCTCAAGTATTTTGATGTTGATCAATATACTGAACACTTTTTTATCAAAATACACCATATCTATAAATGACTTTCTCATAACACAGTTTTCCATCGACTGATTCTTAGTCTTTATACTATTTGTAGTGTGTCAGACAAGCGTGTATATTTATTTTAATTACAGTGATAATGAACTTCATATAATTTTAAAGACAACAGAATGTCTTCTATATTAGCACACCAATCTGTGTTGTAGCTGATGTTGCTACTCTGTATTGTTCCTTCAGTTTACAGTTACCGCATCTAAAGGCTTTAACAATATGGGTATGGGTACCTTCAAGTTTTCTGTTCATATATACTTCCCCAGTCCCTTATAATGATAAAACATGTATTTATTACCAACACACCTGTTGTCTCACCCAGGTGTATCTGTCCCCACCATACTTGGGGTTCCCGCTGTAAGATGGTCACCAGACACTTTGAGGGTGGGGGCGGGCAGGACAGCGGAGGTGGCATTAATGGGGTCACCTCAGTGGGTGGATGGGCATGGGTGCCACCCATCCCACCCTGTACCAAGGTCCACCTTAGTGTGGAGGTGCTCACCAGGTATGGGACAGCTATGCTGCTGTACTCCGGGCCAGACCATGGAATGGTATCCCCAGGGAATGAGTTGGTGGCCGCTAACAGCCTGCTGCTGCTTGAGCTGCGTCAGGGCCATCCCTACCTCCTACTGGACCTGGGGGGTGGTCCCATCACCCTCATCCTCAACGCCTCCTATTCCCTCGCGGACAACACTTGGCACAGGATTGACATCATCTGGAAGGACAAGGTAAACAACTTGGAGAGGGAGATGGTACCTTGTGATACTAATTGTCGACAGTGAGTGCAACTTCAACAATACAATGTGAGAGTTGATATTAGAAGACAACACAGTGCACGGTGGAGATTAACAAAGGATTTATGGTTAGGGGTCAATTAGTATACCCAAGTGTGTATAGTTACTATAAAAACAAACCCAGCAGTGACTGTACTGTTGTGACCACGTTGTACTGTATTCACATTCACTCTGAATGAATGGGGTGAGCAGAATGTAACAAAATGTTAACCTTGTGTATGAGTCAGATGCACGACCAGGCCAGCTTCATGACATGGGTTAATTTGCATTAATCAACATCTCATCAGCAAAAGTGATGGTGATTACAACATAAGTAGATTGATAATTTATATGGCAAGAACTTTATAATTGTTTTTGCTAATACAGATTATCATTGCCCATCCTCCCAGACAGCAGAGATGATTGTGGACGTGTGTACAGGTGGTAGCTTGGACGACCCGCCCACACCACCTTCCAGTTCCTCTCAGAACCACTCAGCCCCTCCTACCCACCCAAATGCCCACACCTGTCGGGTTATTGCCAGATTGCCCCGGAGTGCCAACGTCCTCAACACTGGTGGGCCATTGCAGGTGGGGGGACTGGCCCACCCACCTCCATCCCATACCCTACATGGTGGCCCACTACCCCTCCGCCCACCTCATTTCCGGGGATGTATCAGGAACCTAAGAGTGAACGGTCAGGTGAGAGGTGACAACTTGTACATGAATTAAGAAAAAATTACCTCCAATTTGTTAAAGTGATAATTTAAATTTGTTTGGATTATACTAAGTAAAATTATTGATCATAAATACGAAGCCTCATTTTGTGTTTGTAATTTTATTATCTTGCCTGACACCTTGATAGAACTTGTAAAGCACAACATTTCACACAGATCATTCACTGTATGTCATGGCAACTATTTCATTATATTTTCGATATTTTTTTGAATATCTGACATGAGCACATATGAGCAATTATGAAAATAAACACATAATACAAACTACAAATGAATATCATCTGTAATAATAACCAACCTAAACTAACTTAACGTAATCTAGGATTGGTTTTAAATATGATAGCAAAGAATATCCTAAATGAAATCTGTACTTTAGTTAATTGTACCATATACAGTATGTACTAACTTCCATGGAGTTATAATTTTGAAAGTTACTCCATTGAATTTGTATTGTGTAATTGGATGATTATACAGTACCTATAAGAGCTTATAGAGTAAATATGTGAGTTTGAGAATCACCAGTACTGTACCTTCTGTACATGGAAGTGTTGTTTTACGGTTCAGGTTCAGATTTTAATGAAAGTTGTGGCGTGTATCCAAGTACTCGTCTTCATCATCATCGTTTTATGCCTTTTTTCCATTCTTGATTGGGTTAACCGCGGTTACCTGGTGGCAACTTTTCATACTGCATGGTCTCTTGCATTCTCTCTTGTCAGGTTCCTAACTCAATGTCATTCTCGGCCTACCCTTGGCTCTCCTCCTCCCCTCCATATTTAGGCTCGTGCACCTCTTGACACAAATTGACTCATCCATTCTCCCCACATGGCCAAACCATCTCAGCCTGCATCAATGGAAAACTTCGCCAATACTCGCAATACTGTTATGCCGAGGCATAATTTCGTATTATAATTTTGTAAACTAGGTATTTTGATTGTTTTCTGTCTCACGAAGCAGTTATTTAGGCAAATTTAGTAAAATTTTCGTGTATATATTGATGATATTGATGTATTAATTATGTAAGAATATTCAAGAATGTATCGCATAATTTTTGTTATGTTTGTAAGCCTCGATCAGAGTAGAACGTTCTAGAATTTCTCAGGCGTCACTGGGCTATTATTCTAGGATGTTCGAGAAGCGTCTGATGAGGCTTATAATTATATATATATATATATATATATATATATATATATATATATATATATATATATATATATATATATATATATATATATATATATATATATATATATATATATATATATATATACTGTATATATATGAAACAAAAGACCCCTCTCCTTTGGTCTATTGTGGTAATTCTTGTGTTTCCTTCAGTTGGTGGACCTGGGTAGTAGGTTACTGAGCCACGCCAGCTCTCCTGGGTGTCCTGCTGCTGACTGCCTCTCTAATAGCCTCTACTGCGGCCTTCATGGCAGGTTAGTGAAAGTCATGACTCATGTCTCCACTTGTGAAAAACTATTAAAATACCAGATGGGATGGGTGGCAGATGAGAGACTATTTAAGAAAATCTGTTGCAGTGTTTTTGAAGGTGTAAGGATGAAAGGCAGATTACTGTAAGACATGGATAAAATCAATGATTGATTGTTTTCATTTTCTAAAACGCAATTTTTCTTTAGTAAGTTGAGAATTGTTCCTAATGAGTCATGATTTGTGTTTATTACAGAAAGTCCTCACCTAATGTCTTTTGAACATTTTCAATCAACTGACAGCCTTTAGAATATCTTGGGGACCAGACAGGATTACAGTACTCCAAACGGGGAAGCACCTCACTCTCGGTGATTGTTATGAAGGACGGACCATCTAGATATCTGAACGACCTTCTTATAAGAGCTAGTAGCTTAGTTGCTTGATTCATCATCTTCTCACAATAGCCCGAGAACTTGAGTTCGTTGTCAACATTCACACCCAGGTCCTATTCACATTCGGTTTTAGTTAATGTTGTTTCTTTGTCCCGTTGGGATATGTGGTATGCCCCCTTACTGTTGGTACGACCTAGTTGCAGCTTCTTACACTTTGTGACATTGAATCTTAACAGCCATTTATTCGACCATTCTTAAAGCTGACAGATCTTTCTGTAGCTCTTCACAGTCCGCTTGGTTCTTAATTTCCCTGAATAACTTGGCATCGTTCTGAAACATTTGCATAGAGGAGTGTATACCGTCTGGCATATCATTTATGAAACAAACAAACAACAACGGGTCTAGTACACTGCCCCTTGGTACCCCACTTGTCACGGGTACACATGGCGATTTTGTGTCATTAATCACCACGCAATGTTTGCGGTCATGAAGAAAATCTTTGATCCACGCTAGGACACTTCCCCGAATCCCGTACCCTTCCAGTTTAATTCTCAGCCTTTCATGGGATACGCTAACGAAAGTCTTGGCAAAATCCAGATATATATTGCCGATATTTCCGCCCTCCGCCAGAATTTGAGCCCAAACATCCAGCACCTTGAGTAATTATGTCAAGCAGGAGCGGCCCGGCATAAAATCATGTTGTCAATCCTTTACAAGAGGTTGTTTCATAGTAGATGTTCCATCGTGGCATATCTTATAATGTTCTCTAGTACTCTACACGCTATGCTGGTCAGGCTCACTGGTCTATAATTATTCTAGGCGTGACGATCGTCTTGCTTGAATATAAGGTTTACATTAGCCTTTTTCCAGTCACTGGGGACATTTTACTCATCCAGGTTTCTACCGAACAAGATCTTAAGGGTTTCTTGTGAACTTTTAGCTTTGACAATTTATTTCTTGTACCCTCTCCTGAGAACATAGTGTGGGTCAGCTGTGTGTAAAACTGTTTTTGTTTGTTTTTTCAAACGCAGGAAGAATTTTCGCACCCTCTCTCGTGAGCACTTAGGAAAAGAATTTGTTTAGCGCTTCCGCCTTGTCCTGATCTGAGTCTGCATAACTAGCCTCAGATCCGACACGCCCACATATGTATTTAATATTGCATGCGAAACGGTAGAAAGCCCTTGGGTTTCACTTGACCTCGCTTGCAATCCGCCTTTGGAACTTTTTTCCAGCCCTTCTGCACTCTGACTTACCTTGGTTTCTGGACCTGGCATAAATCCTTCTGTCCTGCTGATCACTTTTTGTAACTCACCTCTTCAATTTCTGATATTTTTTCATAACTTTGTCAACAGTCGTCTGGTTCATGTGTAATGGATTCCTTGTATTCCTGGAGCCAGTGGGTTTGGTCTTGGGTATTTATCTATCAAATAGCTCAATATCTGTGCTCCTGTATCTTAATGAGTCAGGCCAATGAATACCCCTTATCTCCTCCCTCATCCCGTCATAATCGGCCTTATAATATTTTAATCTTAGCCTGCATTTGTCATGAACCAAGTAACAGTTAAATCTGAAGGCCAACATTACGTGGTGACTGGTGCCAACGGGGGCTAAATGTTCTAGCTTGACCACCATACCCTTCTCGTTTGTTATGACGAGGTCCAGTGGTTTGGGTGTTTATTTCCCCATGTAGTGAGTCGGATCCTTAACATGTTGGAATAAAAAAAAAATCAGAGTTTCTACAAAAAGAGTCGCGGGGTTATTAAGGTCATTTGGTGTGGTTTTTAATTTCTCCAGTCAATGTCGCCATAATTAAAATCCCCCATGACAAGAAAGTAGCTAGGGTTGTATATTAGTGTACTGTACATGCTTTTTAAGCCGGAAATAGTCCTAGGTAACGTCTTTGGTCTTCGTAGTGACTTTGGCCTCCTCCATTCTCAGCAGCTGCCTCGTTTACTAAACTCACCGTATTTTGTGGGGTGCAAGTACTGGGTATGTACAGGTTCCAGAATGTATCCATATCTGTGTAGCGTTGGTCAAATATGGTATTGTAGGATCTCACACTCGGTACCGTCACAACGTTCTTTGGCAGATTGTTCCAAGAGTTCACAACCCTCACTCCAAAAAGTTTGTCCTGACAGTTTTCTGAACTTGTGGCATTTTCAACCTTAAACTGTGATCCCAAAAGTGGGGCGGGCATCCGGCAGCTCTAGGTAAGAACACTCGATTGAATAATGTCCTCTGAGGTATTTATAAACTTCTAGTAAGTCACCCCCTGCCCGCCTATAGTATAAACTAGGCAATTACAGGCGTTCTAATCTCTCTTGTTGTTGTACTTGAGGTGCAGTAGTGCAGGCACCAGTCTGGTAGCCCTCTTTTGGACGTTTTAGATGAGGATAGGAATTATTGCGTGTTGTGCGTCGCAGAAATGAGATTGGTGGATCATTGTTAAACGCTATTCCTGTACTTCACATCAACTTATTGTACAAAGTGAATGGATATGAATCATCTGGTAGTGTGTAGCAACTAAAAATAGTGGTGTTCTAGATTGGCTGAAGTTGGAAATACATTTAATTTTCATTTAAGATGTTACATACAATACTTAATTAATCTTGTGTAAAAGAGTATGATGTCAGGGTTAACAAATACAGAATATCGATGGCTGATATATAATTTCTATATTTTGATAAATTTTAACTAAATCCATGAATAAATATGTCTTTGGTAGATGCCAGGGTTCACCTGGTTCGCTCTGGTGTGAGTGTCAGCTTGGATGGACAGGACCAGGTTGCACCACACCTACCATGCCCACCACCTTCCTTTTGAACAGCTATGTCAAGTTAGCGCTCTCCTTTACCCCTCTGGGCTACACCACTTCCATTTCCCTCAGGTATGACGTATTACCTGTACTGGTGTTATCAATAAAGTACTGTACATGTGAGAATGACTTCATGGTATCACTAATATTAACACATACACTTTTGTAAGTACAGTATTCCACATTTCTAATAAAGTGAAATATTGATTTCTGTAAATGTGCTTTTAGAACATTACAAAATACTAATAGAAACCTCTTTACTCCCTCCTCTGCAAGAGAATAAATAGGCGAACTTCTTATTGTGGGTTGTCATCGTTCCCTTTAGCACAGGCTTTTGTGTAGCATATCCTTCCTTCCACAAGACATTCTCCCTAGTTTGTCTTATACTACAGGTTCAGGACATGGAGGAGGACAGGGCAGCTGGTAGTGGTGACATCGCAACATGGGCGTGATAGTTGGTCAGTGGAGGTGATGGGTGGCCATCTGTGTGTGATGCTGCGTCTCCAGCCTCGACCCCCTACCTCCCTCTGTCTCTCCAGGACCTCTCTCACGGATGGCCGCTGGCACTCCCTCACAGCCACAAGGTACAGGCACTGTTATTGACTTCCCATATTAGTGGCATTGTTAATGGCACGCCTTGCTATCATACTCACCGCTACAGATAGTGATTCTCCTCCCTATTAATACAAATTACTGATACTCCCCTCTGATACAAGGTACTGATACTTCCCACTGATACAAGGTACTGATACCCCACTGATACAAGGTACTGATACTTCCCACTGATACAAGATACTGATACCCCTACTGATACAAGGTACTGATACCCCACTGATACAAGGTACTGATACTTCCCAGTGATAAAAGAAACTGATACCCCCACTGATACAAAGTACTGATACTCCCGCTGATACAAGTTACTGATAGTCCCCCACTGATATTTGGTACTGATACTCCCAATACACAATTGATTGAAATTTACATTCATTAATGAGCTTTTATATCGCACTAACTAGCCATGTTTATTTCATTATGTTTTGCTTGGCACTTACTGTAGTTTGATCCAGTTTACTTGTAATTTACTGGACTAGAATAATTGACATATTCCACTGAATTAAATTGTTTTACCCGAGTTTCAACACAAAATGATGATTACATTTCATAAGGTTTGTAGCTAAAACACAGTGAATATTTTTTTTTAAATAAGCAGCATTCCCTAAAATTCCACAATGCTCATTAGCACACCTGAGAATCAGTCTGTCAACATATTAAAAAGGCATTTTAACCGAGATGAATTTCCTCATTTGTAATGTGAGGTCAGACAGTTGTAATTCCTTTGCCTTAAAAAGTGTATCTTATTTATCTTATTTGCTTTTGTCACTAACTTTATTCAATTATCTGTGTTATAAGAGTAAACTGTGGGTGACGAATGATACTGGAATTTTCTGGTGAGTTGTTGATTTTTTATAATAGGTAACTTTGATAACCTTGAAACATTATGGAGAACTGTGTGCCAAGATATACTGCACTATTTGGTTAAGTCTCGGAGCATGAAGACACAGTATACTGTACTACAGGTATTTAATTCATTTAAGGAGCATGAAGTCACTTTAAATCTGATAGCAAGAAGGGCATTTTGATACAGAAATATTTTACCTCAGAAAGTAGAAAACTTATTTTTAATCTATATTATTAGGATAAACAAGAATACAAGTCCAGTTTTATTAATATAAGAGTAAATATCTTCAAAATAATCACAAGCCAGGTGACAGGAACAAAGCGATTGATGGCATCACAATGGGTAGTCCTGAATAATTGATCACAGTACGCAATGTAAAGTTTAATGAGTGAGCACGAATAGTAAATATAACAGAGCAAATGAATAGTAACTGTAACAGGGAAACACCGGGAATGGATTTTGAGTTTGCAAAATCAACTCTAGTGCCTAGATGCCTCCTTGCTTTTTTAAAACTTATATTTTTCTACCACCCAAGACCCATATCAATGCACTTAAGTCCTTAATTGATGTTATTTCATGTACAATAACGTATTACTTTTACTTTACTTTTATCCTCTTCACCACTAATCGGCTCGTTAGCTGCTTGGGCGATCGGTCACGTCTCTATTACGCAATGTTGGCAAATACTGGTCATGCACCGGCTCCTGAATGTACTTGAACCTGCTCCAGTGTTGGTCAAGTCTGGCCTTGAAGGAGCTCACACGCGGTGCCGTCACAACATTTTCTGGCAGATTGTTCCAAGAGTTTACAATTCTCACTCCGAAAAAGTTTCCCCTCACAGTTTTCTGAACCTGCGGCTTCTTCAGCCTTGAGCTGTGACCCCTTGCAGGGCGAGCGTCCGCCAGCTCCAGGTAAGGACACCCGACTTAGTAGTGCCCCTTGAGATGCTTATGCACCTCAATTATGCACCTTGCCCGTCTGTAGTATAGGATAGGCAAGTTCAGGCACTCCAATCTCTCAGGGTAGCTGATGTGCCGAAGTGCAGGCACCAGTCTGGTGGCCCTCCTTTGAACATTTTCAATCAACTGACAGTCCCTAGTAATTCTCGAGGACCAGTCGGGGTGACAGTACTCCAGATGGGGAAGCACTTCACTCTTGAAGATCGTTACGAGGGACGATCCGTCCCTCGTAACGATTTACCTTCTTCTCTCAATTGCCCGAGAACTTCAGCTCTTTGTCAACATACACACCGAGGTCCTTCTCACATTCAGTCTCAAATAGTGCATTTTCTTTATCCCGTTGGGACATATGATACGCCTGCTTACCGTTGGCATGCCCCAGGTGCATCCTCTTACACTTCGTGACATTGAATCTCAGCAGCCATTTCTTCGACTCGACGAGCTCTTTGCTTCAGACGATTCCAGTGAATTTGATGGATATTAAATGTGTGTGTTTTTTTTTACAATGCTTTCATTGGTTTAACACCATATCGGTATTTGGATTTTAGCGAGAAATAGAAATTTTAAAAAATGCAACAGCTGTTTCAAGATTGACGACCCCAGCTACCTTCTCTGACCCACATCATTAAGGTAATTTGTATGGAATTTTTAGGTTTTTTGTTTTTGTATCTGACCTATAAGACTGCCCTTGGTTTTGGGATGGTGTTTTGTGATTCAAGTGTCGTCTTAATCAAACCTTATTGTATATTGGGTAAAATTTCAGATTACAGCAACCAAAGAATCTGATAAAAACAAAATGTGTTACCTAACCTAACCTAATGTAATATAAGAAAATTATCATGGAAAAAATAGTTCTATCAATTGAGTGTAGTGAATTTCCGGAATTCTGTGGTTGCTGTTTACTGCAATATTGTACATGGAATAACATCAATAAAGGACTTAGGTGCATTAGTAAGGGACTTGGGTAGTAGATAAATACAAGTTTAAAAAAAAATGCAAAGAGGCATTTACAGACGCTGCAGTTGTTTTGGTAAAGGTGTAGATAACAGCTACCACCAGAAGGAGTTGTCCGAATTGGTTGAAAAATTTTCTACACACTAATATCATGATATTAAACACAAAAATGGAAACGACAATGCATAGAACCTAATAGAACCTAACCTAACATACCCATTATCGTGTTAATTTATGTTTTAAACAACTTACCTTAATATTGAGGTTTGATATAAATCAGCAATGGCGAGGAGGAATTCTTGGAAACGTTCACCATCATTTATAGGAAACGTCTCTTGAAGAGGGATTCAGCGAGGTAAACAACAAAGATGGCACCGGGAGGAGAAATGTGAAGCGGGATAGAGTAAATAAAAAAGTGAATTTATAGTATCACACCAGTCTTTATTTCCGTACTAAAAATATGTATCTCGTAATATTTACACAATTCTAAGACATTTTTTTCTATAATATTTCCTCCGGAAATTAAGGATAACCGAGAGATTAATTTTTCAACATTAGTACTTTCGCTCAGTCACAAGTGTCGCCATGATTTGTTTACTTATGGCGCTCCAGGCCTAACCCCTCTGG